>NW_004955494.1:310332-440306 GCF_000276665.1 Chinchilla lanigera
GGGACGGCGGGGCGGGGCCGCTCTTTATTTACCTTGGACTGGGGGGAGGGAAGAGAGGCGCCTGGGAATCCGTCCTCTCCTTTGAGCCTCTGCGTGCCTGCCGCCCCTGCTCCCCCACCCTGTGCACCCGCTGCACTCACTCTACGCTTTCACCAGTTAACCCAGCCCTCTGCCGAAACCCCCAATTTTCCCCTTCCCAGCTCGCAGTTTCTCCCGCCCACACGCCCCAGTGACCTCAGGCTGGGAGAATAATTCGTATTATTATTATAAACAAACTCGCTCTCTGGAAACCTGATTTCTGTGAGACCCGAGTTATTTCCATGGAGACCCCCCCTTCTACCTCATCGCCTCCTCTCCTCTCTTGCCCTCCCCCTCCCTGCCCCCCAAGCCTCTGACTCAGCTCTGCCTCTTCCTCAAAGGCCACCTCCCCTCCCTCCCCTCTCTCCCGTTCTGCCCTCCCGTCTGGCTTCCCAGAGACTGTGCCTGGCTTGTCCCGTTCCCCCTCTCTGTGTCCACTTGTCCATCTCTCCTCCGTGCCCCAGCAGCGGTGCCTGAGCTGACCTGTCTCGTCCTCCTCCAAGACCCCAACTTTGCAGGGCGCCATACTTCTCTTAGTCCCAAGAACCAGTCCCTCTCCTTGCACCAGCACGCACAATGCCTCCTGTGCCCAAGACCGGGTTCCCTGCACCCTTTCCCAAGAAGGGACCTGCACCCTCAGCTTGGTCAGGAAATTTCCTGTGCACGGAGGATCTGTGAGGGCAGGTAGTGCAGGCAGCCATGTGATACTAGAATCTCGCTCCAATCACCTGGGCAGCTCTTCCCCCAGATTTTACCAGGTACCCACCCTGTGCTTGGGCCAGGAGGAGCCCTCCTTGGCCCCTCGCTGTCCCCGTGGGCCCTCAAGCCCTGTCCACCTCCCATTGTCTTCTGTCTCCTTGGCTTGAGTCCTGTGCTGTTCATTCCTGTTTTACAAACTCCCGTTGTCTCCTTCTGCTGTCCTCCGCCGCTCCTCAATCCCCACATCTTCCTGTCAGACCTATTCATGGGTTCTTCGGGAGGCTTCTCTTTAAAGGAAGATTCAGAGAAGCATCCCCCTTGAAAAGTTCTGCCCTTGTGTGTAGTAGAACTAACTGGTGAAGAGCCCAGACTCCACAGAGAAATGCTCGAAGATTTCTCTGGACCGAATGGAGAACTGTTTTCCTGTGAAAACCCAACTTCTGATCCCCGTCACACTCCGTGTCAATAACAACAACAACAAATAAGGCCATGAGTGTGCTATTTTGGGTTAAGCTAAAACTGAATGTTTTGGCTCAGCATTAGAATCTCTCTCACCAGAAATTTGGGGCCAGTAGAGATGCAGCAGGGAATGGGCATTCAGAAGAAGGCGGGACCTCTGGGCCCCATGGGTGGCTGATGGAAGGGCGGGTCCCAGGACATGGGCTCAGCATTCTATGGGCAAAGACCAAAGAGGGACCAAGGGAAAGAAGGTGAGCAACTAACCTTCTGGCCGCTTCAGGGAACGAGGTGATTGCAGTGGACTGGAAGGGCCTGAAGGATGTGGATCAAATCAACATGGACAGCACCAGCTCACTGCATGGGAGCAGCCTCCATCGGCCTTCTACGGAGGTGAGTCCTGAGAGCTCTGCTGCCCCAGAGCCAGAGGACCTTGGGACACCCCAGCAGCCATCAAGAGCAGAGCCCTGTACTCTCTAGCGCATGGTCTCTGGATTCTTTTCCTAAATTCTATGGCAACGTCCCAGACCCTCCTTCAGACTGACACTTTTGCGGCACATTCCACCCTGCTTTCCTGAAAATGCATGGCAGATATTCCCCACTGAGGTCTTGCTTCCCTGAGGCGGCCTTGAGGGGAAGGCCTGCCTCATTTTGCATACTTCCGGAAGCCCCTGCGAGGAAAGTGAGGCTGGTACCCAGACTACCATTTCCTCTCCTGTTTCCTACAGCAAACACGAACTGATTTCTCCTGGGACGGCATCAATGTGAGTACAGCTGCCCCGGCCCTCCCCGGGCCACCCCGACTCCTCATCCTTGAATCTCCCATGCCTTCTATGGAGCAGCGCTGCCCAGCTCCAGCAGCACTGGAAATCCTCACATGCTCCTCCCACCACCCAGTTTTCAAGGGTGGTTGGAGTTTCTGCCTCCTTGGGACTCTTAGAAACACTGGTTTTCCCTATCACCTGCCCCAGTGCATATCCCCCTTCCTGGCAACCACAGGCTCTTCTCCATGCCTAAGGCACCCTTTACCTTCTTACCCTCTGCCCCTCCTTTTATGTTCCCTATCCCAGCTCTCCATGGAAGACACCACTTCCATCCTTCCGAAGCTTAAGCGAAACTCTAATGCCTACGGCATTGGGGCCCTGGCCAAGTCATCTTTCTCAGGTGAGACTGCCGGCCTGGGGAGTGCGTCCAGACAGTGGAATACTTATGGACTCCCGGGCTCAGTCTTGTTGCTCCTCAGGCTTGACCAGGACACTCATCCCCACAGCCCTGACTTGTCTGCCATTTCTGACAAGCCTCTCCGATCCTCAAGGCTACCCCTCATATATGGGTCATGGGGGATACTTGCCCCAATGGGATAGGATCCTGTGAGACTCGGGTGAGGATGGAGGGGTTAGTATGCATATTGTGTGATATTCGGGGGGAATGTGGGGAATGTCTGGCCCCTTAGGGATCTCAAGAAGCATGAAGGACCATGTGACAAAGCCGACGGCCATGGGGCAAGGACGAGTAGCCCACATGATTGAGTGGCAGGGCTGGGGGAAGACCCCAACCATTCAGCCACAACACAGCCACGAGGCAGTGCGCAGGGATACAGATGCCTACTCCGATCTCAGCGATGGCGAGAAGGAAGCACGTTTCCTGGCAGGTACTTGAACCTGGAACCCTCAAGAGGTACATTTTTGGGATGGCCATAGACTGACCCTCCACCCTGCTCCCCTGGGATAGGATTGTCTCCATGCAAATCTCAACCATAAGGTAACAATTTCAGAAGCTCAACTTGCGGGTGTTTGGAGTTGTTCATTTTGTAAGTGCTCTCAGGTATATTTTTTTCTTATAATCTCAGAAAGTGAGAGGAACAAGGATTTGTGGGTCCACGTAAGAGAGCTTTCTCTTCTGAGTTGCAGGGCTGTCCTATCACTGCACTCCTTTAGTACAGGAGGTAAATGCAAGGACCCTGGGCTCTGAAGGGCTCTGCTTCTACTCACGTTGCTAGAAGAAATGAAAGAGGCTTTGGGGAATCTCTTCCAGCCTTTGTGCATCAACATTTGGCATCACTGTTTCACTTGCTGAGCTCATTCTTTGTGACAGCCAATGGGTGATCAGGGAATTGGCTTGGAGATGGTGGTGTGCAGAAAAGGAGAGCAGTACAGGTACAACAGCAGGTGTCTGGAGGACCTGCAAGAGTGACAGAGCCCTTGGGGAAAGTATCAGTGAGATGCCTAGGAAAAGGGACAGATCCAGAAGAGAAGGGAGGAATCTGCATTGGTGGTGTGGATGGTGGAGGAAATACCAGTGAGGCGGGAAGACAGACTTATCGGGCTAGGGCGGTAGCTCAGGATGGTAACAATGTAGGCTTCATCTTACCCATGGCTTTGACTAGAATATGGATGTAGCCAGGTGTGGTGGCACACGTCTGTAATCTGCACTTGGGAGGCTGAGACAGGAGGATTGCTGCGAGTTCAAGGTCAGCCTGGGCTATAAAGTGAGTTCGAGGTCAACCTGAACTGCATAGTGAAACCCTGCCTCAAAAAGACCAAAAAAAAAAACCCTCAGGAAATAGAATACGGATGTCAACCCTTTTCTTTCCAGTCCCTTGGGTTTTCAGCTTTATGTCACTGTGGTCCCACATTCCCTTGATACTTCCTTGGAGATTCCTCTGTTGGTCTTGAAAGCTCCCCTTACCACATTCCTCTGCTGTTAACCACCTAAGAGTAGGTTCAGTTCCTGAAAACCTCCAATGACAAACTTCTGTCAGTCCCTAACTTTAATCCCTTAGGATAGCTCAGCAGAAAACCCTCTAACCCTTTCCCCCAGGGAAATAAATCTAACCTTCTAGCAAGTCCTCCTCGATTTTTTCCTTGCTTTGGGGAATGCACAAAGGCTATGCTGTTCAACACGATAGCCACTGGCCACGTGTGGCCTGGGAGAACATGAATCGTGGCCAGTACAAGTAGGGCTGTGCTACACCTGTAAGACACAAACTGGATAAGTAGAACAACACACAACACCTCATTAATAATTTTATATTGTCAATATGCTGAAATGATCACCTTTTATAGATACTGAGATATGTGAATAACAGCAATTTCACTTGTTCTTTTTAATTTTCATAAATATGGCTACTAGAAAATTTACAGTGACATAGGCACCTCCATTCTGTGCCTACTGACCAGTGCTGCCCTGGGGGGTCTCCCCCTGTCTGCATGAGTCCTCGAGGAATCTTGTAGTGACTTTGTTTCTTTGTGCAGGTGTCATGGAACAGTTTGCTATTTCCGAGGCTACTCTTATGGCCTGGTCTTCCATGGATGGTGAGGACGTGAGTGTCAACTCCGCCCAGGAGCCACTGGGCTGCAACTACAGTGACAACTACCAGGAGTTGATGGAGAGTCAGGGTGAGTGATGGCTTCAGAACCCAACCCTGGGCCCGAGGAGCCTTTGCTCACCATCTCTACCTTCCTAGGGCTTTTCTTTGTCTCCCGCTGTGTGCCTGTGTCTGGCCTTCCCTTCTCTGTGCTTTCATGCCCCTGTGATGTTCCCGTGAGTGATTCTCAGGCCTCCCCATTCTCTCTGCAGATGCCCTAGCCCAAGCCCCCATGGATGGCTGGCCCCACTCCTACGTGTCCCAGGGCATGTACTGTCTGGGGTCTTCAGATGCCTGGGAAGCAAGCGACCAGTCCCTCATTGCCTCTCCGGCCACAGGATCCTATCTTGGCCCTGCATTTGATGACTCACAGCCCAGCCTGCATGACATGGGACCTCCCCAGCCTGCTTCCGGATACTCTGCTCAGGAGCCTCCAGCTTTGCTGGGAGGAGACACTGACTGGGCACCAGGGGGCAGTGGGGTGGACCTGGCCAGAGGCCCTGCTGAGGACGAGAAGAGGCCGCTAGCCCCTGAGGAGGAAGAGGATGCTGGATGCCGGGACCTGGAGTCACTTTCCCCACGAGAAGATCCTGAGGTGTCCACTGCTCTCAGCCGGAAGGTGTCTGACGTCACATCCTCAGGTGTGCAGTCCTTCGATGAGGAGGAGGGCGAGGCCAACAACTAGCTTCTCTCTCCCCACTCCTACCCGAGGGCATGGCTGCAACCCATACCCTCCCTTGCCCTATAGCACAGCTGAGCTGGGCAGAAGACAAGAACCTGGGAACTTCCAGTGCTCGCCCGCAAAGTGAGGACCAGCGAGGGGTTTTATCCAGGCGTGCACTAGAAACCACATGCCCAGAACTGAGACCCAGGCCCCTGGATGGCTGTGAACCTGACGTGGCTGTGGGAGAAGAGCTGCAACTGTGGGCTTCTGGGTCTGTGCCCATGTGCGCCGTGGGGACCGCAGCGCGGAGCGACCGTGCTGGAGACTGGATCTCAGTTCTTCACGCCCTGATTGCATCTTCCAGGAGCCTTGGCTGTGCTGTTTGAATGCCTCCTTCTTCCATTTCACTCTTGCTTTTCCTGACTCTGTTTTCTCTGGCTGTGAGGAGCAGACCTCAGGGGCAGTTGGATGTGGCTCGAGGCGCACGGGAGTGGCCTGAAGGGCATGTCTGTGTCCAGGTGGATGGACAGTCTGCCCTCTGCAGGGAGGTCAGCTCCTGATCTCAGGAGGTGGACCCGGCAGCTGGGGGCACAGGCACGAGTCTTATCTCAAGGTCTTCCCAGAGACAAGAAGGTCACTGATGAGACCAAGAACAGATGTGGCCGCTTGTTCTGGGCTCCTGAATGTCCTGTGGCTAAAGGAGGAGCCTAAGGATCAGAGCAAAGACTCACCTGGGGCTGGCTGCTCCAGCTCTGGCTGTCCTTCCTGCCTTCTTCCATCCCGTGCTCCGGGAGTCCAGCCCTGAGGAGAGTGAGGGGACGCCAGTCTCAGATTCGCTGACACAGGAGGCAGTGTCCCTGCCAGTGGGGGGAGCATGAGGGCTGGGTCTCCCCCTGACCACCCCTAATTCTCTGGAGCTGTTTACACTTTTCTCTTTGCCTTTTCTACATTTTTATAACTTCTTGGGGACTCAGGGTTGAGCAGGGTGGTGGGAGGATTCCGGTGCTCTCATTGCCCCGGCTGGGCTGGGCTGGCGGCTGTGGGCCAGGGTGGGCACTGGCTCCCTCTGCCCCTTCATCAGCTCTTCCCAGGACTCCCGAGGTAGCCTCCCTGGTGTCCTGCGTCTGTCCCCAGGCCACCTGCTGGAGGAAGAGGGGAGAACCAGCACATTCTTCCTTCCTGGACAAGTTTGCCAGGAGGCACAAGCTTGCCCGCCCGGGCAGTTTCCGCTCGGGTATGAAGTGGACTGTGGGGTCATGGAGCAGCAAGTGAACTCGCATGTCTGTGAGGGCAGGGGAGCGGCGCTGGAGCAAAGCCACTGCAGAGGTGGCCCACACCAGCCCCGGGCGTGGGTGGAGTTGGAGTTGGAGAAGCTCCTTGCCCTGTTCCCTCTTTCCTTGTGCTCCTGCTCCACGGCCTGAGTCCTACCACAGTCTGTCAGGGGTCCTGTTACTTGATTCTCTGCCGCCACGGCCCTGTTGTCCTCTTTGGGTGCACGCTGCCCCCATCAGCTTGGAATGAGGGGGTTGAGAGGGTGCTTCTGTTCATCTGTGACCCTGCCTCCCACAAGCTCACATGCGCCTGTGCTCATGAGGGGGCCACAGGGCAGGCACCTGGGTTCAGGGGAGGGGGAGGCTGGCTATCCTGAGGTTGGCTCTTGTAGGAACTAGGAGAAGGCGTGGCGAGCCGAGGTAGGTGAACAGACCCTGACTTCATCTGTATGCCTGAACGGGAGAAGATACCTCTGGGTTTGTCCACGTGTTGTTAGCACACAGGACCTTTCTTCCAGGAGGTCTGGGCAGGGCCAGTGTATCCACCCGGCCGCTGTCCCTGGCCCCAGACTCCTGCCCCAGGCCCTTGGGGTTTCGCATGCTCACTCTACCTTCCTGCCCCAGCCCCCTTTCTTCGCCTTGCCCTGCCTACTCTGTCAGTGCCTCACCTCCTTTTTGTGTCACCTCCCCAGTGGCCCCAGTTCTTCCTCCCAGGTCCCAGCGTGCTGCGTCCAGGAAGGAGGCTCATTCCTTAGAGCTGCCTTGTGCGCAGGCCTCTGGGGGGTTGGGAAAGGTAGACTAAAGCAGCCTTCTTTCCGCCCTCCCTTTCCAAGAAAGCCAAGTGGTCCCAGATGAGAGATGGCTAAAGACCAGAAGGCACCCAGTGGGGGTTCACACGGGGGCAGGGACTGGGTGTCCCGAAGCTGCTGGCGCATGTGTGCAGGCAGGGGCGAGGGCGTTCTGCCTTTGGCCAGGAGCCCTGCCCTACTCTGAAGAGGAAAACTGAGGTGCTGGCGGGCGCCGGCGGAGGAACCGGCAGAGGAACCCCCTCTGGTGGGGCAGGATGCATGGGGACTGCTTTTAGCCTATTTTACGGGGGTGGGTGGGGCATGTGCCGGAAGAAGCTATGGGGCGTGGGGAAGGGTTGCTTTTCCTTTGGGGTTAAAGGCTGTGCAGCACGTTTTACAGCAGCTCTGGAGCAGGGCTGTTTTATATTCTTGTGAATGAAACTGCTCTTGCTAAATGATTTTTTTTTTGGGGGGGGTGCACTTTCATTTTGAATCGACTTTATTAAATGAAAATCCAAACCTTCCATTCCTCCCCTTCCACTGACCCTCTGCCATCGCCCCCTTCCTTATCCTGTCTTGAGGAGGGGATCATGGGGAGGGAGTTTATTATTATCTTTGCCCCCACCTTGTACCCCACATACCATCTTCCAGGTCTGAGAAATGCCCGTTTTTATGGCCAGTCTTAGCATGTTTTCTTAATGTGATATTCCCACCCCAGGCCCAAGAGAGATTCTATGACATATATTACAGAGAGAATTGTATATAAATATATATAAATATTATAGATTATATACACGTGGGCACGGGCTTGATGCCTACTGCCAACCCCCTGCCCAGGCCTTGGCATCCCTCTCTCGGCCTGGGGAAGGGGAAGGGACGTGAAGCTGGGGAGGCCCAGAGGCTGTGTTCAGTGGCACTAAACAGAATGTGGTGGCATCTCTTGACTGTGAGTGTCTTATTTGGGGAATGGAGGAACTGGGTATGGGAGGGGCTGGAGAATGCTGGAGAAGGCAGGAAGTAAATAAGGCACACAGGGTGGGCAGGAGAAAATCAGGTAAGGAGCCAGGGCTTCTGGATGCTTGGAAGTATCGGCGTCCCTTTGCAGGAAGGCAGGCTAATGCCATGCACCACAGGCTGCTGCCCATTGGAGAAGGTACGGGTGGAACTGCCCCGAGGATGGGAAGCAGTAAAAATGCCTTCGATCTTGAGGGTGCCCCTGCAAGGGTCTCCACCCTGGTAGAACCAGAGGATCTCATTTAAGGGGATGGGGGCTGGAGCGGCTCCAGCACACAGCAACCCTTGGAAGGACAAATCAATCACAGCAACGGGAGAGGGGAGATGCATTTCTAGGAAGTAACCTGGAATCGAGAGTGATGTGAAAGAGAAGGCCGTTCTGCCAGGGGGAGTCGGATGATACATGGGACTGGGGCTGTTTGGCAGTGAGACACCTGCCTCTTTCACTGGAGGCTTTGGCAACCTTTTTATTGCCAGGCAGTTGCCCTTGGTAGTCTTTGTATCCACAGCTCATGGCTTGCCGCAGGGCGTGGAGGAGGGGGATGCCGTTGGCCTTAAATGGCCCTGGATAGTAGCAGCCAGGATAGGACCTGGGGGCAGACTACGGGCTGCTGGGAAGCTCCCAGAGAAGCAGGTGTGGGTGGATTGGAGGCATATTCATGCGTGACCAGTCCACAAGGCCTGGAGGTGGTCCCGTCCCCTCCACCGTCATTCAGGGTCGGCACTCTGGGCCTCTCCCACCTGCCACCTTTCGGAACAGAAACACTGGTACAAGAGCACTGGGCAGTTGTTGGGCATGAGGGGAGGTGAGCCCCTCACCCAGAAGGCAAAAAAACCCTGGACGCTCCACAGACTATCAGGGCACCTTTGGGGTTAGAACCACCTTTCTGCCTGGGGATTGTGAAGCTGTCTAAACAACTGAAACTCCTCCCTAAGTTCTGACTCATTTAAGTTTGTTCTTATCACATTTAAAAATTCCCCGGAGGTGCAGCCACCCCAAGTGCAGGACCCCAGTCCCATACGATGCTATCCTGCACAGTGTTCTTTATGAGCAGGGTCCAGGGCGGGTCAAAGGATCAGTTCATCCTCGTCCTCCTCTTCATCGGTGGATCGCAGACTGGGGCCCTGCAGGATGTCAGCCAGCTCCTCTTCCAGCCCCGGGCTCTCTGCTAACTCCAGCTCCTCCAGCTCTCCCCCTGCCTTGGCAGAGGCCAGGGGCTGAGGGGGACCTGGGGTCGGGGGTGGCACTGGCGTCTCTGGGGAAGCAGGGGTCAGGTCTCCTGCTCCAGGGGGGCCCGCAGCATCCTCAGACAGGCTCCAGCTCTCTGCAGCCGGGGGTGGGCCCCCTGGGCTCTTCCGAGAGGTAGTTGTGTTCCGGAAGCTGGCGAGGGGAGGGCGGAGCTGCACACCAGATTTGGTGTGACCCTCGATGGCTTTCTGTAGCTGGGGAGGGGTGGGGGGAGGAGAGAGGTGCAAAGTGGGAAAGAGAAAAAACATGGGGGCAGTGGGAGAAAAACAGACCAGAGAAACGAAAGCAGAATGAGAAAGAGAAGGGCAAGAAAAGGAGAATCGGAGAGAGAACAGAGAATGGTCAGAGGAAGAAGACAGAAAGGAGAAGAGACAAGGGCGGAACGGAGACTTCCGCCTACACAGCAGTGACTCAGGCGCCCCGCGGACCCTTCCCTCCCAATGACCTCCTCCCACCAGCCCCCCAGCGGCACAGTCCTGTGACTCGCCCTGAACCCCCTCCTAAACCTGTGCCACGGGGGGTGGACAACCGTGTCCCCTCCAGGACTGTGGCCTTAACTGCATTGCAGTGTCCACCTTCCACTGCCTGGTGGCCCCCTCGCCTGATCTCTAGTAAGAAACAGGAAGGGGAGCCTATCCCTTCCCACGCCGCCTCTCATCCCATCCCTCCTCCCTTCTCCAGTGGGCCCTGTCCTTGTTACCTCCTCCAGCGCCAGGACGCCCCTGAGCTTCCCCATGCTGGTCACATAAGCAAGATGGAGGCCGAGGAGCGAGAAGAGTGTGTGCGTCTGATGGGGAGAGCGCAGGTGAGCACACGCCCCGTGCCTCCCCTGCCCGCCCTGCAGCCCTCAGCCGCCAGCCAGGCTCGCCTTGTGCAGGGTGGTCTGCTCCACCAGCTGGAAGGGAGACGGGTCGATGCAGCAGCAGTCAAAGCAGACGGGCTGGCTCAGCTGCTCCTGCTCCCAGGCCTCGATCTGTGGGGCAGGTGGGAAAGTCTCCAGTATCACAGAGGTCTGCTAACCTTAGAGCCCTGGCTTCAACCCAGTGGGCTCCGGAAATCTACACACACCATCACAGATCCTTCTGACCAGAGTGCTCCCCTTCTTCCCAGAGGATGGCACCTCCCCCGTCCTCTCTCAGCAGGCCCCAAATCCATCTTCATCTTCAGGCACCCCGAACATGGCTCCCTCTCTCCATCTCTCTCCCTTCCGCCCTCGGGCCCCCAAACATTTATTTCCATCTTATCCTTCCCGCCTGATTTTCCTCTACTCCTGTAGAACCCACTTCTCCAGTCAACCTAGACCGCCTTCTGCTCTTTCCCTTCACCTCTGTTGTTCTCTCTACCTGGACTTCCTGTACCTGTTCCATTCCCCTACTGTATGACTCAGTGACCTCCTGAGAGTGCTGTGCATTAGGAGGTAACTAGCACTGCCACCTCTCAGGAAGCAGATCTTGGAGAACAGTTGCTGATTTGAGCAGACTTACTGGATCACATGGGCTTAGTTGACTTCAGCAAAGCCATTTGGGGTTTGTTTTTGTCTCTCAGTCTATGAAGGAAGCATTAAGGCACATAGGCCAGCTGTTCTCTTGACTTTAGATATGCAAATGGAAATCCCCAAGATTCCAAAGAAGCCCTTATGCCTCTGGCTTTCATAACTGAATCTAAGATTAGTTATTAAAATTGTTCTTTGGTTAGTACCTTCTGAGCGATGTAGTACTTTGAGTACGTACTTTTACTCTTTATCCAATTCTACAAGTTTAAGATTCAGAGAATATGAACAAAGTCTGTCCCCTCATTCTAGGGTCAAGTGTGTAGTCCACAGAAGGCTCCCTCTGTCAGTCCTTTCCGGATATTTCTGGGCCCATCACAGCTCCTCTGAACTCATCCTGCCAACTAAAGGTTCACATGGGGATTCGCCAGGCCTTGGCACAGGACAGATGATGCCTTGGCAGGTACGTTACAGAGACTTTGTGTGTATGGTTGGTCCATTCTACAACCATTTCTGACCTCTCAGCTTCCATTTTTACTTGTTCCTGAGGAGCAGGAGCAGCAGCAGCATTCTCATTGAACACTTACCAAGCACTTCCTCTGTGCAGAGTGTTACTCTTAACTGCTTTACAGGTCTTAGCCGCTGGAATCGTTCCAACAACTCTATCCATCTTCACTTTACAAATGAGGAAGCAGGGGCACACCATGTGACAGAGTCTGCCCAGGACTCCACAGGCCATGATCAGTGGAATTGGGTATCTGACCTTGTGGGCTAACCATGTTCTGGGTTCAGCCCCAGCTTGGCTAAGGGGCAGAAGATACTGCTGTTGGATACTGTAAAAAGCTCAGCACCAACTAGAATCCAGAGTTCTAACTGTGGACATTCTGAACAGAATATACAGACTTGAACAAATCATAGCAAGGACTTTGGGAAGACTCTTTCAGTATTGACTTCTTTCCATGCTACTGCCCATACTGTTTCTGTCAGTACCAACATCTTGGTTGACATCAACTTGTCATCTGATCTGATCTGAAGACTGTGCTCAAAATATCCTGAATTTTGACTCCTATTAGATCTTATCCCTTCAAAATAGCTCCATGGGTCACATGGGAGTTGGTAGTGCCTTAAAGTCTTCCTTATATAGAAATATATAATTTATCTTCTTTTTATACCTGGCTGCACTTTGTGTCTTGATTGAAATGTTCCATCAACGGCACAAAGAACTAAGGAACATGCAGTGAGGAGCTCCACACTGATAAACTAACTGGGTTTCACTCTTTTTGGTGCATTTTAAATAAAATAGATGTTAACAACTAAACAAAATGCTCCTTTACTGCAGTATGGTTCATCTGATTCCTGCTTGTGGCAGACGAAGAAGCTCTTTTGTTTTTTCCTATGGGACCATCTATCCGTCTCTCCCATAAGTCATTTATGAAGGGGTGGCAAAGGAGAAAGTGTCATTTCTTCCTCTGCACTCCAAGCCCCTCCTCTGAGCTTGTAGCATTTCAGATCTTCAGCATGAATTTATTCTGGATGCCCAATAAGATATTTATTTTAAAATAACATCCACCGTAGCTTTTTGTCAGCTGCATACTTTAAAAGCTCTATCTTTGCAGCCAACTTGCATTCCCTTTAATACATGCAATAGTTTCTAATGGATTTTCTCTGTTCTTCCATGACCCCTGGGGCCTGTTTGGGGATCGGGCTCCTAAGCACTGCTCCATATTCTGTCCGCTCTTTACATCCAAGCACATGCAGGATTTGATTTTTCTCTTGTGGACTTGATAATGGGTTCTAGTAAGAAAGCAGCATCTGTCTCTGTAAGACAACTGTCATTATTTGCCTCCCATTTGTAGTTCTCCAAAGTCTCAGGACAGACATCTTCCAGGGGTCCACTGTCCCAGGGTCTGATGGGTCCAGTGTAGTGACCTCCACCAGGGCAGGTTCCCCGTTAGAGTTTTGATGTGATTCTCCCCACTGTTATGTCTTGGTGCTGGCCCCTGCTGCCAGTAAATCCCATCCTTCTTGAATAGCCTCTCTCTGGTCTGGATCTTCCATTTCAACGGTCTAAGGCGCAATGGTCCCATCTACACATGAACTGCCCCCTTCTGCTAGGACTCTGTCCCTCCGAGAACACAGTGCGTCCCATCACATGCCCATCGTTTTCTCCATAACATGCCTATCCCAGCCCTGCAAAATACTTCCCCATCTACATTTAATCCCTATAATAAATAACACAATAGAGAAAGTAGGGAAAAATCGCAATACCTTCATGGGATAGAACAATCCATCTCAGGACCTGTTTCTCTTACTTACCTCCTCAGGTGGCATGTTATCCACTAAATCCACTGAATCCTAGAGAAGAAAGACACGGAACCAAGGTGATTCCCCTTTGTCCCATGCTCGCTACATTCCCATCTCTCTTAAGCCAGGGCCACGGGGCCTTCTTCCCGAGCCATCGTCCTTGGTAGGATCTCTGCTCTCTGGAGTAAAGACCGTAATGCCTCACTCCTCAAAGGTGAGCCCCTCCCCTGGCCCTCTTTAAGCACATCCCCTCTCACCTGGGTTGCTTTCTTCTTTGGGGGCCGAGCTCGGCCCAGCAAGCAGCGCAGCAGGCACTGGAAGATGGAGGATCTTCTACCTGCAAGGAGTGGAGGAAGTGGCCAGGAGCTCCCCAGTGTCCCTAACACTTTGCCCTCGAAGAAGTGCACTTCCTGGGTGCCTCAGGCCCGGGGACACCTCTCCACTACCACTGCCCCGTTCCCTGGGATGGTGCTATGGAGTTGATGAAGGTTCCTCCCCACCATCCCTTAGCCTCACTCGTGGGTGGAGATGGTGCAGAGGTAATCCCCAACCCCTAAGAAATGAGCAAGGGGGCATGCAGGGAGGTCTTCACCTGCAGGTTCTGGGGCTTCGGGTGACTGTTTGTGGCCGGACAAGGGCCCATTGGGCTCTTCAGAGGACGACGGAACACTAGGAAAGGGTGGAAGAGGAGGAGGAGCGGCAGGAGGAGGAGGAGGAGGAGGAGGAGGAGGAGGCAGCTGAAAGAAACAGCGGAAATTCTTGGTATCAGGAAAGAAGTTGCTTGAAGCTTCCCTCGCTTACCATTTGGCATCCTGTGTAACTCTTCCTCCCGGGCTCAGAATCCCTAGATTCCTCTGAATTCTCACAGATACACATCTTGACATTATCTCCTTAAGTAGCTGGCTAGACCCGGAGGCGCTGGTCTCTCTGGCACCTGATCCAGAACTGTGTAGTTTTCCCTTACCACCATGTCCCTTCCCTCTTCCTACTTTCCTTGTACCCCTGGCATCCCTGTCCGTCATTAAACGCTGTAGATGTGGTTGGTGCCCCTGCCGACGCTTTTCTTTCCTTCCCCCTCACTCCGGCTCCCTAGTCCTTCCAGGCCCGGTCACCTCGGTCTTGCCGGAGAGGTCCTCCTCTTCATCCTCATCCACGAAGGCGAAGGACTCAGCCCGGCCCCTTGGTGCGCCCGGGATCCCGTCCCCTGCCAGCCGTGCCTTGCCGTCGTAGGGCAGCTCCGACAACTTCCGAGCCAGCTCCTGGGCTGCCTGCAACCTCCGCTCGGGACACAGGTGGCGCTGCAGGAGGGCCTGCAGCTCTGAGCGCTCCACGGAGCCCAGCAGGATCATGGAATCTGCGGGAAAATCCATCACGCTCAGCCCAAGCCCTGCCCACACCTTGCCACGCCCTACACCACCTGTCACGGCAGCTGACGCCCAGAGCGCCACTCTTTTCCAGCGCTTGCTCTCTTCTTCCCAAAAAAGCATTTCAAAAATCCTCCAGGGTTAACCTCACTGGCTCTCTTTTATTTCAGCCGTTTAGCACTTGCAGATCCAACTGTTAGCACACCGATTGATGCTAAAGTGTACGGAATCGGATGCTGCCCTTATACAAGCATTCGATGACTTTGGTATTAAAATAGGCTGATTCATGCTGTCCACATTGAATGAAACAAGAAACGCCATCCACATAGGCTGAGACATGAACCCGCTTTGGAAGAAGTCTGCCAGCAGGGCAAGCTTCCCGTCTTCTACCAGAGGAGGAAAAAATGGGTCCACCTTTCACATCTGACGTCTCACCACGTCAAGAACCCGAGTCCTTCTATGATGTAAACACACCTACTGTTCCTGCGACGGTCTGGTATGTGTTTATAGAAATCCTGCTACGATGATTAACATGTTCAGTAAGTTTTACCTTGGAATTGCAGCAGTGTTACTGCGATCAACTTTCCTAAGGCTCGGCCATTATTGTGAAAGTCATGTACCTCATCCTCAGTACCTTGCTCCAGAGAGCCACTGTAGAAGCCGTTTAGAAGATGTCTGAGCTTTGAGGAAATATGAGTTAGTATAAATTGAACATTTTGGATGCTCTGATTACCGGATATCAGAACTGGCAATCTTAATGCCTTCAAGTAACACTACATCTAGTGCACTAATTCCAACATTAGAAAAGTATTTACTGACTATCCAGTAAGTACTTAGAACAAAACACTCTGGAAATGTAGACATTATTGTCTTCACCCTCAAGGAATGCCAGTCTTGGAAGAAAACAAGACATACATGTACAGAGCACAGGAAGAAATCATAAAAAAGCAGGATAAAGTGCCGGAGGTGGGCAGGAAGGATAAAGAAAGAGAGAAATGCAAAATCATCCTTTACTCAGGTCATTTACTCCTTCACAGGGAGCGGTTTCCTGTCTTTTTAAAGTTGGACCTTGAGAACAGGTGTGATTTACCTAAGTCATAAAGCGCCGTGAGATTTACAGGTCATGCTCATTATTCACGCAGTCCCTGATTGCAAACGCATCTACTCACTAAAATATACGTTCATAACTCAAAATCAGTACCAGAGGGGCTTTGGGTGTCGTTCACAGACACGTGCAAAGCCACAGAAAATTGCATCCCCTGACGCTCATGTTCCCAGCTGGAAGGCAGCATCACAGTGCTCAGACCTCTTATTTCAGCTTGAGTGCTGGAAAAGAGGGTTCTTTTTGCAGCCTATTTAATGCTAGGCTTTTCACATCTCTGCGCTTTGTGTTGGTGCTTTTGCTGTTTAGAACAGCCCCAAACATAATGCTGAAGTGTTGCCTGGTGTTCCTGAGCATAAAGAGGTTGCCATGTACCTTACTGAGAAAATATGTGTGGTAGGTAATCTCCATTCAGGTATGATTACAGTGCTGCTGGCTGGTAAGTCCCATGTTGATACATCAGCAATATCCATGGAATGAGGCACGTTAAGCAGAAACACACATAAAGGAGGTTATGTACTAATTAGCTGATGAAAATGGTGTGACCAGAGGCTCGATCCTTGTAGTTCCCCTAGAAGTAATTGTCCAGCAGTGTCCAGTGACTCCACATTCATGGTGACTTTATGAATACAGCTGCCTTGAATACCAACAATCAACTGTGTTTGTTCGGTTGGATTTTTAACTGTTTTCTTATGCATGTGATATATCTGCTATTTTCCTTCCCCGAGGAAAATTATCCCTGAGGAGTACAGGGTGGGCTTCCCATAGCAGGTTTGTTGGCCTCTAAAACAGAGCCCACACCAGGGTCCTCCACCTCTGTGTAACTCTTGTTGAGGTCAGCAGCTCAGGAACCCATTTCCTTCCTTCCCACTGACCTTTTGAATCAACCAGGGGTAAAGTCTTGACTGTGGTGGCCTCGAGCAGGTTTCGCAGTTCCCCGTACGTGCATGAAGCTGAAACAAACTTCACATCACGCACCATGATGTCCTCAACAAAGATCGTAAATTTGCTGTGGAGGGAGGAAGCACAGCAAGTTGGCCCCACCATAGGCCCAGCCTTTGCTGTCCCTTCCATTCCCCCCATGAGGTTGGACAGGCATTGGGTCACTCACAGTATTTATTCTGTACGTGGAAACAAGAAACTAATGCAAAACAGTGCTTCCCAACGTTAACCCTGACCTCAGTCTCAGCCTCAGGACCTCCCATCCCCCAGGAAATCAGAGCTAATCCCTGCTAATGCCCCTGACCTGAGCTGGTTCCAACCAAGGTCGGGCAAGTAGGGTAGCTTCTTGACCTGGATGATGCTGTCATAGAGGGAAGGCTGCAGGCTCTGAGCCACCATGTTGGCCAAGATAACCGCCACCATCATGGGGAGGATGTGAGCAATCTGACCCGTTAATTCGAAGCAAATCACAGCTGTGGAGACCGTGTGGGACACGGCACCGGTCAGGGCTGCTGCTCCTAGAATGACACAGGAACATGTCAAGAGGTTAAAGATGCATTCCTGGCATGAAGTGTACGTGCAGAAGTGGTGGAAATGATGCAGAATGGGAGGCAAGACCTTGGTCAGAGCCAGCACTTCTGTCAAGACTAGCGGCTAGCATGCTGACCTGCTAGAAAATTATGCTTTTGATTCCATTCTATAACATTTAGTAAATCACAAAATCTTTGCATATGCTAAAATGCTGTTTTATAATATGAAGATAGCGATGTCTTAAAACCCCACTGTGGCATATTACCTTGGGCCTCAAGAGTTGATGCCAACAATTAATGAATGAATAAAGAGAAAACCCAAGAACTGTGCTGTGGAATTGGAGCAACGAGACCTGTACCAGATCTTGAGTTTGTGTTTCAACTGCATAAATAGAGTTTAATTGCTTTGGAATCCCTGCTCTCATCTGTGGAGCAAAGGGGTCATTAAACGACTTCTAAAGCCCTTGTGGATTTAACAGCTTATGATTCTATAAGCTCACTGAAGACTGAATCTATCTTGTTTATTTTTCAGTTATTTTCTCATTGACCCAAACATGAGGTAGATATCCTGTGGGAAAAATATTGGAGCAGGAATATGTGAAAATGTAACAAGAAGAATTTACACAAGGAAAATATTCAGAGGAATGAGGCTATTGAATGGTGTGTACAGAATACCTCAGAACATGCACTATTTGTAGGGTGTGTATATGGGACATGTAGACCAGGAAAGATGTGGGTGGACACCTGAGAGGTATGAAGTGGGGGAATAAGGGTAGATGCCTGCTGGGTGTAGTGGCACACACCTGTAATCCCAGCACTTGGGAGGCTGAGGCAGGAGGATCGTTGTGAGTTCAAGACCAGCCTAGGCTACAAAGTGAGCTCAAGGCCAGCTTGAACTGCACAGCGAGATCCCTGCCTCAAAAAGAGAAAAAACAAAAGCAAAAACAAAAGAGTAGATGCTAGCTGCTCACAGCAGGTTTTATAAAGGAACCATGATGGGGGATAGTGCCTTCTGAGCTATGTAGCTGGTTTGTTTGTTCTCATCCAGAGGAAGAACAACGTTAGATGTTAGGGGATTTTGGCAAGGATGGGAGGCAGGGTGGGGACATAGGAGTTCAGGGGACTATCACAGTCACTTTTAGAATAACGCTATTTCAGGAGTCATGTGGGAATAAAGAAACTAAGGCTCAGAAAGGCAGCTGACTTGCTCCATGGTCAGCCAGGCCACAAGTGACAGGGAAAGCCCTCAGCTCACGTTTCTGCACTCTTACACCTGTGTTAGTCCCCATCAATGTCAGTGCATCTCAGGTTGAGTGCACCTGAGCAGCACCTGATTCTTAGGAAGGAGAGGAAAACCCTTACTAGGCATCCAGACACAGTCCAAGGTGTTTTCACCCTTACCTGTTCATGTAATAATACCTCTGTCATCCCTTTCCACACGAGGAAACCAAGGTTCAAAGAAGTTCAGTAAGAGATCATGAGGGTCAGAGCAGTGTGTCGAGTATTGAATAAAGGTGAGTTAAACAACATTAAATTAAAACCATATTGTATACTCTAGATTGAAGAGGTATTGGGAGACTTTGATTGTGGGGATTTGGGATTCTCCAAGTTTGATTACTGGACGGTGGGACTGTGTCTCACCAATTACAGCGTAGCCCCCAGGGAGAATTTTATAAATGATGTCATCAAATAAGATACCATCCGGGAATAGCATGGCCATGATTTCTCCTACCAGCCTTCCAAATGCAGCTCCTAGAGGGAAAAGAGAAGAAAGAAAAGTCCTGTGAGATCCAAGTTCCTCATTCTCCGTGTTTTCAAGATAATCCCTCTTGAGTGTTAAAACCAAATGCAAATTCCCAGCATCTCAGGTATCTCCTTGTTCCCTGGTGCACTAGATCGCAGATACCAGTAAGACACCATCACAACTTACCTAGCACGAACACAGGCATGAAGCCTCCACAGGGTATGGGCATAGTGGTGGCCACGATGGACATCCAAAACTAGGGGAGACAAGAAGCATTAGAACACCATGCAGCAGCGTACTCCCTTCTTGCTGTCCTCCTTCTTCCCACTTCAGGGGTCATCACAGGAATCCTGGGATAGCTAATCCTTCTGGAAGCCATCCTGTCTATCTCCCTTTCTTCAGAACCAAAAAACTTGGCACTCTCAGCCCAAGAGATCATCAAAGAAAACAGGATAAGAGAATCTAACACAAATGCCTCCTACTTTGAGTGACTATGTTTTCCTTTTGGCACCCTCTAGAAAAAAGAAATAAAGCCCCAAAAGATCCCTTTTTCACTGCCCCAAGAGGACCCCAACCCACTGTACTCAGCCCAGAAATGACCTCCTGAAGAGTAGCCTGAAATTCTTGAAGCCACAGGAGTCCTTTCCTTGGTCAGGTAACATTTTTGAAAAGGAGCCCCCAGGTCTCAGTGGTAGACACTAAAGTCCTAGTGACTTCCGGTGTGACTAGTTTAGCTTTATAAAGCCATCTATGTGGCAAACCTCACAGAGGAAGCTTGAAGGAAGGGTGTCCTCCCTGTGTTATTTGCTTTCACATCAAACCACCTTAACTGAAGATCAAAAATTAGATCTGGGGTGAGGAGTATAACTCAGTGGTAGAGCACATGCCTGGCACATGCTAGGCCCTGCGTCCATTCCCAGCAGCCTCCCCATACTGAAGTCTGTTCTTGCTGTACTGAAAGGGCCAAGGGAGAGCTCGATTAGTCAGCTAACATAACAGAACATATCTCCAAGGCCAACTTTATCAGGGAGTATCTTAATAGAAACTGAGCTGTAGCAAATGCAGGACAAATGATGTGAAAGAATTGAGAAACACTATGGAAAAGGAATAGGGTAGCAGTGGTTGAACTTTTGAAACATTTGCCAAAAAAGTAAAAGCATAAGACACAACACATAAATGAAGCAACAGCTTTACATACATACATACTTCCAACACACATAAATCAATGTTAGGAAAGGATCGCAAACTAATTAGGTACAAGATGGTAATAGTTAGACGTTTAAACAAACTGACAAGATGAAAATATTTGCAATGCTTAAATTGTTCCAGTTGCACTGTAAACTAATGGGAAATAAATTTCTTCATTTTCTAATTCCCTTCAGCCAAGGCTGAACTCATGAGGCAGCAATGAAGATGTTCAGACAGCTTCATCACAGGAGTATTTAGTCAAATGAGGCAAACCGTACGTCAGAATATAACAATTTAAAAGAAGTAAGGATGCAACATTAAATGTCCAAGATAAGAATACAGACTGAAATTCCAAGGGAGGGAAGGTACTGGCATAGTGCCCGGTACATGTAGCTATGATATAGGTAGGAGGGAGAGAATGAAGATGGACCATAGAGTGGTCAAGTAGTATTCACACAGAGCACAAGAAGCTCCTCAGAGCTAATATGTACTAAAATACCCAACAGGAGCGTTCATCCCCAAGAATGTGTTTCAAAGGAAGACAACCAGACTCTATAGAAAGCTACGGTATCACATCAAAGCTATGGTATCACACCATAGACTGTCTGGAGACATGACGTTAGGTACTCGTAGTTTAAGCTTCTTAAGTGATTGTGACATTTAACAGTTTAAGACCCCTTGAACTGTCAGCTACTGCCATCTCTTTGTGATCAGTACATAAAAACCATAAGAGATTTTATAGGCTTGAGATAATCTGAAGCTCCAGTTGTACAGATTTTAGGTGACCGGTGGGTCTGATTTCAGAGGAGGAACTAGATTATCTTCCAAGATGCATGTGCAAACAGAGCGAAGATCAGACGGCATGGAAGTCATCCACTTATACAGCATAAAGAATGGCACATGGGGTAAGTGAACTCTTTTAGCTATTGACACCTTAAAGAATGGACCCAGAAGTGATGTGGAAAACAACTCTTGAACTCCCAATTCTAGAGACCTGGGAAACTATAGACTAATTACCATAGACTCTAAATATAGACTTAGACCCCTCATGAGAGGCGTGAGAGGAGGAGCAGCAGAAAGAATTCTACAGAACATCAGGCTGAGAATCGATGATGTTCTATTGAACATTAGACTTCTTCAAAGGGAAGTGCAGAGACGGGAATTGTAAATAGCCTGGCTTGTAACACAGTGATACTTGCCATGTCTTGAGATAAAAGAAGACAGGAATTCCCTTCATCAATATCATGAAAGAGTGGGACTGAGAGTCTCATCATCCTACACTGGCCAACCTGCCAGAAAACCTCAGGTTTAAGACTAATTTTTAAGCCTAATTGTTGAGAATAGCTTTAGCCTCTGCTATGGTTTGGACATGGTTTGAATGTTCCCCCAAAGCTCTGTGTTTTCAAATTTAATCTCCATTGTGAGGTAGGAAGAGGGTGAAAACTTAGTCTGACTGTGGGCTTCAGAGATGGAGCCTTTGGAAACCAGTTAGGATTAGTTCAGGTTGTTAGGGAGGAGCCCCAGTGACAAACTTTCCTGGTGGCTTTCTAGGAAGAGAGAGAGAACACAAAGACGTATGTAGACACACGCGTGTGCTCCCTGTCTTTTGACCCGATGTGACACGCTGCCCTGCCTTGAGACCCTGCTAGCAAGAGTGCCTTTGCTGGATGTGGCCCCCCAGCCTTGGCTGCCCAAAACTGTAAGCCAAAATAAACCTGTTTCTTATAAAGGTAGCCTACCTCTGGTTCTTCATCACTGTAAGAAAAAAACAGATTAATATATTCACTTTTATGTTTTAATTTGGCTGTGTACCCTACGTCTCACAGAGAAAAATAAGGGTATGATTGTGAGTTCAATGATTATGTAGTGAAAAATGGTAGGAAACAGTAATAAGTAGTAATATCATGTATTTGTAGCAATATATGCCTTTATGTTTATAAATACTATAGAATATTATAGACCTGCTGCAAACTGTTAAGCCTGAAATGTAGCCCAGGAAGCATGTTTTTAAAATACATTTATGATATAAACATTAACAAGGGCATAATTCAGTGAGAAATTAATCATAGCAATATATAGTTGAATCATTCTATCTCATCCAAGTAGGACGGGTTTAATCTATGACAAAGATACATAACTAGAAATCTGGAAAGGTAGCATGAGGTAAGGAGGGGAAATAATAGTATCTTGTTTCTACAAAGCTTTAGAGAATTTTTACATTTTAACGGTATGCATGAACCCAAAGTTAGCACTTGTCTCAGTCTTAGAGAAATATCAGAAAAACACAAACTCATCACTGGAGAAGAGAACCACAAATGGGTTTGTAGACTCAATGACCTATGTGGGAAACTAAGATTTATAAACAGCAGAAAAAGAGAATTCTACAGTGAAAGTCCAGAAATCAAGTCCCTAAAAGGCACTGAAAAATTCTTCAGGAAAAATGTCAAATATTTTGAAGGTAGAACTAAATAACAAATAAATTACTGAAGTGAATGTGCAAAACATGGAAGGTATAGATCCAATTAACACACCTCAAGTGACCCAGGGAAGAACATACAGAATTACAGTTTTAAGAAAGTTACACTAACCCTGAGCATATAAGCTGAGCGTGGTGTGTAAAGCACCTGGTATCTCTAATCGATTACATAAACATTGAAAAGTACATGAAATGAGTAGAAAAAAACTTTTTGTGGTACTGTAGTTTGAACTCGGGACCTTCATACTGAGCTATATTCCCAGGCTTTTTTACATTACGGTCTTGCTAAGTTTCTAAGTTGCCCAAGCTGGGCTCAATTTTGGTATTCTCCTGCCTGATCCTTCCAGAGTATTACAAGTATGAGCTGTTATGCCTGGCTTTCAAATAATTTCTTCAGCTATAAAAGCATAAGATTAGCAAAAGATAAATGATCAAGTATTACGTACTTGGCACATCAGTGCCTAATAACATTTTTTAAATAAATGAGTCCACTGCATTGTAATAACAATATAAATATAACAGTGGCTCATGCTGGAAAAATGTACATTAATGAAAGGTGTAACAAAGAAGTTAATAGCAAGGTATTCAAAAGCATGAAAGTTCAGTGTGGAGTGACATGTATGAGAACCATAATATACAGAAGAAAATGTTAGATTATTTAGGCAAGCTGCACTATTAGGAAAAAGGGAATTATCAAAAAGGTAAAAAAAGAAAGGTAATCAGTAGCTGTGACAGATGTCACAATCAAGGGTGAAAATAAAAAATGTCTTTGTATAAAGCAGTAATTGAGAAGGCTATAAATATATAATCTTTGATGGACAGGTATGAAAAAGAACAGATGTAAAAAAAAGGTCAGCTTTTGTTTCCTAATTGAAGTTAGGAAAAAAAAAAGTCTGAGCCCTGCCAAATTCTCATAGCCTCACTTCCTAGCGAATAATAACATGGGTAAAAATTATTTAGAGTCACTAATAAAATTGATTTGACTGTTGTCATCTCTTTGGAAATTCCAGAGCAGAGCTTATCCACAGATGGGGAGCAAGGAATGTGTGTGTTAAATCACCTGAAAATGAATAACCAAATACATGGAGAATGAAACACCTAATTACCTAACATGTGGGAGGAACTTGGCCAGTTAGTCTGAGGTTTTGACACAGTTGTCTATATTGCTGAACTCTAGCTTGCCTTGTTTACGTGGCTGTTGTGATGCCTTCATAAGATAGCAAATGGCGCCATTAGAAGGGTTATTATAATTATGCCAACATCCCTGAGTAGACATGAATGGATCAATTAACCCAGACGTGATTCACATCTAGAGCTCGGCAACTCATTTATGCCATGGCTTCCTAGTGACTTTTTTTAGGTTGGACACAGACCAGATATATCCTTCTCCTTCCTACCCCATGCAAACTCTGGGTTGTTTGATTGAAAACAGAGTTTTGGGGGTCCACAGTGAGGTTGCAGTACCTTCATGATAAAGAAGAGAAGAATGATGATGACAACGTTGACCCGGGGGTGGATCCACACAGCTGATTGGCCCAGGCTTTTGGGGTCACCCTCGTGTTTCACCCATGTATTGTTGTCAAACAGGGTACTGATGGCTTCTCGGGGCATTAGCTGTTTGAGGAGAAGCAGAGGGAGCAGGTTCTCCAGGGATCTACTGTATTTCCTTTTTTAGAGAACTCATTCCCCAACCTCATTATTCAAGGGTCCCTTTTGCCCTTTGCTCAGAGAGGGAATTGATCCCACGGTAAAACTACAGAAGCTGAAACCTGAGCTGCCCTCTTCCTTCCTGGCTTAGATACAGTGTCCTGAACCCCACCCTCAGGTCCCCCTAGAGCTGACCTCTCCAGCCATGAACTGGCCCATTCCTGGTGGAAAGGTGCATGAGGCGATGACAAAAGTAACAATTCCAGGATACAGCAGGCGGCTGAAAAAGAAAGAGAGTTAACCCTCTCCCCAGCTTAAACCAACCCCAGTGCTGAACTCTGGTGAGTCGAAGTTTCCTGCAGTCAACCACAGGGCACAATTCTTTCAGCAGAGAGCCTTCTCTTTGCCAAAAAATTAATCTTTATAGAGAAGCCAATACACCTTGTCCCCTACCCACAGAATTTCCTACTGTTTTAAACAGTACCACCTAAAGGCATTTAATACCTTCCGCAAGATTAAAAAGGGAGGAACTCTGGGAGAAACCAGAAAGGACGTAGGTAGGGCAAGGGAAGGGCAGTGACTCACTGCTTAGCAAGAAACTGGCTGAGGGCCTTGTGCTTTCGGACACCGAGCATGACTTGGCGATGCAGGTACACAAATACAGCTCCCAGGAACCCACAGCAGATCCTGAGGGTGTAAGTTACAGGGTTGGAAACGTACAGACCTGCAACCCGGGGACTGCAGGGAAACACACGCCAGCACTTTACCTTCCCTTTCTACCCCACTTCCCTGGTGATTTACACTTTACCTCTGCCCACCCCGCCTTCCACCCAGCTTGGGTCCCTTCCAACCCACTCCCTTCCTGATCCACTCCCTGCTCACCACACCCACAGCAGGTGGCCCCACTGACCCAATGACAGCAAAGGCTGGGAGTTCCTGTAGGTCAAAGGGGAAGTCCATTCGGAAATTGGTTCGGAACAGAGCCGTGATGGTAACTACAGGAGCAAAAGGCAAGGATGTTGGTGGGAGCTTCGCAGAAAGCCACAGACAGGGAAAAGAGGTCATCGGCTTCAAGCATTCCTGCCTTCCTTCTTCCAATCCTACTTTCTCCTCTTCTCTTTAATTTTTTTTTTTTTTTCTGGGCACAGCCACTGCATGGTTATACCCCACCTCCCCTCCCTGACCTAGATCTGGTCCTAGGTCTTGGGTCCCACTTCCCGAGAGCTGCCATCCATATCTTTTTGGACATACCCCCCAGGGCTCCCCTCCTCACCCCTTGTCCACCAGAATCCCAAAGTCACACCTCCTCCCTTGGCCTTCCCTGTTACCAGCATCCTTGTTCCACACCGCCAGCACGCGGAACACGAAAGCACTGAACGTGGCTGCAAAGAATCCTCGCCAGTAGTTCCGCACGGCAAAGTACGTAGAGGTGACCTCAATGCTAAAGAGCACTCCTAGGGGGCCAGGAGAGCTGGGTCAGGAGCAGGCACTTCCCACCACCCCCTGTCACATGGCCCTGAGGAGTTTTTGCTGCAGCTCGAGTCTGGGAGAAGTAGCGGTGGAAAGTATGATCTCTTGGTCTTCTGTGCGTACTACTCAGACTTTTATGCGGTTCAGTAAGATACAGAAGGTGGGAAATGGATGGGTCCTCAACCCTAAAACCCGAAACATAAGGCTGCAGTGGCCATGACCTCCACACCCCTTAGTATGTAGTGTTGACAGGGTTCACAACTATCAGGTGTCCATGCAGATTTAAAGGAAGTGGAAAAATTCTGCAGGATGCTACAAGAGAGGAAGCTTACAGAACAGGTGCTCAACCGTGTCGCCGTGCAGAGCTCCAAACGTGCTGGGGCTCTTGGCGTCCCCTCCAACCTGGCTACCACCCCCATGGGGGCAACTTCATTGAGAAATAAGAAAGACGGCAAAATACTCAATATTGCATGAAATGAAAGCAGAGGAGTCATCCAAGTCTTAAAAATATAGAAGACCAGATTGAAAGAAACTAAGGCAAAGGGAGAAACCAAGACCAGATGGAGATATAAGCAATCACGTTTAAGAAGGGTGGGTGAGGTGAAAGGAAAGTCAATGAGAAGTCCTGGTTAGTACTGTTTCTGGGAGAAAAAAAGGAGGAAGATCTGTGACAAAAGGAAGATGTGGTGGGAGCAAGGACAGGAACACTGAGCTCCCAACAAATAGCATTCAAGAGATTAAAAAACAAAAGAAAAAAATTTAAACACAATAAGAACACAGCTGGGCATGGTGGCACAGGCACCTCTATAATCCCGGCACTTGGGAGGCTGAGGCAGCAGGACCCTTCCATGTCCAAGGCCAGCCTGGGCCACATCGTGAGTTTAAGGCCAGCCTCAATTATATCGGGAGACCCTGCCCCAACCACCACCTCAATACTAAGTCGGAAGGGATTGGATGTTGGTTCAATGCAAAGTAGAAATTGATAATGCAATTACCTAAAACCTGCCTGAGCTTCATCAGAAATAAGGAAAGAGAACCAGGTAAATGCAGCCTCTAGTGAGATGACGAGAGATAAGCCCTGGCTGCAAAATAAAACAGGAACATGGCAAAGTTTGTCTCCTTTGTCTCCAAGGTGAACAGCTGTTGGGGTGCCCACCACCTGCTGCCTGCCTCCTCTTTAAGGAAGCATCTCACTTGCTGGGAGTTTTCTTTTCCCTAATTTGCATGGATGAGTCATATCTCTAAACTTCCTCCAGACCTCTCTCTACCTTCTAGCCTACAGGGGACAGCCCACTGTCATTGAGTCACGAGCACCAAGTGAATAGTGACCTGGTGGTGGGTACACCTAACAGAGCTGCTGCTGCATGCTGGCAGAGAACGTCCAGCGGTTGGCCCTGATGTCACCCTCTCTGGGAAGCCATTCCCAGTCTTCCTCTTCAGGAGGAAACCATCCATCCTTGACCTTATTCTTTCAAGAATTTGGATTATTAGATCACTTGCCACTTTCAGATCTAGGTATCTGTGCATGTTTTTGAGTCCCCCCCGCAAGATGGTGAATTCCTAGAGAAAAGCACCTAGTTCACCCTTGGCACACAATCAGGCACGCCTGTTCTAGGGACAAGCAGGAGGAAACAGGAAACAACTGGTGAAAGAAGAAAGACCAGGAGAACAGGAGTGGAATATGGAAAATGGAGCTAAGCAGGTGGGCCCCGGGGCGGTGGTTTCCTGGCCACCCGTCCTGTCCTGCTCTTCAAATCCCACCAGGAACGCAGGCAGCCTAGAGCCTACAAGGAGGACTGGACCCATTGTGTGGAGCAAGCTTTTCTTCTTTCTTGCCCGTAACAAAAGTAAAGTCAGCTTTGATTTCCTGGGTTAAACTATCCACCTTATGAATATTTTACAGCAATTTTTTTGAAATCCTGGGCTAGGTTTTCTTTCCTGTGAAGTGGATCTGGGACACTTTCCCTCGCAGTCTGTCACTGTATGCTCAGGAATGAAAGCTAATTTTAATATTAGCCTCAGCCAAACAGAAAATGTGCTTTTAAAAGGAAACAAAGCTTTAAAAACACAAACAGCTTCTGGGAACTCTGGTCTCTTAGGTCTGGAACACTGCTCTTCTCCTGTTCCGGCTTCCTTCTCTGCATCCTGGCTGTTCCCTGTGTCTCTCTGTCCAACCCAGGGCCCCGTCCTTGGCCTTCCATCCTTACTGCTCACATTTTCTCAGTTTCCCTCATGTTCATGGTGTCAGCTATGCCCACATGCTACCAATCAGCAATCCTATGTCTTTAGCCCCGTTCCTGGGTGTCAGATTCAACGACCTCCTTGGTAACCCTTGGATCTGCCACAAGAACTTCAAGCTCAAAGTACTCAAAGTAAGTAAAACTGATCAACTCTCCCCCACCACGGTTTCACTTCCCCTGTTCCCCACCCTGGTTACCAACGCCACTGTCCACCCAGTTGCCTTTGCTGGAAGCCTGGGCGTTAGCCTAGATCCCTCTTTCTCTCATCCCTCCTGTCTTTGCATAAAACCAACTAGTAGGTCACAAGGATTTGAGTTTATACCGCTCGTGTTTATCGGCCTGTTCTTGATCTCTCCTGCCTCTGCCTGGCTCAGCCTCTTGTCATCCAGAATCAAGACTATGACAATATTCTTCTTGTTAATCTTAGATTAATCCTGTTAATCCGTAGGCCAGTCTGTCCTGCACACATGTGCCAAAGGGATTGGGTGGACAGGTGGAGCTGGCCATATCACTTCCTTGTTCAAAACCTTTTGGTGGTTTCACTTCCTCACGGCAGCATTTCCCAGACTCAGGTCCATGAGGTACTGCACGCCCCATGAGACCGTCCCTGCGGGAGTGGTGCTGTGGGAAATGCTGTTTACAGCCACATTTTGGGCACTCGTTATTATGTCAGCAGATCAGACATTTTTATAACTTTTCCAGTTGTTAAAAAACGATTTGTTTAACCAAGCATTTTCCAATCCATTTGCTGTTGGAACCGTTTTTACACATTACACCTGTAACACCCTATTGTGAAAAACGCACTTGGGCAAATCCTATCCTAAAGAGCGAGACCTGCATTCCTGATTCAGCCCCATTTACCTGTCCAGATGCATCTCCTATACCCTTCCCATTTCTTCCTGCAATACCTACTGTGATGATAATCCCCAGGTCTTTGGATGTTCTTCCTTCTCTTCCAAATGCCCTGCCTCACGGTGTTCTGCGCAAGTTCCTATTAACTCAGCCTCGTGTCAAACACTACCTCTTTTGTAGAGCCTCATGGGCTGCCTAGGGGAGCCCATGCACTGGTAGAAGGTTCCCACTGCACTCTGCCGAGGCTCCCATCGGGCTACTCATCTGGGCTGTGATGATCCATTTATTTGTCTGTCTCCCCATCTGACTGTGACCACCCTGGGAACACAGGACTGAGTAGAGCTCTTAGCCCATAATAGCAGCAAATAGAGCTTTGTCATGTCAGCAGAATGCTGAAATATATTTCTTCCATCTATGCAAGGAATTAAAAGTTGCTTACACTGAATAAATTATCTTCTTTTTTTGTCTTTTTGAGACAGGGTCTCACTCTGTAGCTCAGGCTGGCCTTGAGCTCACTTTGTGGTGCAGGCTGGCCTCAGACTCACAAGGATCCTCCTGCCTCAGCCTCCTGAGTGCTGGGATTCCAGGCACGTGCCACCACGCCCGGCTGAATAAATAATCTTAATGCTAATTTTTTCTTTCAGAATTTTTCTATATTCATTGTAAAATAAATCAGATAATTCCACCCACAGGTACATTTATCATTTGCCTCAATACACATTGCCTGAGACAGCACCTTAACTTTCAAGTGCTTAGCAGTTTCTTGTGTAAGAGCAGCGTTCTTCCTGTAACTTTCTTCAGCGCTCTACCTTGCCCATACCTTCCATGGGAGCAAGAAGAACCTTCCTCATGCATCTCAGAAATTGCAGTTTTAGGAAGAGAATGCAGATTGTCTTCACTTTAAAAGAATCTGGCTGGTATGACACAATCCAACACAAAACAACAACAAAATTCTTCCCATCTAAAAATATTCTTTAGACTTTCTGGATTTGGAAGGCTAAAGAGTAAATAAAGGCTAGTGTGGGTATAAATGCAACTGTGAACTTTAACCTATGTAGGAATTCAAACATTCGTCCCTGACAGGGACTAATGACTTTAATGATTGCGGCTGATATCAGACGTGCCATCCAGATGCTGGTAGCTTGTGTGTGCCCTGGCTCTCAAGCTGCCCAGGCCCGGTGTTAGCACAGGGTGGCAGCATGCATGTTCACTACCTGTGAACTCTTATCCATATGTTATTCCAGAGCCAAGGCATTTTAGCTCCCTGGAAGATGCCTCTATAAAAAGATTGATTACATTGTCCTAACTCTAGCAGGTGGTCATTTCTTTTGCACTGGGAATCGAACTCAGGACCTTGTGCTTGCCAGGCAGGTGCAGTGCCACTGAGCTATATCCCTAGCCCTGTAGGTAGTCAGCCCTTTAAAAAGCATATGATAAAAAAAAAAGCATATGATTTTCCTGCAGTTTTGTTCCTTCAATTATCAACTTGGTAACTTTTTTTTTTAATCACCAGTGAATCCAGTGAATGATCCAGATAATCCCTGCTCTGTCATCCTAAGTACAATTGATTTTGGTAAATAACTAGAACTGCCTTCTCCAACCAAGTCCATATCTAACCCATGATAAGAAAAATAATCCAGAAGACCACCATTTGTCTTACGTGGATAGACAGAGCTAACTCATCTGTACGGTGTTATCAGGACACAATCTTTCTTTAAAATTCTCATTAAAGACTCCCCTTTGAAAGCTCACCAGTGATCTAAAGAAGGCCCACTGAAACGCCCATATTCTATCAGGGAGATAAATCTTTTGCAAAAAGGAAGATGATGATCCAGAGATGGAGGGAAAATGGGGTTGAGGAGGGAATGAACACAGAATTAAGATGTGTCACGAGCAGGGACCAACAATCCACGATGAATGTAATCATTATACACTGCAAACATGGACCAATAAAAATTGCAGTAATAACAAAACAACAAAATGCTAAATTTTTTCTCACAGAAAGAAATACATAAAGTTTCCAGATATAAAACATACCACCTGGGGGCCAAAGGAACCAATAATACAAATAGGTTTTAATATAAGTAGAGGAACCATGAAGATTGCTTTGGTTCTAATTCCTGGCTTTGCAACAGCATGACCTTGCTTGCCGGGTGTGGTGGCAAAACATCTGTAATCCCAGCACTTGGGAGGCTGAGGCAGGAGGATCACCACAAGTTTGAGGCCAGCCTGGGCTACAAAGTGAGTTCGGGGCAAGCCTGAACTACAAAGCAAAAACCTGTCTCAAAAAAGACCAAAAAAAAAAAAAAAAGGACTTGCTCAAGTCCCTTGCCTTCTCGGCAATCAATTCTCTCCTCCATAACATCCCATTCATGTACCTTTTGCCAGGAATCAAGGTCAGGCGCTTAGAGCATTCCCAGGCACAGAATAAAGGCTCACTAGGAGGGAGCCGCTCTTGTTGTGAAAGGAAAATGGCTAAGTCTAGCACGTAGTGAGGGCAAACAAAGCCATTTGGTGGGCAAAACCTGGCCAGTGGGCCGAGGTGGGAGGGGCACTTGCCTCCGAGTGGCGTTCCAAAGCAGCAGCCAACCCCCACGGCGCAGCCCACCGTCAGCATGTCAGTGTAATAGTACGGCTGCTACTAGGGAGAGACAGACAGACAGACAGACAGGAGAGAAGGGCGGGGCAGACAGGAAGAACAAGCAGGGGTGGGGAGTAAGGCGAAGTTAGAGGCGGATGTCTCAGGGAATCATTGTGATCCCTTTGCCCCTGTGACTCCCAGACCAGGAGAAGCTCAGTGAGTTTGGCAGACAGGAAGTGACCTTCTAGCTCGAGGCCAACCATAGAAAATGAGGTAAGAGGCCGGCAAATAGAGGTCCGGCAGGTAGGATGGGCTGCAGACGCGGGTATTCGTGGTGAGAAGTGGCAGTAGCGGGAGAGAGAGGGGAAGACTCCAGACAGAAGAGCATCAGTAAGGCAGCAGGAAAGAGCAGCTGGTCTCACAAGGACACGTAGCCCTTTGGTGGAAAAATACCAGTGCGTGGGGACCAGGGGGCTGTGATCCACGGTCACTTCCTGGATGCCCACCCAGTGAATATGGCTTCCTCCACCCCAAAGCTATGGCAGCCCCCACCCTCCTCCACGTGTGGCTCAGGCAACCCGAGTAGGGAGGAAGTGAAACTTGCCTCCAATAGGGGCTGCAAAGCAGCATCCCACGCCCACTGCGCAGGCCGGCACCAGGAGGTCAAGCTGCCCAGGCAGGGTCTGCAACAGAGAAGCACGCCAGACAGACGAGGGGGTGGCAGGGAGGGGCAGGCAGGCAGACGTGGTGGGGAACGGAAACGGGACGAGGGCCGCACAGGAGGAAGGGGAGAGGAAGCGACACAGAAGGGGCGTGTGGACTGGCAGGGGAACACGAACGCAGGCCGGACCCAGGCCGCCGTGGAGGACACAGATGGGGAAGGCGACAGGCGCGGGCTGAACGGAGGTGGGGAATGGGCCCGCGGTTAGTGCAATGCCCTGCAGCACCATGGCCAGCTGGAGCAGGCAGCCCTCCCGGCTTGGCTCCCTGCGCGCACGCGCGGCTTTCAGCGTTCCTCCACCAGCCGGCCCCTGCTGCTTTGCCTGATCTCAACCTTACCTCGTAGACCCCACAGAACATGGCCATGAACTTGCTGAGGATAGCAGCGCAGATGCTGGCGATGTGGACGAAAGGGCCCTGGAAGAGAGGAGGAGAACCAGGGCTTAAGGCAAGAAGTGTGGAGGGGAGGCTTCCGAGCTTCATTAGACTGATATTTGCAACTCCAGGCCCTGGACAAGCTGCTGAAAATACAGAAACCGGGCAGGAGTTCTCCTCTTCACCTCAGAGAGGCAGGACGAAGATTAACTGGTACGTTATCTTTTCAGATAATGCCAAGGGCTAGGAAGCAACTGAGGACGCGTGAGGAGAGGAGACAGGCGGATGTGGGAAGGATGGGGATGCGTGGGCAGATGAGGTGGTCTGGGGAGCCCCCTGTGCTTGGAACCAAGCAGTGCCTGAGTGCAGTGAGAGGGTGAGGCAGAAGAGGGCCAGGGGAAAACGCTCTGCACAGGGGTCCTGGGGGACAAGTGGCTGAGAGGTGTGAAGAAAGCCTTGCGGCCCAAGCACGGGGAAGGCGGCAGTGTGGGAGGCTGGAGGATGAGACAGGAGAGGTGGTGTTCAGCGCAGGCCATTGTGAGTTCAGATTTTATTTTTATTTTATATTATTTCTTTTGTCTTTTTGAGACAGGGTCTCGTTATGCAGTTCAGGCTGGCCTTGAGCTCACTTTGTAGCCCAGGCTGGTCTCCAACTCACAACAATCCTCCTGCCTCAGTCTCCCGAGTGCTGGGATTACAGGTGTGCACCGCCATGCCCAGCTACTTCAGGTTTTATTTTAAGCGGTATGGGAAGCTGTTAGGCCATTCTTGGCCAGAGGTGAGACGCGACCCATTCCACTTTCGAAGCAGAGGCTGCCTGCTGTGTGGAGCGGGTGGGTGGTGCATACATGTGGGGGTGGAACGGAGGGCCCTGAGGCTGGCACCTGAGCGAAGCACAGCTGTTTCCAGGTCTCTGCTTTCGTAAATGGGGCGGATTATCACTAAGGCAGTGGTTCAAACAGGGGAGAATTTGGGCCCCTGGGGGATACATGGCAATGTCTGGAGACTTCTAGTGCTCACGACTGGGAATTACTACTGGGATCTCGGGTTAGAGCCCAAGCATCCTGCTAACATCCCACAGTGCGCAGGACAGCACCCCACCCAACACACACACACACACACACACACACACACACACACGTCAACAGTGCCCAGGTTGAAAGACTGTTCTGACATGCTTGTCATGCATCCCCAGGACACGACCTCCCAAGGCTTTCCACTCCCCGTTGCCCTTTGAACCTGGCTTTTGTCCCTTCCTCCTCGGTCGATTTCTGCTCCCAGTGCATCCTCTGACTTTGGCTCTCTATTTCTTTTTTTTGTTTTGTTTTTCTTCTGGTACCAGGAATCAAACTTACGACCTTGTGCTGTGCCGCTGAGCTAAATCCCCAGCCCCTGGCTCTCTATCTCTATGTCTCTGTCACTGCAGACCCACCTCTTTCCCCACAGGGATGCCACTGCCCAGCCCTGCAGTCAGGGCCACCACCTTCGCCACAAAGGCCTTGAGCGTGAGATACTCCTTCAGGACAACCCCTCGAAGGATCGTCTTCATTTCAGGGATGCCAGAGCCTAGGAGGGTTAAGAGAGGACTGTATGCAGGCTCCACCTGGAGGTAACAGAGAGGGGAAAGTAGAAATGGGGGCCGGGGAGGGCCAAGTGGCTGTGATGGGGAGGACAAGGACGAGGCTCCCAAGGGCTGGAGGACGGGGGAACGTCAGAGTGGACTCATCTGCGGGAGGCAGACTGTGTGGAGCGGCGAAGGAACTTCTCACCAACAGCCTGGGGAGAGATGAGGTGGCAGAAGAGGGCGCTGAAGAGGATGAGGACCAGCGGGAAGGTGACCCAGACCAGGTACTGCAGAGGGAGGTTGGGATGCGTCTGTGCGTAGGTCCACTTGTAGGCTGTGGGGACACACAGCGGGGTCAGTCAGAGGACGCAGGAGGGGCAGGCAGTGACCGCACTGTCACCGCAAACCTCAAGTGCACAGTGCCCACCAGCAGGAGAGCTGTGCCCACAGGCCACGGGTGTCTTGCTAGCTCCTCCCCGGGGGAGCCACTGTTACTTTACACGAAGCAGGTGGTGTGCCTGTTCAAGTTCCCTGTGGTAGAGGTAGCTGGTGACTCTGTGTAATCATGCTTGCACACAAGGCTGTAGCTCCTGGTTAGAGGCCATGGCGTGACCAACCCACCCAGCTTGGCCAGAACTGGAGCTTCCATGTTGAAAATGGTGAGCTCCCAGGGCAACTGGAACAAGTGTGTCACCCTATTAGAGCGGCACGCACTGCGTGGTGATAGCAGGCGGAAGAGGCATGAGCAGTGGGTTTGGGTTGTTCCTGGGGCTGGAGTCGTACCTGACTCCAGCACCTGTGCGGCACTCCTTACCCAGTTCTAGGTGGAAACCCCTGGAAGTCTCCATTGTGTGGGAAAAGCTGAGAGCAGTGGTCCAAGGAGAACGTACCCTGAAGGCTTTTGGCACTGACATAGTCCATGCACCAGCTGACCAGAGCCATCAACAGGCCCAGGAGCACCAGAAAGATCCAGTCTTCCCCTAACTTCCTTCTCACCATGCATTCCAGGCGGTGGATACAACCTAGAAAGAGAAAAGGGAAACAGAAAGAGGGAAGCAGCCAACCAGTCACTACTTTGGGAATGTGGCTGAAGCCACAGGCTGCTGTCTCTACATGGTCACCAGATTTGTCCTTACATCTGCCAGCTAATGCCCCTGTCCTTTCAGAAGACACCAAGATCCATTTCCCAAGAATACATGAATTCCTGTCTACAACTCTTGTTTCTTGGGGGTTGGGAGGGAACAGTAGGGAACAAGGCGAAGATAATATTCAGAGGCAGGCTTCTCTGTGTGTGTGTGTGGTATCTATGGAACGGGGCATCCAAGTTATTGTCCTAATCCCGGTACCTCCTATTGCAGATTCCTTATTCCTCAGTCCCCATCACCTTGACATTTAGAATAGTGGTCCTCATCCTTGCTGTCCAAGGTAGAACTGGAGCCCGTCTTCTTGGACATCTTTATATCCTGCTCCTTGTTCAAAAATTGCTCTTTGTTATGGCCGTAAATCTGGGCAGAAGGAGAATGATCAAGGTCTATCTTGATGAAGAGTCATAAAGAATAGACAGAGGGCAGCATGTAGACTCCAGAGAAATGGCGAAGTAGCTGCTGTGAACCCCGGGCCCTGAGGGTTGCATGCAAAGCACTTGGTGGTCATCCCTGCCTTCACCTCTCTGCTTTCCAATCACACATTTCCCACTCTTTCCCTCCATCCACCCATCTCCAGCTTCTTCCCATCCATTCCACAACCTGTCCTCGTCTTGGTCCATGGTAGCAATCATCAAGGAGACCAATGTTTGCTATGAAGTAGAGACCCAACCTGGGCATCTGTATCAGCTAGGTGTTTTGTGTGTCACTCTGCTGTTTGATTCGTTTCCTAAGACCCACCTTCTGCATAGAAGTTGCTTTGGGATCCTGATGTAGACAGAGTGAGTTTGGATGACTTCTTTTTTTAATCAACCCCTAAAAAAATATGTACATCTTTTGAGGGGTGGATGACTTAGTCACATTTTGCCTTTGAGTATTTTGTCTCTCTTTAGGCATTGGGTTATCTATCAAGCTTGGATAAAGCCCACCTAGCCCATCTTCCAGGGTCTGTCTGCATAAGCAGAACTGGGCATGACAAGGCAAGTCAATCCACTTGTCCCCAAAGCCTGGTAACTGGGTCCCACCAACATGTGACAAGGGAGGAGCAGCACCTGTCGGATCTGGAAACCCCCATCCCTTCTGACAGTAGCCTGTGTGATAGGGGAGTGTGGAAGAACTCTCCGGTGGCTTTCAGCCTGCCCCACCCCACTATACTAATTCCATCCTCTGGGGCCAGGGTCAGGCCAGGCCACATTGCTGATTCTGAGAGCCTGGGTAGAAGATTTAATTTCACAATAAAAAGCAGTAGAGTTTTATGCCTTGATCTCAAATAGGCACATACTAATTTCCCTGTTCGTATGTTTTGCCCCCTGGGATGAGGTTAGCAATGGAGGGAGGCAGTGTTTCCCTCTAAGCCCTAACTGGGACCCACAGATAGAAAATACCTTGAGTAGAGATCAGAGAACTGGGGCTGCCTCAGTCCCCAAGCTAACTCGCCACTCTTTCCTCTATGACACTTCACTCCCACTTGGCCGCTGTCCTTGCTGTCACCAGAAAGTGCCCTGAGCCGTTGTCTTGTTGTCCTTTGGAATGACCACCACCAGGTAAGAGTGAGTGCAGGGCTGGGGTTGGAGCACCTTCCTGTCCAGCATCCCAAGCCCTGGGTCTTCAGGAAGCCTCTCCGTCTCATGATGGGGCCTGCACTGGTGTTTACAGCCCCTCCCCCAACCAGTTCCCCCATGCAGCCTTGTACAGCTCCCCTTGGTGCTGGGTCAGGGCTTGGCCCTGGTGCTATCCCCTGCATAGTTTACCCCTCAGGTCCCCCACTCAACACCTATAGGAATCATGGGCTCCTGGCAAGCAGAAATCCTTTTTAAGTCTGACCTCTTGCGCCTCCGGACCCCTTCTATCCTCCATTACTCTCTGTATCCTTTGCAGTGAGAACCACACTTTCGTACTAATTGTGGCCTGTAAGTTCTCCAAGCACTCTCACAATCTTTCCTTTCCTCATGCCCACCCTCATTGCTTTTCTCCTCAATGTCCACGACCCACCAATCTCCACCCCTGGAGGATATGTATCCTGGGACACCCGAACTAGCTGGCCACTCTTCTCTGGGACTACATCTCTGCACCTTTCCAAGCGTCTCACAGTGAATACATTCTTGATTCAGCCAGCCACTTAAAGGTTTGGTTTTTTTGTGGTGCTGGACGTCAAACGTAGGGCCTCGCCCATGCCAGGTAGGAAGTGCTGTAGGGCCGATTACATTGCTCTGCTCATTTTGATGCTGGTAGCTCTCTGACCACTGATAAGCCATCCACTCTTTGTCCCAACTCTTTGCTTCTGGCTTCTGCAGAGGGTCTCCTCTGTGTGTGTGCTCTGTGGGGGCAGAAACGCTGGGGTGTCTGCTTGTGGCTGAGGGTGTGGGAGGCTGCAGCACACAGCAGCGTGGGCCCCTGTACGAGTCACTCCTGGAGGTTATGTAAGCACCGGCTCTTTGTGCCCATGTGGCTCAGCCAGGTCCCCTAGGATTAGGTTATTCTGTTAGTAAAAGCCCTATGAATGTGCATGTGTGGCTGTCCAAGTGCACACTTAGAAGCAAGCCCAGACTTTCTAGTGATTTTGTACTTTGAACACATTTTGAAAAAGCTATTAAAAAATAAACACTACTCTCTTGTCAGCGAGCCCCTCCCTTTCAGCACACCCTGCCCCACACTGAACCTGTCCACTGCTCCCCTGCCCTCAGGACGTTACCTGTGTGGGGTAGACATGCCGGGGGTCCTTTCGGGGCCGGTGCTGAAGGCCCCCGTTCTCGGAGGGCAGTCCATAGTTGGTGCAGTGCTCGAAGGGCATGTACTGGTACTGGGGGGCGCTTCCCCACCAGCTCTGTTCACCCCCATGCCGCAGGGACCGGGACCGCTCCATGTGTCCTCCCCGAGCCCCGGCCGGCCTTGGCCTGCCTGCCCCTGTCCTCCCCACAGGGCAGCTCCTTAGGCCTCTGCACTCGCCTGTCCCCAAGGCGTCTGGGGCAGTATGCCCACCTCCAGCTATTTATAGCCGTCTCTCCATCACATGACCCCCCTGCCACATCTGATCTGCTGGGGTCGAAGCAGGTGTGAGTGCGGTGTGGGGGTGGGGCTGGGATGGGAACCTGCGGGGCAGCCCCACAGGGAACTCCCTCCTCGTGCCAATAGCATTGTCCCCTCCCTCGTCAGTAGTAGGCGTCCAGCCCCAGGGCACTGGTCCCTCTATAAATATCGCCCAGACCAGGATGGGAAAGTGCTTTCTATGCTTTCCATGCTGTGAGCGCGCAGAGCTGGGTCTGCACCGAAGTCCTCCATGGCTCCGCCTCACCTTTAGGATGTGCAAGGAGCGGGTGCAGGATGAATTCCTCGAAGGTCTGGACAAGCTAGACAAGTAACTCACCTGGGAGAGCAAGCGGTGCTGCTCTGGCATCTCGCCCTGTTGGGGTGTCCCCAGCTCCATATCTCTGCAGGGGTTCGTCCTCATCTGGATGCTGACTTCTGTCTGGCCAGCTCTGCCCACCCATCCCATTTCCAGTTTTCTCCTCCAGCTCTCTGCCCTTCTGCCTGCCAGAAGCTGCTAATATCACTTTGGTGCCTTCCCCTTGATCCCGCCCTTATCAACCACTGGGGTGTGGAGTGCTGTGGGAAGTGGGGGTAATAGCCTTGGGTTCTGGAGTCTCACCCGTTTCCCACACTCACATGTGGCAGCTGCACACCCGGCCCAGGACTCAGGGGATGGACTGGGCTTCCATGCAGACCGTGGTGAGCTAGATAACTAGGGAGAACGGGAAGTAGGCCAGGGGCACGGGGAAGGTGCTGGTGGTGGGAGATCAGGGAGTGTTTCTTACGATGAGCCCAACACATGAAAAATGACGGGGAAGTAATCTCTCCGTTCTTCCCGTTTCAAGTCAATAAATACTTTCCGCTAAGGCCAAACTCCTCCACCTGCCATGGTGTTTTTTCTAAATTTTCTGAAGACATTCCTTCCCTATAAACCCCTTACCATAGAAGAAAAGCTAGAAGCTGAGGCACAGTGAGGTTTAGAGTATCGGCAAAGGAGGCTTCTTCCCAGGACAGTCCTGGTTCAGGAACTGGAAGATGGGGACAGGAATATCTGGTCTACAACATAATTTTGAGCTAAGGTAAATGGAGCTGCTCAAAGCAAGTGGGAAGATGGATACCATTAAAAGCAGCTTTTCTAGGTGCTCACATCACTGATCATCAGGGAAATGCAAATCAAAACCACAGCAAGTTACCATCTCATATCTATTAGGATGGCTACAAAGAAAAAGACAAGCAGTAGGTCCAAGAGGCAGAGAAAAGAGAACCCTTGTGCACTGCGGGAGGGACGGTGAATTGTCACAGTCCTCATGGAAAGAAGTATGGAAATTTATCAAACAATTACAAAAAGAACTATAATCTAGCAATACCGCTCTGGGATATACACCTAAAGGAAATGATGTGTCAGTATGCCACTGACACCTGGACACCCTTGTTCACCGTGGCAACACCTATGACAGCGAAGATATGAAAACAACTTAAATGTCTGTCAACAGAAGAATGGATAAAGCAAATGTGTATATACACAGCAGAATAGTATTCAGCCATGAAAAAGGGAACCCTACCAGTTGTGACATGGATAAATCTGGAGGACATCTACTACATAAAATATGCCAGAAATAGGAAGATAAATATTGCATGATTGCACACTATATGTAGAAACTAAAGTAGCAGGACTCACTGAAAGTGTTTCTAGGGGAATAGATACCAGAGATGTCAATCAAAGGATACAAGGCTTTAGTTATGCAGGATGGATTAAGTTCTGGAGATCTAATCTACATGGCGACTGTCGTTAACAATACCGAGTTGTGTATCTGAAATTTGCTTAGAGATTTTAGGTGCTCTCACCACACACACACACACACACACACACTCATAATTATTTGAAGTCATGGTTAATCACTTCACAGTGTATTTTTACCTATATATCAAGTTGTATTCGATACTTTAAATATGGACAACTTCTGTTTGTCAGCTATATACCAAAATAGTTGGAGAAAAACCCTTTCCTAGCACCAGTCCTATGAATCTCAAGGCCTCTAATACTCCATCTACAGAGACAATGGACACGTGATGGTTTGGTGGCTAAAGGTTCTGTGGTATACACTACCTGCCTTTCCTGAAGACAGACACTAGGGGAAAGTTTAAGGGGTTGGTGTGAAATGAAAGTAATATTTTCTTAAAAAAAATAGGGTGCCAAAGTGAGATAATATTCTTGGAGGGCTTTATAAAAGATTCTTCACCCGTCTGAGAAGTTGGGCTCTCTTGGAGGTAACCAGTTCACACGGGAAACTTGGGAGAAACAGTTATCAGATGCAGTTATTTCTTCCAGGGTATTTTGTTTTGTTTTGTGTTTTTCTGAGATAGGATCTCGCTATGCAGTTCAGGCTGATCTTGAATTCACTATGTAGCCCAGGCTGGCTGGCCTTGAACTTGCAGCCATCCTCCCCGAGCCTGCTGAATGCTGGGATCATAGGCGTGCGCCACCACAGCTGGCTACTTCCGTAGCACTCTTAAAAGGCAGGTCCCTAAAACAGAGCAGCATGGGCAGACGCAGGCTGGAAGCAGAGCCTAGAGAAGCTGGGAGAGCCATCATGCCTGGCCAGGCCAAGGGGAAGGATGTGGTGTAGAAGGGAAGCACCAACTGCCAATCTAAGAGCCAGATTCCCTAATTAGGAGGATGAAGATCATCCACAGGCTCCAGTTGCTGGATGGCAAGGGCTTGAGAGTATCTCACGTTTGAACTCAGGAACAGTTAGAATCACTGTCCTGCAAGAGAACTAGAAAGTGAAATGTACACCATTCCCATCCCTCACTCCAAAAGCGGCCAAGTACTTAGGTTCTTATCAGGATCCCAAAGGCAGGTTTCTGAGAAATCCTGTGACGTTTCTAAGCTTGGAAGCAGATTTAAAAGAACACATGAGTATGTGTTCATTCAAAACCTGCACGCTTAATGGAATTGCTCTTTGAAGGACAGCTGTACCAAGTGGCCACGTAGGATACAAGCAGAGGGGAAGTTTGTGTGGGGCGTACAGGTGCTTGTGTATGAGACAGGTAGCCCTTTGAACTCTAATAAATTTAAGCTGGAATTTCTGGGTTATATTGTTTTCCAACTCCAACATCTTCTGGTGTGGCCTCCCTAATTTATGTAGCAATAAATATGAACAGCATACTCTTTAATGGTGTTTTCCGACACCATCCTACCTACTTTCTGAAATTCTAGCAAAGCAACTATAGCTTTGTGGCTGAAGACACCGTGTCGCAGACCTTACTCCTTTACTTTTCTACTCTTTCTTGGGCCTTGCTGTAGAGTTGCAGAACCTTGGGCCTCTCCTTTGCCCTGTCGGTTAGGCCTTTCCTGTAGCGCTCAACAGATCTTTCTCTCCCTTTCAGCTTTGCAAGCAGGAGACCTTTCATACATCATCACATTTAATTCTCACAAGCACCTTTTGTGGCAGAAACAACTTTCAATTTTAGATAAAGGCAACTCAGACTCACTGTTAACTACCTTGGCAAAGGTCTCCAGTATCTTCAGAGGTAGAGGTAACATTCAAAATCAGAGCTACCCAACTTAGAGTCCATGCCTTTATGCTACTTTTTTACATTTCAAAGCTTCTAAGCCTCATTTTCCTCCGAGAAGAATGGGAAAATGATTTCCCTGTGGGACTGCGAGGAAGATGGAATGGAAAGCTCCGCCAAGTAACAACAGGGTAAAACACTTGATTTGTTGCCACTATTATTGTCTGTCCTGTCTTTAAACACCTCCTGCCCCTCCCCTTTATAATACCATTCATTTCATCTCTTCCTGTTTTCCTTTTCCCATCTGAGAAAACAGGATGGGGAAAGGCAGCAGAGGGCAGCCCCTGGCTCACAGGGGGATAATTTTAGAAGAGAATCCCCTGGCAGAGGTAAGTGGGGGAGGGAAGAGAGCTGTGAAATTCAACCTGACACCCTACTCAAGGGTGGGGGTTGCGGGGGAGGACTGACTCCAGCTCAGACACAGTTCCGTATTTCCCAGACATAGCACACCTTCAAAAAGCTTTCCCATCCTGAAAATGGGTACTTATTCCTATGGATTCCCATCATGACCTCTCGTAGATTTTTGTAACCCTTGCAGCTGGTTGCTTTGGTGAATCAACCGGTTTCAGTCCATTTTTCATGTCCCTTTGGCCTCGACATTTTTCTGCACTGACTTCCCCTCCATCTGGTGATGTCCTTCAGCTGCATTCAATGGCCTTTTGCTCTTCCTAGACAGCCACCCCCTCCTCTGTATTCTAAGCACCCTCCCCGGAGTTGCAGGTCTTTCTTACACAAACGCTTCTACAGAATTTCCCATCTCTTGCTAAACCTTTGTAGCTCAACTGAACCTGCGTACTTGCTTCCCCAGGCTCGAAGCCCGGCCCAATTCAAGTTTCCATTGCCTAGAATGGAACTGCTATATCCATACCGCTCTAGAATTATTATTTTTTTGGTACTGGGATTCGAACTCAGGACCTTGCACTTGCCAGGCAGGCACTTGTGCTGCTGAGCTACATTCCCAGGTGTTCCACAATTCTTACCACCTTTGCAACCCTAGAAAACCTTGCATCTCACTGGGACCATGTGAGAAATGGAATCTACTACTCCTTGTATGCCAGCCTTGCTCTTACTCCAATAAGCCAGAACCAGCACTGCTTGCTCATGACTTCCATCTCATCTACCTGTAAGAAATTATAGGGTTGTGACGACTCAGATAAGCCTGTATCTCTACGCTTAAAAGAGATCATGGCAGCAAAATGACAGGAGTTTTCACCTAGAGGTAGGTCTTGTAGGGAGGAATGACGGGGCTGAGGGAATGAAGATATGTGGACTTGAGAAGACTAAGTATCCAGAGAAACACAGCCATTAGGCACACCCCAGTAACAAATACGAACATTTATTTGGCACCTGATAGCTATACAAAAAAATCTTGGCAGTGGAAAGTGGGGAAGTTGTATCACCAACATCCATCCATCCTATACTGGCAGCACTTGACAGCAAGTCTTCCAACCATCTGGCTTGCAGAACAAACACTTATCAAGCACCTTGACTGCTACAGGCCTAGCACTTTGCTAGGCACTCTGAGAGATGTGAAGGAGGCTGTCTCACACGTGACACTTCTTCAAGGAGCTAAAGATACCAGTGGATGAAAACAAAACACTTGGAGAAACGTGAGCGTAAACACTAAACTCTGTATGTCAAAAGGGACATTCTGTCAGAAAGGATTGTAGCTATGGTTGGGTGCTTCTTTCTTTCCCCTTTCACAAACATTTATGCAGGACCAGTAAGTGCCAGGTACCAGGTACACACTGCAAAGAGAGCCAGGTTTCTGCCCTCTTAAAGCCTGTAGCCTAGTAGGGGAGAAAAAATGATCTAGTAAAATAAACATATATGTAATTACAAATCGCGTTAAGTGCAATACAGGAATTAACCAGGATGCAGTGATAGAGAGGAGACCGTCCACAGATAAAATGGCCTGGAAGGGCTCCACAAGACAAAGAATAAGACGCTTCCCCAGCCAACAACAGTGGACATGGAGAGCTCAGAGTGTCAGAGAAATTGAGTCCAGGCCACCGGGGCTGGGACATAAAGAGAAATCAAGTCAGTGAGGTTCGAGGGGAAGGCAAAGCCCGGTTTCATGAACCAGGGGTAAGGACTGTTGTCCACAAGGTGTAGAAGGGAAGCCAAGAGTTCCAAGCAGGACAGTGGCATTGTATTTGTATTTAAAAGCCAAAAGCTATTACATAAAGCACAACTGGTGGGATAAGAAGAGAAATGAAACAGAAGGCCTTTAAAGAAGAGCACGGTTTCACTGAAGCAGAGATAAAGAGGAGCTACGACCACATAAAACCAAGGGGTCTGATTCTGAAGCTGAAGGCTGGGACACGGTAGAACATTACACTCAGAGCGGTAACAAGTGGGAAGTTCTTCTAGAAATCCAGATATAAGGTGAAAAGTAAGGAGAGAGGGACACCTTGCAGGAAGGAGAAAGGTGAGAGGGCGAGGAAGCATGCCCTTCTTTCCCACCTTCAGCCAACTCTCCACAGGGCTCGTTTCTGGGACAGCTCAGGGAGTGACTAAGGAAGCCCTTTAAGACTTCCGGGGCTGGGCACACAGATGTAGCTCTGCTCAGAGGCTGGGTGCTAGGGCCCAAAGGAACTGAGGTGGAAGCGCGAAGGCTGTCCTTCTGTGGGGCTGGCAGTCCTGCAGGAATCACAGGCACTGCTGCTCACGGCAGCAGGGTGTATCTTACTCATGCTTGCTTCTTCAAAGCCAAACAGAAACGTCTACATTACATTGGGACACCTTCCCAACCGTCACTCTGGGAACAAATGGGGTCAGGGAAATGAAAGAGAGAACAGAAAGGAGGTGATCTCCTCCTCAACTAACATAAGTGATGACCAAACTGCTCCCTACAAAAGCCCTGGGGGCGGAAATAACACAAACATTGGGGAACCCCCTGCCCTCTCCCCATGATCATACTGCATTCACAACATCACCTGCCAGGTTCTTTGACTGCACCCGAAACATTCCTGGCAATGAGTCCAGCCAGAGCCGGCCCTAGAGGAGAGTGCTTCACACAGGACGGGCTGGTCTAGAGTCCCATTCACAAACGCGGAGATGATGGCCGCAGGAAACATGCCTGGGAGAGTCCCATATCCCTGAGGGGGCAGAACAGAAACCATGTGTCCTGAATCGAAAGGTTCTATCATTCTCTCGTGATCCAGGCATCTTCAACAGCATGGACAACAGGGAGGCAGCATCACGTCGGAGGGTACCCTGGGAACAGGTAGAGGGGGCGGCAGAGAGTGCTGCAGTACTCCGACATCTCCTTGCATCGGTGGAACTCCGTGCCAGGGGCGTAGCCCTCACGCTCCTTGATAAGGGCATTCACCTGCAAGGCAGAAGAGTTTCCATGATAGCAGACCAGTGGGAAGGACAAAGAGATTATAAAAAATAGCGTAAGGGAAGGAGAAGGGAGAACACTGCGGAGATGCACAGGAGCCAGCCAGAGCTGACCTACCTTAACTAGCATGTCAGCCACATGCATGTCACAAGCCCTCTCGGAGAACACCTGAGCGAGCGCCTCGATGTACCAGGAGCCCCGCTTGGTGTTGCGCATGGCAGCTGTTCCTGCAATCGGAAGCGGGAAGGTCACAGGGAACCCTCACACAGCTGGGCTTCCACCACACTTTGGGCCTTCCCAGTCACGAGAGCCCGGCACCACAAACCCACGTCTAGGGCAATATAGTCTTCTAGATGACTATTTTGGAACTCCAAATACCTTTCAGGCAGGCATAGCCACATATCATGTCGGACTGGGTGGGCAATCTCATCTTCAGCAACTCCTCTTTACCAGCGTCACTCTCTTCGCACCCAGGGGAACCGGCGTGGTTTTTTCCATCTAGCTGGTCAACCCCACGATCAGTCTCATCTGTAGAAAGGCACACAGAAGGGAGAAACACATTACTTCCTCCCACTTCTCATGGGCTTGCCATAAGCACGGCCAAGTTTGCTATAACCTTGACTGCAAAGAGCCACTTGCAGCTGTAGCCTCCAACCTACAGCTGATGAATGAAAGAAAAGAAATCATTATTTTCCTAGCATGCATCCATTACTCAGGGGCGCCTACGAGGCCAGGCACCACGCTCAAGCACATGCGCATATACATGGTTGGAACATTTCCCATTCTGCTTAAAAAACAGCCAAGGCAAACAGTCTTTGTAAACAGAACTAAAACTCATGTAGATCTATGATTCACTTGTTCAGTTAGCAAAACACCTGAAGTATCTGAGTTTTTTTTTTTAATTGGTTTTATTTCAGTACACAATAAAATACTTACATTCAGTTTTATTACGTAAGCAAAAAAGCAGTAAGCCAAAACTGTGGTTGCTACATGGTTGTCAAAACATGTATGCCATATAAAACTTGGAACTGCAAACTAAGTTATCAGCTGAAAAAAGAAAACCATAAAACTAAGCATCATCAGTTTCTAAGGTGGCTGTGCTATTTTTGTTTGTTCTGTTTCGAGACAGGGTCTCATTTTATTGGCCTTGAACACACGGCAATCCTCCAGCCTCAGCCTCCCAAGTGCTGGGATTACAAGCATGTGCCACCACGCCCAGCTGGTTTTGGTATTCTGGAAGCATTTACTACTTACTTATTTCAGAAGACAAGTTATAGCAGGCAGCCAAAACTGGAGAGAAGTCTAAAGGGAGGAACTTAGAACAGCGCTATGCAATTTCAGTGACAGTCTCTCAGCATATCCCGAGCATGTTGCCAGACTACTGACTCAGGCCTTTCCTATCTCAAGACAGATGCTTACTCTGGCTGTTGCTCTTTTACTGTGGAGATAGGCTGTGATGCTGTTGGTAGGAAAGGGAGACAGGGAGGATGCGCAGGTCAACACAGCCAAGGTAAGAGTATTCTCCACCCAGCATTCCAGGGAGCCTAGCAAGGACGGTAATACTTAAGAATTGTGGGGAAAAGGACCAGGATTTGTTGCTTTAGTAAAAATTTACTGAGCAACTGCCATGTGGTATGGTATTATATCTCTAAGCCCTAGGGACACAGTGAAGAAAGTCACTGCCCTTATCAAGGTTGCCCTCCAGTTTAGAAGTCAATTAGCCGGGTCATGGGTGGTACTTGGCTCAGATGTTAAGTACAGCAAATACAGTAGGAAGACTGGTGAACTCAAACCCTCAAAGGAATAATGGGCTACTACTGGTCATCTCACAAACTTGGAAAGGCAGAACAAAAGATTCAGATTACTCTAGAAGAGGGCAATTTCTCCCCTTCAGGTCCAGTACTATATGTATCTCTGAATTCAGAAGAAGATGACCACTAATGTCTTTATTCTGCTGGTAATGACTGTTAAGGGAAATAGGTCAAGCTAAGTAATTCAAGAGGTAAGAAACTTCTCTTGTTTTCATACTGCAGATCTATTACTCAATAAACAGTACTGCTCTTTTACTGTTCAATACATAGTTCTCTCTTTACAACACTCTCATCTGTTTTCTATATTAATTATGATTTCTGGAGCAGATAAATTTCCACCCATTCATTCAATGTATATGGGTGTCACCGTGGGTCAGGAAGTGCTCTGGCTTTGGAAAGACAGCAGAGAATGGAAAACTAAGTTCCTGCTCCTCACATGCTCTTTCCTTAGTGCATCTCCCGGCTAATCCTTCCCTGGTCACCTTGCTGCGGGGCGCGCAGAGGGGGATCATCAAATTATTTCTTACTGAAGCTCTCAACATCACTGTACTATTATCTTTTGAAGGCCAAATCTCAGCTGTGACTAAGTGTTTGTAATTAGCTGGATCTACTTCCTGTGATCAGTGACATTTCACTACATACACAGATGCTCGGCTTTTTAATTAAATCCAAGCACAGGGGTGGGAAGGGACGAGGGGCACAACATACACTTTGAGTCCTTGTGTGCCTGTGAGGCTGCTCTGCTCCTTCTCTGGGGAAACACTATCTCCCCACACTGCTGTAAATCGTATGTCCTGGGTCCAAGTGAAGCCTTCCCCTTTCCAGGGTCTCTTGGAACTAATCTCACTTATAATCATCTACACTTACTGCATCCTCCTTCCTAAGTACAGTTTCCATCTCACTAATTTCCTTGTTTGAGAACAGGTCTCAAGCTACATCATGTACACTTGCTTTGCTTTCCTGAGTAATCTCACAGGCTTCTTAGATAAGCTATATTTTTTTTGCTTTTGTGGTACTACCTACCATGGTCTTGTCATGTTGTGTCACATGCCTTGATTATATCAGTTGAGAAAAATGTTAGCTATCACACAATAGGTTAAAAAAATCATTTGAATGTTTGGAGAAAGTGAACTTGAACCCAAACTATAAGCCCCGTGAGGACACCAATCATATTGTAACAGCCACAGCCGGCTTTCCTTGGGAGTTTGCCATTACTCAGACACCGTGCTAGACAAGCTCTCATATGCACAACTCCCTTTAATCATCCTAACAACCTTATCAAGTCAGTACAGAGACAATCTACATTTCTCATGAAGGGAACCGGGGTGAGGGATGTCAAGTAACCCTCCTAACTTCATATAATTAGTAAGGAGTGCAGTCAGAGTTTGACTCCAAATTTAGAACGCTTAATTACTAGTGTTTTACTCCAGGATGAGAAGCAGCTTGTGTATCTTCTGAGCCTTGTCACACAGGCCTGGCTCTCACAGGGGCAGAACAACTGCAGACCACATGCAAGAAAGAGGAGGGACAGAAGCAGCTCAGCAAGGACTCCAGGGCTGACATGGGTTCTGTACTGCTATCCTGTGAGGTCCATGAACGGAAAAGAAAAGCGGCAAGAGTGGAAGCTACGTGAATGGAGAAGCCTAAAGAGAAAGTGGAAACGGGGAAGAAGGGAGGAGGAAGAACAGGAGAAAAGAGACAGGGAGTGGAACAAACAGGAAAGAGACAAACAGAAAAATCCTTAACCAGAATGAATAACAACAAAAAAGTGCATCTGCGTTGATAAGTACAGCAGAGTCCAAGTACTCAGCAAAAGGCAAAGACACTGACAAGAGAGTCCTGAGAGCAGGGCGTGGCGGTGCACAGAGAGCTGACGAGCCTGAGAGCCGTGGGCTGCCCAAGTCCCAGCACACCCCATGCATCGGGAGACACTTACAGAGCAAGAGAGGCGGTGGCAGCAGGGAACAGAAGGAGGTGCCCAAGGGGTCCGATAGCACCTGAGAGGAGCAAACAGCAAAGTGAGAGCTGGTGGGGGCTGTCCTGGAGCCATCATCCAGCTGCTGGTCTGCCACGGCACTCACCTCCACGGCAGGCCTGGATGAAGAACATCTTTGGCTTGTTCTGTAGGCTCGGGCAGTTGGCATTGTCAAAAAGCCGAAAAATCTCTTGGAGCTGCCAGAAAGAAATAAAGAAGGGAGGCTGAGGTGAGTGAGACCTCAGCAGTCCTATCCGAACAACAGCAGTCATCCGTGGGAAGACAGGCCAGGGAAACGGAGCAGCCGCGTCAGTTTCCACGGCAGGACACGCACCTGCAGTAGTTTGCCATCCACACCGTAGACGCTGCCCTCCACACCGTGCGAGAGGAGCACCACGACGCAGGAGTCTGTGGCCCGGTGTGCCGGTAACTGCGCAAAACTCTGGAGTTTCTCTTGCATTTCCTAGAAGAAAACACCTTTCAGCGTTGACCACTGCACTCAATGCCAGTGTAAGCACTGGTCTCTGGTTTCTGTTTCACAACTGAAACTATGAGAACAGGGATACTTTTGGTACTCAGTGGTACTCCAGTCCACAAACTTAATTCTTTCCACAATTCTGGCTGCAAACCACATCGAATTTCTCCACAAGCACAACACTGAACCTAACCATTGAATTTAATTTGGTTCATGACCACAATTATGGAAAAGAATTAAAAGCGCGTGAACTGAGGCACTGCTATACTTGTGTGGTCAATGACAAGAGAAGTCAGAGAACCTTCCAGAGGCTAAAGAGATCTGCATTCACCAGAAAAACGTGCCTGACTTCAGACAGAATTCTGAGTACGGATTCACAGACTCATCAAAGTAACTTCAGAACAAGATTAAACTAAGTTACTAATGGAAATAACCCAGCTAATCAACTCTGATTCCCTGGTCACCAACCAGTCTTTCTTGGGGAAGAGGGGGAAGAGCTCTGATAGCAGAGAATAGCAGTACTGGGGTGCTAAGTACTCAAGAGACAATGGCATGTATATGAAACGCTTTGCTCAAGGAGAGCACAATGGTGGGCCAGGCCATTCAGGGCAGATTACACACACAGGTTATGGATCAGACCCATCTAGGTTTGAGCCCTGGGCCTATAAACTGGAAAAAGGAGTTCAGCCCTTCAAGGTCTCAATTTCCACTTAGTAAGAAAATAATTACATGTAAATTTTCCCTTACTTTTTGAAGATTGAGATTTTGCACTGAAATTACTTAACCACTGCATCTCAGACGTCCTACAAAGAACTGTCATTATAATATGCATGTCTAATATAGTAACCATAATGTGTTTTCATTTTTTCCAAAGAAAACTATTAATGACCAACGTTGCAGCCCAACTTAATTTCACTTCTCCTGTACTACGTTAGCGCTCACAATACCACCACCTTAAGAATTCGGTTCATCCAACAGAGGCCAACGAAGGTGAACATGGCACCTAGGCAGAACAGCACACATACACTTAAGATTTACCCTCTCCCAGTAAAAAGCATACCTGTACTCACACTGTTTTCAGAAGCTGGTCCCTAAAGCAACCACAGCTGCACCACTTAGGAACTTACGAGAAATATGAACTCTTGGGCTACAAAACCTATTTTTAACCAATTTTCCAACTGATTCCAGTATTTTAAAGTTACTCTGCAGATAACTGACATATAAGCACATGAAAGATGTGCAAGACTACAATTTAACTAGAAATAGAGAAATGGATTTCTTTTGCAAATGTATGTATACTTCCTGAGTAAACCAAAGCCAACTGTAATAGAAATCTTAAAAGTAATAAAGAGTAGCCAAAATTCATCTGTTCATAGAACATACAATTTGAAGAGACTCATAACTATCCATGTTTCTCAGGACTCAAAATATTTTAAATTTGAACAATTTTATCAGTAAGCGTTTGCAGTATATGATTACACTTATCCTGTGGCCTTGGTACACATAGGTAAAGTTAAACTTTGCCCAAATATAGTAAGAATTACAGATATACTTAGGAATCTACCCTTGAGTACTCAAACTCAGTGGGATTATTAGTTCAGTCAACAGAAGGCAACAAAGTCCAAAAGCAGTGCTGCTATCAGTGTTACCAACAGAAGAGGAGGATCCAGGATTACACATTTTTTTTTTTTTTTGAGACAGGGTCATGCTACATAGTCCAGGCTGCACCGATCACCCTGCCTCAGCCTCCTGAGTGCTGGGATTACAGGTGTGCGCCACCATGCATGGCCCACTACTTCTTATATCCAAATGAGATTGATCTCTCAAGTCCAACATGCTTGAGAAGGAAAAAAGCACATCTTAGATTTATTTGGTTCTGGAAGACAGCACTCTGTGCAGAGCTCAGTGTACCGAGTTACAGCACTCACAGCAACTGCCTGGTTTACGGCACACACAGCTCTTGCTTACGTACTGTTTTCCCCACCTGGGAAGCCTTTGCCACTCTGCTCTACTTCAGCAGCAACTGTAAGTCTCACAGCTCCATTTACCCTGCTGACCACAGTGACCCAGGCAGTGCTTCCTCTGAGCTCTTACGGAAGCCTCTGTCTCTCATCTCACCTGGTCCTTGGGAATATAAGGAGTCACGTTTCCCTTCTGCTGACATTCAACACTCCCTCATCAATATGTGATCCCTAGAAGCCAAGGCCCACTTTTTAAAAGTTTCTGATAGCTAACATAGTTCCCATACAAGATGCTCAAAATTTCAATTTATTGCAACTGTAATTACAGAAAAATGTAAGAAGAGACTAGAAATTAATATGACCTTAAATGTGCAGTTATTTGGTTTACCATAAATGGAAAGAGCATTGATGAACTGAGCTCATGGATTCATCAAATCTACAGAATGGCTCACAAAACAGGAGTCTATACACAGCTGACTTGGTGACTCAGTATGGTATCTTTAATTATCAGGCATGCCTTTATCAACTGCACATAATTCTGAATATCATGATATAATAGATCTCTTATAAAGGGAGGGAATGGCTAGATCAAAATCTCTAGGAAGACACGCATAGCATACGTTTTGTTAAGCGATCTTCTAACACATTCCTTTTTTCTGTAGCTGTTATGGCTTATATTTCCCCTAAGCTCTCATGCGCTCACAGGTGGGGCTTTTTCAGAGGTGGGTGGATCTAGAGTGTGATACAGGGATTAAGGGTGTATGATTACTAAATTAGCCCACTGACTGGTTTGGCATAGTTCTAGGTGTGAGTGCTACCTGCCCTAAGCCGAGTAGCCCAGACAGAATATAAAATGGCACAGAGAGAAGCTGCGATGGTGGCTTGTTGCCTGTTTTTGCCGACTGCTCTCTGCCGTAGACTATTTCTCCTCTACAGTGGCCCTCTGCCATGCCACCCTGCCTCAGAGCCAGGCAACTCTGGAGTGAAACTTCTCCAAATTGTGAGCTGAAGTACTGTAAAGCTTTCTTCCTTTCACTTTGGGTGTTGGGTATTTTGCTGCAGCAAGGAGGAAAGTAACTAAGGTATATAGCAATTGTAGGGGATAAGCTACTTCTGTTCCACTCACACCCAGCAGATGCCTCAGGAAAGTGCATAACCCACTTCATTACTTGATAACCAGAGATACTGTTCTGGCCATGGCTTTAAAGCAAGGGTGGGTTTACTACATTGCTATGGGAAGCTGGCGAAAATGGTATGTAAAAGATAACAACCAGGCACCTTATGATGAACCTGGCTGTACCCAATGCGAGGCAAACATGCAGTTCTCATAAAAGTGGGAGAGCTGAGAAAACAATGAAAATCATACAGCACACGCTGAACACAAAATCAAGATCCTCTATCTCAACAGGTCCACGTGAATCTTCTAGAAATTTTAATTTCACCACTGACAACGCCAAACACAAGAAATGATTAGTGTTACAGAATCAAGCGTTAATAAATTTACATACAGACTAAGAATATTAAATATAACAAAGTCAACAGTGTAGCTCAGTAATTCAGGTTAACAAGGACTAAATAACCCATAATGAAAGTGTTTAATACTTGTAAGAATCTAGTCCAGAGGCAATCTATCCTAAGGTAGGACTTATGGGCCATACAACTGGTAAGAAGAAGGGATTTCCCCATGTCAACCCATTAGATGGTCACTCAGTAGTATTTATAAACTTCTATTTGAAGGAATCTTCTCTGCCAAGTTAATCACCGAAACAATAATTGGGCTCTAAGTAGCAACAGCAACCAGGAAATAAATATCCTGTGCAGTCCTGGTTTATAAATATCTTCTGTGAGTCGGTTAGCATGAATGTTACCGTTTCATCACTTCCTGAGGGATCGGGAATCAAGTTTCTCAACAAGCAAAAGCCAGAACTTAACCCTGGATTATTATTACTCCCTGAAAGCACAGCTACCACCAGATGTCAAACATTTTAACAGCTAGCTGGCCCTAATTCCTTTTCACTAGATCGCACAAGGTGAGAAGCACAATAGAGAACATAAGGCCAGTAACTTGTAAGACACTTGGAAAGCAAAGGAGCAGCGGCTGCATCTGGCCTCAGAGTGTAGCCCCACCCGCTGGTTTACACGGCAGTCTTTCCAGCCCGAGGTACCTGTGCAGTCTGGTCGTGCAGGACATGGACATCATAGCCCAAAAGCTTGAAGAGGGCGACAAGGGTGCTATAGTCCACCTCCCCTCCAGAGCGCAATTCCAGGTCTTTCTCTCCGGTGAAGTGGACATTGCTCAGCACCAGTGCCAGGCCTCGAGGCCGGGACTGCAACCTGTAGGCCTGGGGAAGGGAGGCCCGTTAGAGCTTCTTGATAAAGCAAACCGTGATGACCCTGCTGGACGAGCCACTTCCAAAAGAACAAACACACCATACTGTGATCTTCTTAACCTCATCAGGTGAAAACAGAGAAATGCTCACAGATCTCACAATCAGCAAGGACTGTCTGACAAGGTGGGAAGTAAGCATAGACGAACTAGGTTGAGATGTCCCACAATATGTATCTCTTTGCCCAATTCTTGCTATGATGCAAACTCACCTGCTGGTGGTGTGTCTGATAAAACTCAGGGGTACAAGGCTTCACCTGGAGGCAGGGAGGGCCATCGCCATTATCGAGGGAGTGTTCCACCACATCTGCAGTAAGAGAAAGCCAGAACACTGGTAGACAACTCAAGCACCCACTCCGGCACGTCACTGTAACTCTAGGGCACCCTCTGAATTGGTCTTGATAAATCTGTGCCCCCACTTACTTTCTGATCTGTAAGCTTCACCAAGAGACCCTGCTAGATTTAGCCTACACTGGGTCCTTTGCACTTGGCTTGTGTGTTGTAGGTGCTCAACTCACTGAATGACCGAAAGGAAGGGCTATCTGGATAAAATCCTGATTCTTATCAGTAGGTTACCAGTCAGCAGGCTGATGGCCCTCAATGTAGCCTTTTCTCATTCAGCTTTCAAGGCACGATGGCTGATCATGTGTAGGAGTTTCCTACCATTTTAAGTAGGACCAATTACCCTGAAGAATGTTACCTGTAACGGGAGGGAAAAGGGCCCAACTAATGCCTTACATAAATTCCTTATTTAAACTCTCCTCCTAGGCCCTAATGAGTACACTAAGAAACCATGCCCAACATGAACTATGTTTCCTATAAGGGAGAAGCCAGATACCAGTCAAAACTAGAGACATCAATCTGTGAGGTCCCTTTCTTTTCCCATCAATTCTCACCTGACGACAGGCGGAGCTGCTTGTGAGGAGAACAGGACTCACACACTGGGAAAGGGAGACTCATGTCATAGTCACAGCTCAACTGTAAGAAATCAGGACACATCGTGACACACCTTAAGGAGATGGTCCAGTCCAAATAAAAACCTCCTCCTTACCCTGCCCCACGGAAGTTCTTACCAGCCAGATTAATCTTTCCCAGGACCCTACATGTCTACCTGTGGGTTCGTACCTGTGGGAGTACATGCTGAAGACCAGAGAGAGTTGTGAGCAACAAATCTTCTAGGTGACCCTGCTTGGTCTCTCTTAGCGCTGCACAAAAAGCATCAAAAGCCTCAGGGCCCCTCTTGGGCAACAAGTTGAGGAGTTCCACATTCTGGCTGAAACTACCCACTTTGGCCTAAGACAGAGGAACAAAACATGGCATCACATTTACTTAATCTAGTTCTACTCCTATTTTTCCATATGAGCTTCCTTCCTAATAGGGTCCTCACTCATTTTAAGTGAAGAATTCCTTTGAAAAGCAAAGTATATAAAGCTCCCGTTAATCTTGAAATATGTATATTTCCTGTCAAATTCCTGAGGCGTTTCCCCAGTAAGACATAACACCCTTTCACACTCTATCATCTGCTGTTCCAATTTATCTTCTGGCCTCACCCTTTCTTTTGCCTCCACATACCTGGATGAGCTCTCTCATTTCCAAAGTAATGATGTCCTTCTCCAGGAGATGTTCTAACAGCTCGCTCAGCAACAGCTGCTTGGCCAGCACCACTCGGTTCCTTTTTAGAGTTTCCTGGTGGTCAGGATGCATGCCACACGCTCCCACTATCCTATAGTAAGAGGGGAAATGAAAAGGCTGTCAAGTAAGGGTCAGCAGAAGAGGTGTGGATAAGAACAAAACAATTAGGGTTTACAACAACCAAGATCAAGCCTATTTTATTTTAATTTATTTTTTATTTTATTTTATTATTTTTTTGGTCTTTTTGAGACAGGGTCTCGCTATGGAGTTCAGACTGGGCTTGAGCTCACTTTGTAGCCCAGGCTGGTCTCCAACTCGCAAGGATCCTCCTGCCTCAGCCTCCCAAGTGCTGGGATTACAGGAGTGCGCCACCATGCCTGGCAAGCCTATTTTATTGAGTCTGGTTAAATTCAAAGATGTACTAAGCAGTAACATGATCTTAAGGAAACAATGTGCAATTCTTTGTGGAGTATATTTAACTGGGACCATCTGAGATGAATGGTCAGACTAAATGAGGGAAGTATCTATCGCAATCAAAATAACATACAGACACCCAGTCAAGGAGCATTCCTCTGACAGACCAATTTTAAGAGAATAATTCCACAATGTGTTTTAAATTAGTCATCTAAAACTAATTTAAGTTTACAATGTTCTTAGATGAGGAATGAACAATGGCCAGGTTAAACAGGTATACTCTCTCTCCACATTACTTCGGCGAACTGTTTTCTCAAACTTAAATTTCTATCACAAAATGACACTAGAAACCAGAATCCTCTAAGATGTGGGTAAGTAGAAAGTATGACAGAAAAGTCATAAAAATACCAATGATGGACACAATCAACACAACTTGAAAAAAAACACAATTTGGAATCACCGTGCAAATTATTTTGGTAATTTGCTTGACTAGGGCTATTGTCAGTTTTAAGATTTCTTTAAACTACTGGCTTAGAAAAAGATTAGCTTGTATTTATGAACTAAAAGAGGCTCATTTTCACTATGCACCATCTAGGTGCCTAATTTATATAAATCAAGAGCTCTCCAGCTTTAGCGTTCAAACGTATGGCGTTAAGGTCCCGATGGCAGTGAAAAAGGAAAGTTACACTATTTTAATCCTCTTTTCCCATCTCAGCTTCCTTCCTAGTAGTGGCCTCACTCATTTTAAATTAAGAATTTCTTTTAAAAGAAAAGTATGAAATATGTATCTTTCCTGTCAAATTCTCAAGGCATTTCCTCAGCCAGATAGAAACATCCTTTCCGCACTCTATCACCTGCTGTTTCACTTTCTAGCTTAAAACCTATTTAAAAATGCAACTTGATTTTAAAGACGATAAAATGTGGAAGGAAATCAGTGAAATACCACGCATCCAGAATGGATGTACTCTGCATAAAGATGTTCTTGGCCTAGAGGTTTATAGTTAGATGAAAAGGAAGGGGAAACTCAGATGCCCAAGACAGCGAATGGGATCCTAAGGCAGAAGAGGTACTGAGAATATACCTGCTTCTCCAAACCTTCACTAAAACCTACTGCAACAACAGAATCTACACAAATCAAACACCTCGTTTAAGAATTACCTTAAAACACACCAGAACAGTAACAATGCAGACATACATAAATTCTGCAAAAACAAAAGCTAAGAATGTTGTTGGTTGCTGGCTATTTCCTTAGGAGATGCAACGAAAAATGGAGCAGATGTCTTTGTTTAGTAAACATTTACTCCCTAAAGCTTTCTCTTCCATTAGCCTTCACATTATCCTTCATCCTGTCCAGGCCCTCTCTCTGCCTACTACACTGCTGTTTCCTTTAGAGGACTTTGGACCTTCCTCAAATGCTGCTAGGGCATTAAAACTCTCCCACAAAGCATCTTTTTCTAAGCAATCTCGTCCACACCCGTAACTCACTGACTCCTAGTTCTGAACGCTCTCCAAAATTCCAGCCTTGAATTTTCATCCAACAACTCGTGACTTTTCACCTGAAGCATCAGTGCTCTCTGTGCACCTGCTCCTTCCTCCACGTCGTCAGTACCACTGGGTGAGTCCTAACTGTGCACTTTCCGAAAGTTTGCAATCACTGCTAATTTCAGCACGCCCTTGGAAGTGGTGACGGGCGGAGAAAAGGGTGACCAAGGGGGTTCTAAAGATTCTGTGTCCTTCTGAAGGATTCTTCTTCAAAGTCCTAAGTTAATCTCCTGGGTCTGGAACACCGCTTATTAAAATAAGTCCTCCTTGGTGTGTGTGCCTCGAAAGGGGACCAAGAGGACCTGGGGCCCACTCGGAACTATAGGAAGCTACTAGTCCTTTGAAAGTACTCAACTTCCACAGCCTGTGCTGAACCCTCTGAATAAATACTGTCATTATACGCAGGTCACGATACAGGCAACCCGAATCAAACGCACACCAGGCCGAACACTAAGTCTGCAGGTCTCATCGGTTTTTAAGGGGTCAGACTCCAGTCTCTAAGGAAAGCACAGGTCAGGATGGAGAGTCTCCAGGAGAAGCTGCGATCGAGCAGGACCGGACAGAGCTACTCTGAGGCAGAGCCCCGTGGGAGAGACAAAGGGAGGCTGGCACTCTCGTTCCCGGGGCAGAAGGCCGAGAGCCCAGCCCGTACACCCGTGCGCGAAGCGAGGCTCCGGGGGCGCCCCGGGGGCTGCAGGATCGCACGCCCTTGGCAGGGAGCGCGGACGCGGCCCCTTCCAAAGGCTCCGCGGAGGGGACTGCAGGGTTGCATGCCTGGGACGGCGTCCCTTTTTCCTGGGCCTCACTGTGCGCCCCCCTGGGGGCCTCCCCCACTCACCTGCGCCTCCGGTCGGCAGCCATTAGCCCCTTTTGTTGCACGGCGGGCCGGGACGCCGCGCTCGGCGCCGCCATTCCCCGCCTTTCCCGGGCTGTGCGCGGACCGCCCACAACACAAACAAACCCGCAGCCCCGCCACCCGGCTTCCTCCGCATCCCACACCCCCACCCCCGCCTCCGGCGCACCCCGCGCCTGCGCACTACTACTCCTAGTGCCTCCCCGACACCAGGCAGGTGTCGCCCCCGTCGCCGTCGGTGTGTGCGCAAGCGCAGAGATGTCGCCGGGGCAGTGCTGTCCAATGGGGAGAGAGCAGACGCCGGAGAAACGGAAGTGGAAGAGGCGGGGAAAGAATAAGACCCCGCCTACATAAGAATCTCATTGGCTGAGGATTCCCGCGGAAAACCGCGGCCCCTCCCCGGGCCCCTCCCGCCCCTCCTGCCCCGCCTATTGCAGTTACTTCAAGGAGACCTTTGGGGCTGGACTTCTCACTGTTTCAGAGTTGGTCGGCTGGGGCCAGAGGGAGCTTCTTGTACTAGAGGGCGCTCTTCTGGGAGGCTGGCGGTGTTCCTGGTCATCCCACCCTGCTTCAGCAGTGGTCTCAAGACAAGATTGTGGTGGGTGGCCTGGCTTCTCGTTTGTTACCGTGTATTGATAACACAATAGGCTTGGACTTCTAAGTCCATTAAAGGTTTTTTTCTTTTAATGTTACTAGCAGTGTATTCTTGTGCAAGTTCCAAATCCTCTGATCCTTGGGTCCTCATTTTCTAAAGAGGGTAGTAATACCTCATATGACTGAAAGCCTAAGGCATCTAAGAGGCAAAGCATCAGAGCAGATGTAATACAGCTGTCGCTGAGATGTTACTTCTTTTCTTCCTTCTCCAGGTTCCTGGATCACCTCTCCACTACACTCTCGACCTAACTCGAAATACAGGACATGAGCAGGTCAGTCAGCATTGCCAGAAGACTCAAACCGTGTCACCCACATAACCTGACTCCGCTCTGGGTTCAGGTCTCCATTTATGATGTTCGGGTGAAAATGCAGTTCCTGACACATAGCGATGTTTCTGACACTGACAAATGCTGGTCAGATGGGTCAGCGGGTCTGCTGTGGAGAGATGGAAGTGCTGAGTGAGTCGCTTAGGAATGTGTCCAGTTGTCTTCATAGAAAACGTTATCATCATCAGGGTGAGCAAAGCAGTCATCATAGGCAGGGGGTGGAGTAAGGGGCTCCAATTTGGGGGTCCCCCTCAAGCTCTGCAGATCAGGAGCAGTGGATGCAACACGTGGTCCCCGAAGCCGGAGGCTGATAAGGGGTCTTCCGTGGTGTTCTGCCTGAGTCATAGTCCCCTCGGAGCCCACACGATGTTCCAGTCTGCCTGTCCTGGGTCTCTCTGGTTGGGAAGCCTGTCCTCTGTCCAGTTCTGGGGAGATTACAACACTGCAGTAAGGGGGTGGCTGATCCACTTCTTGGGGGCGGTTCTGTGACTCTGACATCACCACTGCCTGTTCGTAGGTTGGTACCTCAAAAGCTTCATTGTCTCTGAGGGAGGAGAAATAAGTCATTAGTGAATTCCTGAAAGGACCTCTTTTCCCTTTTCCTGTACACTATCCACAAAAACCCCTTTGTTGGCCCAGACTCCTGACAGTGACAGAGGGAAGCAGAGTCTATGCTAAGAGACTAGAGGGACAGAGGGAGAACTGACTTCAAGTGTATTCAGGTGGCCCTGCCCACCCTTCACTCACCGTCCACTGCCTGAGGTCCCTTGGCTCTCGGTCTGCGTCGACTGCCTTGATCTCTGCATTGATCGGAGGCACCATTCCAGAAAAGTGGCCAGGAGGCACCCAAAGAGGAGAAAACCAGCCAAGATGAGAAAGATATATGCAACATGGGTGAGGTCTGACCGTATGCTCAGCAAGGTCAGGCCCAGGAGGAGGAAGGCGCTGCTCAGGAAGAGAAATGGCTTCTTCAGTTTCCCCCACAACTGGCTTGGCACCATGGCCCCTCCCAGGGCGCCTGCAAAAAGACACACAGCTGTTGTGTGTAAAGTAGCAATTGGCGTCATGCTGTGCCAGATGCCAGGCTAAGCATATCTACTCTTCTGTTTGGGTTTTTAGTTCTTCAGTCTCAAATCAAATGAACGACCAGCTGACTCTTAGTTATCAGTGTGTGTAGAAAAGCTGGGGCACCAGCCTGGAGTTGTGACTCCCAGCCCTTATGTGAATTTACTGTGTCAGGGCTCTGCCTCCCTTCCTCTCTTCCTGCAGTCTCCCAGGATCCAAGATCAGGGCCGGTCACCTGCCTGCGGACTCTGCACACCGGCATCTCTGGAATCCAGACAGTGGAGGCCCTGCCCTTCCCTTGTTATGGCTGTGATTGAACCTCCACCCTGTACCTCTCCTTCCACAGGTCCTCAGTGTGGTCCTTGGAGAGAGAAGGGAGGTTGAGGTGTCACTTACCCTATGTGTCCCGTCTTCTGATTCCCCCACAGTCAGTCCATGCTCTGGCTGGAGGGAGAAACTGCCCTGACTCAAAGCCACAATATTTGTGCAAAGTTTTACAAAAGCCTGGTCCTGGTCACTCCTGTCCTTCTCTACACCCTGCATCTGCCAGACATACCCCTTCCCCTCAGCTCCTTTTAATTCCTTCAGATTTCCAGGTTTTGGCCAAGAGTCAGCACAGGGGCTGGGAGGCCAGTGGTCGGGGAAGCCTTTTCTCAGAAACACAGCAACAGCCCCGAGGCCGACCAAACCTGAAGCCAGGCTGTCAGTTTCCTGAACTCCTACTGGTACCCAGCCCCACTCCCACTACCTCCCACCCGCCTGGTCGGTGGTCTCTGAAGTTCCTGCTCACCTGGTTCGCAGACTGTACAAAGCAGTCACCTGAGCGCAGGGGCGGAGGCGGGGAGGGTGGAGGAGGAGGCGGAGCCCACTGTCCCTAACCCCTCCTGGTCCAATCCCTGTCTTGCCCAGTCTTCCTCCTCTCTGTCCTCCTTCAGGGTGGCCTCCTCCTCCTGCCCCACCTTGATTTCCACTCCACTACCCTCAGGAGAGGGTGCTTCCCACTCGCAAGGATCTTTGTACTTAGGACCGGAATTCCAATTAACCTTTCCCTCTCTATTCTCTGTGAGCACTGGGGGTTAGTCACAGCCTTCAGCTTGGGTAATTTCTTTTGTACCTTACTCTCCCAGTTGACTGCAAGCAGAGGCCAGAAGCAGTGGCTTATTTAATCTCTAGATCTCACCCAGGCGTTGCACACAGTGAGCTATTGGTGTGAGCTGGAGTGGGCTGTCCTGCTTCTGCTGCTATTTCTGTGGAGTCCCTGTTTCCTGCAGCCCCGTCAGAGGTGTGTGTGTGTGTCATTGTCTGTGTGTGTGTGTCTGTCTGTCTCTGCTTCTTGGCCCAGTTCACTCTTCATTCTTCAAATATACCTTCAAGCTCTTGTTGTAGAGCCTTTTCACATGGCGTGCTCCTGGCATCCCTTCCTACCTCTGCAAGCTTTTCCGTGGGTATATGGTACTCTTTTGTTTATTTTTTTTCACTGTGAGGTTCTTGATACTGGGTAGGTATGTGCTGAATAGAGTCATTGCTTTTATTAGAAGTCACCCATAAGGGGCCTTACTGCCCTCAGGGGACCCCAAAGCCACTCTTTAGTTGGGGGTGGGATGGGAGGAGGTGTGGGGAGATGGAGGGTAACTTGAGGCCTACTGTATCCTTGGGCCAGATGAGGATGGACTCCTCCTTCAATGTGGTAGCACTAGAAAGACCGAGGGAGGTGCAGGTAGCGGGGTTCATGTATAATGTGGTGTCCCCAGGGGTGACAGTCACGGGGACCTAGCCAGGGCCACTGCAACAGTGTGTGAACTCTTTCTCTGTGTGTGTGTCGGAGGGGAGAGTGTGAGAAACGATGAACACGAGAATGAACGTGTCTATAGCAGCACATGTGGGTAGTAGAGGGGTGTCGCAATGACCCTCTGTGGGAGACTGCTGTGGAGACAGGAAAGAGACACACCAGGCTGTGGTGTCTACTTGTGTGAACCACAGGGAGCAGTGAATGAGTGGGAGAAGAGCTGGTGGTTATTTTCTTTCCACCGATCTCACTATTCAGCTTGTGTGGGAAAGTATGACTGGGTCAGGATTCTGATCTTTGGTTAGTAAGTGAGAGGAAGAGAATGGCCAGGTACTGATGGTGTGTGTGATAAGCTAGGAAGACTTGCCAGGAGTGAGTTTGGAGAGTGCGGGCAGTGAAGGCCAGGAGGCGAGGGGTAAGAGGCTGTGGGCCTGCCTGTCCGCAGCATGAGATGTTATGTGTCCAGAACTGAGGCCTTTGTAGCTTGAATCTCTTGTTTGGCAGAGGAAGGTATAATGCAGAGATCTGCTAGTTGAAATAAAAAGTAGATGAAATCAGAAAGGCTGGATTGCTTGCTGGTCAGGCCCTTTAAAATATATTCTGTACCCCAATAATTTTAAGTTGATTTTGTAAAATTTGTGTTTGTTAAAAAATGTTACAAAATTTTTAAAAACTAAAGAACAAATGATTTATGATTATCCCTAATGTGGCCATTTAAAATTTTTACAATTCTCACAGGCTGTGCCAGTACTCTCGTCAAGGTCAACATATATTCATTGGTTTGTATCTTTAAAATGTTTAAAACCTGTTGACATAGCTTAAGTTTTGGTATTTTCTTCCTTGTTCCTTTTTTGGTGCTGGGTGTAGAATCCAGGGTTTTGCACATGCTAAGTACACACTGCTCCTGACCTTTGCATCCCAGCCCTAGTATAGTAATGTCTAAGAACCATCTGATATTTTATTGTATCAATATGCCATAATTTGACTAGCATATCCTTATGTTACTCAATAACCTTGAGCTTATTTCATCTAATTTTCTTGCTCATTAAAAATGATGCTGTTAAGACACAGAAAGGGGGTTACACAGGGGTTGTTAGGGCCAGACTCAGGGAGGGAAGATGAGGAGTAATTGCTGATGGGATTCTTTGAAGAGTAACCAGATGTTCTAGCATTACATAGTGGTGATGCTCTGAGAGATCCCATTGAATTGCATACTTCAAAAGGTGAGCCATATCTCAGTAAAAGCTGTTCATAAATTCAACAAATGTCTCCTTATATGTAGTTCTTTTTGGGGTTGAATTCTAAGAGTAGAATGAATTCTAAAATATATTATCATTGAGAGACAAGCAATATGGAAGCTCCTAGTGCTTTGAATACATATAGCAATTTCCCAAGGGATTTAATTTCCTTTTTGTCTTCATCAAATTAGTATCCTTAACAAAACTTGAATGAACTGCTTCAGTCAATCACTTTCTGTGTAAGTACCACACGCTAACCAGTTGTGCCACTGGAGCTCCTTAAGTCAATCACTTTCTACTTGCCTGCCTTTGACCAGCACTGTGGAGGCTCATGCATGGCTCTCTGCCTGCTATTGTTACCTCATCCTGGTGGATGCTGGTGAAGGTGTGGGTGGGGTTATAGGAACAGGTGGTTGTTAGACATCCTCTGAGATTTGGGAGTTCCCACTGTATGCTTGTCTCTGCAGCCACATAGGTCTGTGATTTTACGTTTCTGAATCTGGTCTGCCTTATAGTTGTGTGGGGTGTTTGGTTATATACTGTTTTACTGTGCTAAATACATAATTAAGTAATTTAAAATATGCATAGTATGTAGGAGGTAGTTATGATGATGGTGTCCGTTTTATGGATATAACATCAGAAATTTGAGGGATATGGTGATCAGAGGTGAACCCACCATCCAAGCTCAGAATCCTTGCCTTTAACCGTTGTATTATTTCCTCTCCAAAGACTTCTTGGCTTCCTTCATTGTGATGGTCTAACAAAACACCTCTGAAGTTCTGCAACCATTCCTCTCATGTCCCCACTTATCACCCCTTTCCTGCTCTGCTCCTTCAGCTCAGTGAACTGCATGCAACCAAAGGCAGACTTTGGGCGCATCTGTGTGGGACTAGTGGGGGGTGCCATCTTGTTATTGCAGCTGATTGCACCGTGGAGCAATTGTTTACATTGTAGGTAGACGGGTCCTAACCTCTAAGTGTATCTACCTGGAGAGATGACACATTTGATCTTGGTCTTCCGGGTGTTGTGATATGGTTGGAGAGATAAGATACTCACATGAAAGAACTACAGTGATAAGAGATAGTGAGAAAGATCACTATGTAGGTATAATATTTAAAAAATATAAAAATGAAGATATTACTAAGATATAATCATTGTAGTTAATTAAAAAGTCTATAGTCAGTATAAAATCCAGTAGTTAAGAGGATAATACTAAGAAGCAAGTCTCCTGTTTACCCTTGAACCTAGTCTCAGTCCCATCCCTAGAGGTAATTCATTTCTGATTTTCTGTGTAAACCCTCGTCCCACCCATGGAGACTGTGAATATACCAGAGTTATCCACACAGACTCCCTGAATACACCAGAAACATGCCACAAATATTGCTTTATGTTTTGTTTTCTCTACTAAGGAATGTATATTAGAGATGATCCCTTATCAACATGTATAGAGCAGCATTCAACAAGTATGAGTATTAAGAATATATAGAAAGAATTTTACAGTGAACACCCTTATACCCACCACCTCGATTTTACAATTAGTATCACACTACACTTGCTGTGTAACTTGTCTCTTATCACTTCCCCTTTGTCCATCACCAGTGTACCTTCTTTTTTTTTTTTTTTTTTTTTTTGGTTTTTTACTGGTACCAGGAATTAAACTCATGACCTTGCACTTGCCAGGCAGGCACTGTGCCACTGAGCTAAATCCCCAGCCCCTGTACCTTCTTTTTTGAACATTTCAGAGGAGTCTACAGACATCTCTCTACTTCAGTGTGCACAAAAGTACAGTTCTATATTTCTTTACTGTTACTTTTTTTCTTTGAGGTAAAATTTACCTACAGTGAACACACAGTTTATTTGTGCCCCCAGTACTGGGGACAGTGTCCAGGGCTTTTGCATTGAGCTATATCCCCAGCTCATTTTATTTTTTAATTTTGAAACTGTCTTGCTAGTCCCTAAACTGCACAGTCTGTGTTCACACTTGGGATCCTCCTGCTTCAGTTTCCCAAAGTGCTGGGATTACGGGCTTGTACCACCATGTCCGGCTAGCACACAGATTTTAAGTGTACTATTCCTGGAGTTCCGATAAAGGCATACAATTTCATGATCCAAATTCCAGCTAAAACACAAAACATTACTATCACCCACAAAATACCCTCATATGCCTTCCCAGTCAATTCTTTAAGAAAGCTTTGTTTTCTTTGTATGTTTTAAATATATTTGTGTATTATAATATATATTTCATTTTATTGTATTTTAAGGAACAACTATTTCATGATTCTCCAAATGATAACCATTTATATTATTTTCCTGATTTTTGCAATTACTATTTGTATGTGCCTTTATCTTTATTTGTATGTTTAAACATGAAAAAATTCCTCAAAGTGAAGTTTATTTTTTGTTACACATCTCATCATTTAGTCCAGGCTGGCCTTGAACTCACTGTGATCCTCCTGCCTCAGCCTCCCCAAGTGCTGGGATTGCAGGTGTGTGCCTGCAGTTTTTAATAGATACGGGAAACTCCCTTCCGAAGAAGTTGTAGCAGTTTATAGTTTAACTCACACTGCATGATGGTCTGCTTCTTCCAACACAAATAAGTGTTATCAAACTTAAGAGTCAACAGATTTTTATCCTGTATTAGCTACAGTGGATCAGAGACAAACCTCACAGGCAGGGAGTTTACAGTCCGGGTAGACATCTCTGTAAGGAACTGTAAGGCAGAGTACAAAGTGCCAAATGCTGGGAGTGAGGGCCAGAGTGATCTCAACTGCTGGGAAGGAAGGGTGGTGATTGGAATGTTTCAAGGCAAGAGCAGGGTTTGTTCACACTCCTTTGATGTCAGTCTCAGTCATAGGCATGGAGTAGGGAATACATACTTGTTCTATCATTTATTGGTAATTAACAGATACTGACTTAGTGACTTGTGACGTTCTGTCCCTTGACTCTCCTTCATTAGCTGTTTCTCTACCCCACACACCCTGTTCAGATCTTTTCTAGTCTGGCACCGGCTAGAACCAGCCACACCCTGGAGCATGGGTTGGGTTGAAAAGGGTTAGGATTATTTCTTTAGAGATGGTAATGTTTTCAAAGAATGTGTAGATTTACCTATCAGGGATTTATTTCAAACTTAGATTCAACAAATAACTATTGGAATAGATAGATACAACTTTCTCAGGTAAAGTAGAAATATATCACTACTGAAATGGCATTGCATGAAGGGGCCTGTTACGGTTTATGTCTAGATGTCTCCCATAAAGCCTCATGCAGTCATAGAGTTCTTTTCAGAGGCAGCTGAATCTGGAGTGTGTGATTGATTTGTAATGCAATGCTGGGATTAAAGGTGCTGGGATTAAGGGTGGGTGATTGCTGGATCAGTCCACTGATTGGATTGGCTCCGCTCTAATCCTGGTAGATTGGATATGATATAAGGGACAGAAAGAGGCTTGTGTTGCGCTCTCTCATTGCTTCTGCTGCCTTCTGCTGCCATAAAATGTTGCGCCTCTTCCATGTACCTCCGTGCCTTGGAGCCAACCAGTTATGGACTGAGAACCCCACACACTGTAAGCTAAACAAGGCTTTGCCCCTTTAACTTTGGGTGTCGAATATTTTGTCTCAGCAACAAGCAAAGTAACTAAGACAAGGCTCCTTCCACTGTAGGTTTTTTTTGGTACTGAGGACTAGAACTCAGGACCTTGTGCTTGCCAGGCAGGTGCTGTGTCCCTGAGCGATGATATCCCTGGCCCTCCACTGTAGTTCTGAAATCTTTTATCGTGTAAATAACCCCCATGTTTCTCTTTTGTAATAAATTCATATCTTTATTTTAACTTGCAAACAGAATAATTTCTCCTTCCCTTCCCCTTCCCCTTTTCCTTTCCTTTCCTTTCCTTTCCTTTCCTTTCCTTTCCTTTCCTTTCCTTTCCTTTCCTTTCCTTTCCTTTTTCCTTTCTTTTCCTTTCTTTTTTCTTTTTGAAGATAGGGGTCTCGCTATGTAGTTCAGGCTGACATTAAACTCACTATGTAGCCCAGGCTGGTCTTCAACTAGTGATCCTCGTCCCTTAGTCTCTGAGTGCTAGGATTATAGGCGTGAGCCACCATGTCTAGTTCATGTCTGTAATTTAAAACTAGAACATTTTTCAATTTTCTTCACTTTTCTTAGTGAAATATTACATGCAAGTGATGTATAATTTATCTTGTATGAATCCACAGAGCAGTGCTGGGTGAAGCGGTACACACCTGTGATCCCAGCACTTGGGAGGCTGAGGCAGGAGGATCAACATGAGTTCAAGGCCAGCCTCGACTACAGAGCGAGACCCTGTCTCAAAAAATAAAAACCAAACCAACTCCCGCCCCCAAACAAACAAACAAACCAAAAAGAATCCAAGGGGCTGCATTTTATTTGTCCTCAATTAAAAAAACCACATTAGTAATAAATGTACAGTGAGCAAAAGGGTTATAAAAGATTATTAAACAAGATTATAAAATGTAACCCTGCCAACCATAGATAACCTTGGCAAATATCTAGTTTATATAATTGCAGATCTTATATTACTCTTGTTATAAATACATCAATAACATGTGTCTCTTACTTTCTTAAAGTTGTCTTTCTATAGATGAATCTACCTTTATCTAGAAAATAGAATTATACTGTCCATGTTGTTTTACGTTGGTTTCAAAATTCAAACTGTATAAATTAGTATCTAAAATAAAAAAAATAAAATAAGAGAGATGAAAAAGGAGTTGGTCTGATTGCAACTGAGAGTTTCAGTTCTCCTCCAAAGACCTGGAAAGGACTCCCTGGTCTGGGGTGAAGAGCAGGAGACAGTGTCCTCTTGCCCTAGGGCCTGAGGGACCCCTTGTCTCTGCTCACACTCCTGCTGTGCCTGAGAAGAGCAGCTGAATGAAGCACGATGGCTCCTCTGAATCTAAGCACGAGCCCCAAGCTCCCGTCTACCACCTCCGCCCCACTTCCTCTGTCAACCTCCCGCCCCTCTCAGAGCACCCTTGCCTGCAACCTGCACTCTGCTTTTCAAATACTTTGTGATTTTCCCTCTCTTCGGACCTTACTATCTCCGTCTTTTTCTCACCTTCTGCCATTTTCTTTGGCCCATTTATTTATTTTTAATTTTTATTTTTATCAGTCCATGTTTGCAGTACATCGTGAGCACATTCCTCGTGGGAAGTTGGTCCATGTACACAGCACATCTGAGTTCTTTTTACAACCCTCTCCTCTCCCTTCTTCCCCCTCGCTCCTCTCGGTCCTTTTCCCATTTGAAAAAGATCCAACTCCCTATTTCTTATCATCTACCTTTTATTTTCCTCTTTGATTTATTTCTACTTTGGATTTCTTAAGAGAAACTTGTGTGTCTGATTTACTTCACTTAACATTATGGTCTCAAGGTGCACCCATTTTCCTATGAGTGACTCAACTTTATCCTTTACAGCAGAGTAGTGCTCCATTGTGTATAAATCCCACATTTTCTTTATCCATTCATGGGTTGGTAGACATAGAGATTTAGCCCTTTTGAGTTGTGGTGCTATAAACACAGGTATTAATATGATGTCTTTAGCTCTTTCAGGAAGATACCTAGAAGGGGACTATTTGCTCCATTTCCTTAGAAACCTTTATTCAAAATGTACGATGTACTCAAGGATAAGGCCCAGCCACATGATGTGTGTAGTACAGTAGAAAATGAAAATGAAGCTCCACAAATTAAAAAATTAGGAAGTGTTGTAGTTTGGGGTTTGCAAGGGAATAATACAGGACACATAGTTTATAAGATTGTAATAGTCACCCAAAGAGTCATATACAAAGAGAGGACAGATCTGTCCACACACTAAAGACCAAAAGATCTAGTTTAGGGCCTGGATCCCACGGTACTGTCCTGTATGAGTCAGCTGACGACCTAGAGCCCGTAACAATGGCCCCGACAAGCCTAACTGGAGGCCGAGAACCCATGACAACGTCTTACACAGGCCTGTTTCATGGATCTGCACTGGCAAGGCCCAAAGGTCAGTGGTAGAATCTAGAAAGTCTGTGCCAGTGGGATGAAGAAGCTGTGCTAGCAGGCTGGAGCCAGGAAGTGATGCTCAAAATAAGAACCAGAGCTCCCTGGAAAGGTATCACAGCCATCTGCAGTGACAATAAGGTCCTGAGCTCCTCCGGCGATGAGAACAGCTGAGCTCCCATCAGGAAAGCCAACTCGACAAGCTTCTCCAGGAGAGTGAGGAGTGCATTGTCTTCCCCTCCAGAGCCAAGAAGCGATGCTCAAAGTGAGGACCAGAGCTCCCCCAAAGTGAACCATAGTCATTCTCAGTGACAAAGAGGTCCCAAACTCTTCCTTCGATGAGAGCAGCCAAGTTCATCAGGAAAGCCAGCATGACAAGCTCCTCCAAGAGGACCAACAGCTCCCTAACAGCTTCCTACAAACAAACAAACAACTTCTTCCTTTTTATTTTGTTGGCAGTAGTACCTAGGTGGGCCTCCCACACCCAGCACCACAATGGTTCCGTTCAGCTGGGTGTTACAAGTTGACCACCAGTTGTCAATCCACCACCGGAAGGATTTCAGTGTAAAGCTAGTGAGCGTTCAGTCACTTGCGAGGCCCTGTGTGAACATGTAGTTCCAAGCTCATAAAGCTGGCCTTGTGCGCACAGTGAGTGGGGACAGCGTGTAAGTGTGGAATGTCAGAATCTCATGACACTCTCTTTCTGACAGTACTTATGTAATACTTTATTATTTTCAATTTAACATTGCATCTTTAATTGACGTAATTGGGTTCACGAGGTGATATTTCCATATATGTGTGTATGTTCTGGAAATGACATTGAGCTTACTACCATACCCATCATCACTTATCACTTCTTATGTAATGAGAACACTTAAAATATGAGGTATATTGAAAAATATGTTGAATGTTTAAATTTAAAATTTTTTCTGGCAGTAAAAGACACACTGCCATTAATCTCCCTCAGAATACTCCCTGTTTCTTTGAACACATTCACTATGTTGTGTTTGCCAGTTTTTGAAGCAGTTCTGGAAGACCTTGTTCATGGTTTTAGTTGCCTTGTCGTGGCTGCCTCAATGTCCTGAACTCATTCAGAACGTTTGCCGTCCATGGTCATTTTGACTCCGGGAAAAAGCCAGAAGCACTCGGTGCTGGGTTCAGTCAGTAAGGTGGATGAGGACACATTGATATATTTACTTGACAGACATTGCCATAAATATTTGATTCAGTGAGGAGTGTTCAAAAATACAGTGAATGTTTAAGTAAACATTTTATTACAGTAAAAGACACACTGCTATTAATCCCCTCAAAATACTTTGAACACACTTACCACATTTTTTTGGCAATGTGTCATTTAGTATAATGAGTTTTTAAAAATGTAAACATCCAATCATTATATTTGTTAGCAACTTGGAAATATGCAACATATTATTATTAGCCATGATCACCAGCATGTGCAATAGATCTTAAAACTTAGTCCTCAGGACCCTTTGGCCAACATCTTCCCAGTCCCCTCCCCCAGCACCCCCAGCCCCCAGTAGCCACCACTCTACCCTCTACGTAGGTTCAATTTGACATCTTCTAGTTTCCACATGTAGATCATGTAGTGTCTGCCTCTCTAGACCTGGATTAGTTCAATTAGCATCATGCCTCCTAGCCTCATCCACAATGTTGCAAATGGAATTGCTTTTCAAGACTGAAGACTCTTCCATGATATATTTACACCACATTTTCTTCATACACTTATCTGTTGGTGGACACTGTGGACCCCCTCTCTTGACCACTGTTCATGCCAGCAGTTGCCTGGACAGTCTTAAAGTCTAGCGTTCAGGGTGGGAGGCACTTCTCTCCTGGATAAATCACGGGCATCTACACACTTTTCTCAGGTGTGTTGTGAGCAGGTGACCCCACAGGACCAGGAGAGCCTAGATTTGCTCTGAGGTCCAGAGGGCTTCAGAGGGCTGTCCTCTGGAGCAGAGCCCTCCCCATCCAGCCTTGAGCAGCACTGTACCAAATTTGTATAGTAAAATTGATATATTAATAGCCTCTGCATTTTTATGACATACTGAGATCAGACTATATGGTTTAATTTTTTCCAACTATCATTATATCTTAAGAGTTTCCAATGTTCTCAAAATTTCTTCACGGTTTTTTTTTTTTAAACTTGAACAAGAATTTATTTCTTCACAAACACAGTTTTTGAAGGCTGTGAGACATTATCCCCTGGATGTACCATAATTTATTGAAGTATCCTCCTGCTGTCATAGTTTAAGCCATTAAAATTCTGGAAATGAACAAATAGCTCAGAGACAACCACCTTTATTAATAAAACTGCATTTGCCATGCTCAGGGTAGCTCTGACCAACAAGAAGCTATATTTTGTTTTATTTTGCCCTTACGTTTATAAAGATTGGCCATTTGGCCATATTTTTATTTTATGTTAGCTGTACACATCACAAAGTTCCTTTGAAAAAGGGAATACTTTTTCAAAAGTACTGGACATGGACTTCTGGTATTACTTACAGAAACTGTGGGTCATTTTAAATCCTGGAAGATGCAGGGACCAAGAGAAAGGGGTAGAGGAAAGCGCTGGGCATAAAAGCGGGAAATGGGGTATGAGGTGAGGAAGAGCCAGAGGGAGAGGCAAAGGGAAGCCGATGCTCAGCCCCCAAGGCCCCCAGCACTGTGGAAGGCTGTGTGCCCAGTTTCTAACAGGTGTCCAGGGTGGTCTGAGCTTCAGAAGAAAGAGTGAATGCCAACTGAGAACACTACAGAAACTCACAGGACTCTGACCAATGCTCAGGGGGCATAGACTGAAGCAGGGACTTGGATACATACCACGGGATGGGAAAGTTAGATGGCAGTGGAAGGAAATGGATTCTACAGTGGAGGATAAGAAGCCCAGAGGTGTTCTCAGTGTCTGTGTGGTGAGTCAAGGGAGGGCCAGTGGGGTGGTGAGCAAGTGCCCTTGGGCACGCAAAGCTGACCGTCTCCCTGTATTGTAGCTTGCCCTGGTTCTGCTGGTCCAGGTGGCTAGACCTCCTCTAAACATCCGGGCACAGGCTGGGCCATTCTCTGGTTCCATCCACTGTGTGTACTACTGTCCACCCCATCACTGTGGCTGGTCAGAGACATAACTGGCAAACTGGTTAGTTAAGCAAGTCTATGGGGCTCAGTCTTCTGACCCAGAGACAAACAGGTTTCCAAAGGAGAGAAAGGGGGTCTGTTTGCCATGTGTGCCGCACAGCTACCCCACGGTGGGCTGGCGGGCTGGGGGCCTGAATCGGAAAAGAGCTCTTCTTTGTGTGACTCCCAAGGGCAGGCACGATGTGACTATGGGAATGAGAGTATTCCAGCACCACCAGGACAGACCAGACCCAGAAAGGTTTTGGCTCATGACCTCAGGTTTATTTTGTGGAAAAGAAGAATTTGGGTTTCCGCATAAGGCATGTGTGAAGCTTAGATGTAAAGGCAACCACAGCCAATGGTAGACCCCTTCCTGGGGACAGGCAGAGGAAAGGCAGCCCGGTAGGGACGCTCCCAATGGAACTGACAAATCAAGGGACCTTGAGCAGGTGGCCTGCTTGTTTATACCAACAGCTGGCTGCTTCCAGACAGTCTTAAAGTTTGGCATTCAGGGCTGGAGGCACAGGGCCCATCCACTTCTCTCCTGGATGAAGAAAATCAGACATGTCTACACACTGTTCTCAGGTGTGTTGCAGCAGGGGTGGCCCCACAGGACCCAGGAATTTTCTAGAAAGAGCGCCGCTTGGCTTCAGGGAAGAGGCTTGCTGAAGGTCAAGGTAGCTCCGAGTGGGAACTGGAACTTACCCAGCAGGTGCGCCAACAGTTCCATGCGGTCAGAGCCAAATAACATGTGCGTCTGGCCATCCACATGAGCCACAGTGATGGGCAACCCGAAGGCCTGAGGGGAGCAGAGCACCGGGACGAAGGCAAGGTGCTTATTAGGCTGCACTCACGGCTTTCAGGCAACAACGGTCCGGGGTCACAGCAGCCCAGCAGCCAAGGGGAGGTCTGTAACCATGGACTGAAGTACCTTCTCTGCTTGTGACACTGAGGCTCTGTCTTTTCTTCCCTGCTTTTCTCCGGCTCAGGTAGAGGAAGGGGAGGAGATGAGGGCTGTCTGGGAGAGCTGGGAAGGAAGCGTGAGGGAGGGGCCTCTGGGCAGAGTGTGGAGCCCCTTGCCTAACAGACTGTCTCTCTCTTCGGGACAGGACTTGGGAACACACAGAGAGTTCTCACCCCATATTTGCAGGCCTCCTCAGTGGTCTCTTTGAGCTGATTCTTCACTTGTGCCATGGAGCTCTTCTCTAGAAGGTCTTGGGCTTTCTCTGCAGACAAACCAGCCTTCTGCGCTGCCTAAGGGCACATGGCAGGGGACACAGCTCTATCTGTACTATGCAAACAGAAGCTCAGGAAACTCTGGTCTTTTTCTTTTCTTTTCTTTTTTTTTTTTTTTGCTATTTCCAAGTTTTCCTGGCAATGCCTTTCCCCAAGCTCAAGCAGCAGTCTATCCCTGTCAAGGGAAACCCCTCTTTCTCCAAAATTTGAAATGAGTAGAAAGAGCAGTGGGCAGAGTCGCAGCTGGGGGACGTGAACATCAGAGGGCATCGTGGAGACCGCCTAGTCCCACCTCTTCATTTCACACTGAAGACTCTGGTCAGAGGTGACCCATCACTTGCTCAGAGGTGCAAATCTCTAAGTCTCTAGACTTCAAGTCTAGGGTGCTTACTTTCTCACTTCTCAGCTTTCCTAAATAACTCATTTTTCAAATCAAGGGCTGAGGTCTAATTTCTGTGGAATTTCTGAGGACTCTGACACAGTGTCATGGTAGCAGCCCCTCGCCTGGCTTCAAGGGAATGATAAAGGCTTTGGCTTATGGGTGGTCATTAAAGCTTGGGACCAGTAGTTCTCAAGCCTGGTGCATGTCACATTCTCCTAGGGAGCTTTAAAAAACCATAACGTGGAGGCCACTCCTAGTGAATGACCACGTCAGAGTCCCCAGGCTGGGACCAGGTGGGACAGGTGATGTTGACAGACAGCCCTAGCTGAGAATCACTGCAACCTGACCTACGTTTGTTTTTGTTTTTGTTTCTGTTTTTTCTCTTTTGTCTTTTTGAGACAGGGTCTCACTATGCATTTCAGGCTGGCCTTGAGCGCACTTTGTAGCCCAGGCTGGTCTTGAACTCCCAACGATCCTCCTGCCTCAGCCTCCCACCTGCTGGGATTACAGGCCTGTGCCACCACGCCCGGCCCCTGACCTACATTTGGAGGTTGCCAAGCGCATGGTAATGAGCCACGGCCTTGGCAAATTAAATGAGCGGACTGTGTCTCAGACAAAAGGCCAACCATAGGAAAATGGCCAAGTCAACAGAAATCAGGCCACTGGTTCGAAAACTATGTAGAAAAGAAGTGTACTTTCAGGAAGTCAAAAGTGGCATGGAAAAGGGTTTTTAAGTATTCAGCAAAAAAGCAGGCTAAAAAATTTATTTGCAGGAACAAAGACACTAGATGTAGCGGGCAGGCTTTTGAACACTGAGCTTTGGTGTGGTCTGGCCTTTCACATGTTCACTCTCAGTATGCCTCAGCTGTCATCTCTACACTGGAGGAACAGTTTGCTGTGATTTCCTTCACAGAATGCCTGACTTAGAACTCCATCTGTACGCTCTGTGTTCAATGCTTTGAGGGCATTTTCCATCTGCTGTCACTCTGACACTTGTCACTTAGCTCTTTTTGTCTTTTTAAAGCCTCTTATAAAAATCTCTTGCTTTCTAATATACAGTTGTTGGTGAGTTTTGTGGTGGAGTCTTTGGAGACTTGTGAACACGCCATCCTTTCCCACCTGGGGTCCAGATAGGATCATCTCTCTCCCACCGATTTCTTTCATCAAGAAAGAAAGGCTGTGGGGTCAGTAAAAAGTGCTGTGCACACAGTCTACCACTGAGCTACATCCCCACCTGCTAACACAGTTCTGAGCACCCTCTTCATGCCAACTTTCCAGTAATTTGTTCCCTCTAACACATTTTTTCCTCCACAAATCACTGTGAGCTCTTTCATGCAATGTGAGAGCCACTGTTCTCTTTTCCCCCAAGACCTGCTGTTCTCAGATTCCCCAGGACAGCACTGGGGCCGGGGCCAGGTCACTCACAGCCAGGATGCTCTGGGGCTCCACGATGTCTTCATCCTGGGAAAAGAGGACACTCAGCAGGAAGGGAGTAGCAAAAACAGAGAGATGACAGTAAGGGAGGGCAGGACTGTTACTCTGGAAATGGGCCTGGGGAAGGTCAGAGAGCCATCCAGCGTCCCTCAGTGGGTTCCCAGAGCCCAGCCCTCACCCGTGACCAGACGCGCATCCATAGCTCCCTGGACACCTGTTCCAGGCTCTCTGGGTGCTCCATGTTCACGGCAGTGAGGAACCGCATGGCAGACAAACTTCCTGCACGACAGAGGCACCCAGAGGCAGAGCTCTTGTCTTTGTGTCTGGAAGGAGAACAACTCCTCCCTGCTCTGACTTGCCTCTGGCTCTGTGGTCCGCTACCTTTTACCAACCCGTCCTGTTTGGTCCCTTTTTACTGACCCCACAGCCTTGTGCTGGTTCAGCTCTGATCCTGAAGCTCCCAGCAGGGGGCACCAAGTTAGTCTCCCAAGCCCTGCGGCCCACTTTCTCCTGCCCTCTTCACCTTTTTCAAGAATCACGGAGTTGAAATCCTTGGGGAAGCTGAGGGGGACCTGGAAATGCTGTTTCAGGTGCTTAAGGTCATTTGTCATGTACTGGGCTTTTCGAGGAAGCACAGCTGGCGGCTTGTTTCCTGGCGGTGGAGAGTTGGACAGGCTGGTGAGGGAAGAAAGACCCCTCTCTGGGCCTCAGAGTGCAAGTTACAGTATCAGCTGCAGGTGCGAATATAAAGGCCGGCTAAGGCCAGCTCCTGCTGCCCGCTGAGGTGGGATCACCCCAGCCCTGCCCCAAATGCTTCTCCCTGCCTACCGCTGTCTCTCATGATCCCTGCGATATAGGAGGGCCGCAGCTGCAGCTTGATGTTCCAGATGTTCTGATATCTGCACAAGACCTACCCCGCGAGGAAGCAAAAAGCACAGGTTAGACTGGAAGACAGAAACCACCTCGCTAAGGGCTGTCTCCTGGCAGCCAATTAGCCAGGGGTTCTAAGTGCAGGGCAGGGGTGATAAGGGCACTCTGGACTGTTCGGCTTAAAGGACACACTGTCCTCCACGCCTAGAATCAATTTCAGGATCTTTGCCCCTGCCCATGATTTCCCTCCTGTTCAGCACCCTGCCCTCGAAAACTGACAGCCAAAAAGTGGCCGTGGATTTCTGCTGGATTCTCGGGTTGGCCCTGTTCTCTCCCACCACCGTGGGAAGGCTGTGCCTTCCTAAGAAACAAGGTCTCTGTTTGGAGCCCGTGACTCTGACCCGTTTAAAAGCACGAAGTAACCGCCAGCCCTGCACACTCTGCTTGATCTAACCCAGGGGCGGCGGCAGGAATTTCAGCAGACTCAGTCCCGGTGCCCTTGCCCTCCAGGCCCAGGCGGCTCCCCCGGAGTCACCTCGAAGCCCAGCCAGGAGTAGGGAGACAGCACGTCGTAGAAGAGCTCCAGGGTGCGCGGCGAAGGCCCCATGTTGGTGCGGCAGGCAGGTGGAGAAAACGAGAGCGAGGGGACGGTGAAGCGAGCTGCCGCGGCCTGCGCAGCTCTCGCGGGGGCAGACCCTGCCCCGCCTCCCGGGCCGCCCTCGGCGCCGCCTGCGCAGCCTCCGTGCAGGGCCTCGGGCTTCGGGGAGGGCTGGCGCCTGGGGGGCCCCACCTCCGCGCTGCGGGAGCAGAGCGGCGCCAGGTGGAGTCGCCGTCCTGCTCCGGGGTGGCATGTGGGGGCAAACTGGGTGGTCTGAGGTGCTCGCAGCGCATTGCACTTGGCTGTGCGCCTTTACAAGCAAGCAGAGGTCGCAGAACATCAGCGCCCCAGCACCTGGGGCTGCGTAATGACCCAGAATTGAGGGAGGAAGGGCTTCCAGTAACGGTTACCTGTTGTTACTTGGGAGTCGCAGGAACCTCTTAGCACTGGGTAGAAGGTCCCAAATACACATGTTCCTGTGCTCCCTGAAACTGCAGTGTAGTAGTCCTCTTATTACCCTAGGATTCATCGCAGCACCCCGCTGGATCCCTGAAATCCCACAGTGCCGAACCCTACATAGACTGTATCTTCTATACATACTACATTTGTAAATTAGGCACAATTACAGATTAACAATGGTTGCTAATAACAACCTACGGCATTAAAAGCTTGCTTGCCCTTAGGGGCCATTATTAACTAAAATAAGGCTTACTTGAACATGAGCGTTCAGTGTTATTACAGCCCCCGATCATTCAGATGGCTTCTAATGGAGAGTAGGTGGGTCGTGTATACACGAGATGTGATGGACAGAGGACTGATTCACATCTCAGGAGCGAAGGCACAAGGTGTAATCATACCGCACAGGAAGGCTCACGCTTTAAAACTTAGGAAGTATTTGTTTTTGGCATTTTCTATTTATTATTTTTTTGACTAAGTGGACTGGAAAAGCAAAACCTCAGAAATTACACATAAGGAGTGAGGGGGGAACCCCTATAGGCCCAACTAGGCCACCTGTAGGGGCCCAAGAAAGAATGTACACAGATACAACTTCTGGGAAACCATAGTAAGTCTGAAGAACGTAAGTTACAGAGTTAGAACTTGATATGTCAGGGGCTGGGGATTTAGCTCAGTGGTAAAGCGCCTGCCTGGCAAGTGCAAGGTCATGAGTTCGGCTCCCGGTACCGGAGAAAAACCAAGAAAAAAAAAAAAAAAGAACTTGACATGTCAAGCGCCTGGTATCTCTCATTATAAGATCATTGAAAAGTACGTTAAATGACCAGCAAAAAGCGGGGGAAAGTTTCACACACCCCTTGACAGCATGCAAGAGAGAGGTGCCAGCAGAGCACAGTGTAGCTTCCCTGCTGCAGTAGTTGTGGGCATGATGGCGAATCTGTATTTGCAAATATGGCATATTAAATTGCAATTTCATTTACCGCAATGAAACAGTTTTTACGAAATCCCATTTAATTTTATTAAAATTATTTTGAACACTACTAATTTTATAAATTGGCAAGCGTATAATAAAGATTCCACTTTTCATTTGTATTTACTAGGAAAAAAAATTACAGGCTAACAATACAAAGATCCAATTTACACCTCCATAGGGATTATGCTGTGTGATAAAAACTATAGTGAATGTTTAAGTTTAAAAAATTTATAACTGGGGCTGAGTATATACCTGGCAAGCACAAAGTCCTTTTTTTTTTTTTTTTTTTTTGTCTTTTTGAGACAGAGTCTCGCTATGCAGTTCAGGTTCAGGCTGGCCTTGAGCTCACTTTGTAGCTCAGGCTAGTCTCGAACTCACAGCGATCCTCCTGCCTCAGCCTCCTGAGTGTTGGGATTACAGGAGTGTGCCACCACACATGGCAAATGCAAGGTCCTGAGTTCGATTCTTGATACCCGCCCCCAAATTTATTACTATAAAAGGCATATTGCTCTTAGTCCCCCCCCATCAAGTTCTAACTCTGTAACTTATGTTAGAATACATCCCTTGCTTTGAACACATTTGCCACTTTTTTCTTACCACTTTTTGAAGGAATTCCGGAAGTTTTCTTTCTGTAGTGTCTTTAGATGCATCATGGCTGCCTTCATGTGATGTTCTACATTGATTTAAAACATAGTAATTTCCTTTCATGGTCACTTCCACTTTGGGGAAGAACCAGAAGCTGCACAGTGCGGATTCATTGAATAAGGTGGATGGAGACACAGGATAATGTTTTTATGAGGCTGCCTTTCCATTGGATGGCACTAGGCAGCAGCACTCACCATATTTTTTATTATATCTCATAAGACACTTACGTTTAATATCTAGATGTTCCCTCAAAGCTTCATGTAGTCATAGGTGGGACTTTTGGGAGTGACTGGATATGATACCGGATTAGTCCACTGATTCTGATTAGTCCACTGTTTAGCCTAGTGCTGGGTATGACTGAATGAATTTACTGGGTGTGAATGTCACCAACTAACAGGCTTAGATCCTGGGTGGAATAAAAAGGGAAAGCAGAGGGAAGAGCGGTGCCTCCTGCCTGCCATGCTATGGGTTGTTTCTCCTTTGCTATGCCCCTCTGCCATGCCACCCTGCCCTGGAGCCAGCTGATTGTGGATTGAAATCTCTAAAAACTGTGAGCCAAAATAAACCTCTCCTCCTTTAACTTGTGGGTGTTGGGTATTTCATCCTAGCCATGAGAAAGTAACTAAAATAGACACTCATGAAAGAAAACTTCCAGAACTGTCTCAGAAAGTGGCAAGAACAATGGGACAAGTGTGTTTGAAAATAGGGGGCATATTTTGAGGGGGATTAATGGCAGTGTATTTTTTACTGTAATACATGATTTTTGTTTAAACATTCACCGTATGTCTTGGTCACACTTCATATAGTCTAGATCTGAAATGTCTCCCAAAGGTCCATTTGTTAAAGGCTTTGTCTCTAGATTGGTGGTGTTGGGAGGTGGTGGAAACTTAAGATGTGAGGCCTAGTGTGGAACTCTGATCTCTGTTTCCCTTTCTCTCTCTCTCTCTCTCTCTCTGCCTCTCCTTCTCTCTTTCTCCCTTTCTCTCTCTTTCCTCTCTCTGTCTCTGTCTCTGTCTCTGTCTCACTCTCTCTCCCTCTCCTTTCTGGCTGCCATAAAGTCAGCATCTTTCCTTCACCATGCCCTTCCTCACCAGGGGCCAAATCCAAGTTACAACAGACTGGGACCACTGAAGCCCTGAGCCAGAATAGACCTTTTATCTTTTAAGTTGTTTTTCAGGCATTTTATCACAGCAACAAAATGATGACTAGCACTATTCTTTTCTCCATATTTACTACTAGGAATTCTTCTGAATGGAGACTTCTCATTTCTTTGTATTTATTTATTTTTTTCAATCACTTGTTTAAAACAGTATGGACTCATTTATTTAAGTATAATGAAAATTTTAATGTCAATCTGAGTATATCCTGCATATACATCATCATCATCATTGTTATAATTATAATACTGGGAGCTGTTGTGGACAATGTGGAATGGGAACAACAACAAACTTACATACACTGCTATGTTCTATTATCTTTGTATTTGTGGTAAGGGTCTAGTGTTAAATTAAAAGTTAAAATTAATTTGAGCAATAAATGGTTCATGAATCAGGTAGCACTCAGAACCAGAAGAGGCTCTAAGAACTCCATTCTGCAATATGGACAATTAGTATTTATGGACAGAACAAGTAATAAAAGTAGAGAAATAGCTTGATTGGCTATAGTGAGGAGTTTGCTTTATTTAGAGATGGTATGATCAGTTGACTACCTATGATCATCTGAAGCTTAGCTGCCTTGTGATTGACTGAGATCTAGCTATCTGTTAGAGAAATTAGACTCTTAAGTTAAATATCAGTTTATTTCTGTAGTAAAGTAGGTCAAAGTTATTTTTATAGGAACCCAAAGTACACAGACAACCTCAGGCCATTGACCTGTTGCTTATTTAATATAACCCTAGATACTGATAAGACCTGTTAAAACAATAAATAAAAGTATAAGTAAGATATCTAAAGAAGTTAAAGGATCCAATAGAAGAATTGAACATGATATAATTACTAAAAATTGTAAGAGTGAAATGGTGGTGTATGTAAACCAAATTCTCATCTTTTGTAGATCAACCAATAATACTGTTTACAATAGAAATCTCAATAAATATAGTTTAATTATATAATTTGGAGTTAAATAATTGATTCTGGATATTCATTAAGTTAATTGCCTTTTCAAATTAATACAAGATGGGTTATCCAATAAATGGTGTTGGGACAATGGGGCAGTTTACACAAAATATAGTTGGCTACATCCATCAGAATTTTCACTTGGAATGTTTAATTGTTTTGAAAAAAGAAACTATTTAAATACCTAAGAAATTAATGAAAAAACTTTAAAAATTCTAAAAGTACACACAGTCCTTACATTTGTAACACCAAATGCATAAATTTAAAAGATTGACACATTGTTACATACAAATTTTTAAAAATCTGCTTAGCAAAACCCAATAAGTAAAAAAGCAAACAAAGCAAACAAAAATGCAAAACAACAATAACAGAACTAGTAAAGATATCTGCGCTCATTTTACAGTGAAAAAAATACATTTTAATTATCCAAATCTGTAAGAACTGAAAGATCAGTGTATTAAAGAACAAGGAGCTCAGTGGAAAATGGGCAAATGAAATGAACACAAATGGGCTTTAGATGGCTTTCAAAAAATCCGAGAAACCCTATTTATACATACTTGTACAGTTGGCTGTTAAATCTACACTGTGATTTTTTTTTTTTATCAAGTTCACAAAGATCAAAAAGTTTGTTGACTCAGTATTGGCAAAGATTTATAAGAAGGCATTCTTTCACTTAATGTGTAAATTGGTACAATCTTAATATAGAATTATCTTTCAGTTTTGCAAATACATAAAATCCTTAGGCATTTTTAAGAATTTATGATACAAACATGATTGCTTCACCATGAGGTATGAAGTTATTTCTTATTATTTTAATTAAAAGTCATCATTCTAGACATTTACGGGATACAGTGTAATGTTTAGAATAAGGAATTGTTAAATCAGTTTCATTAACATGTCCATTACCTCACTTGTCTTTTTTTTTTTGGCTTTTTATTTTTTATTTTTTTATTTTTTGGTTTTTCTCCGGTACCAGGAACCGAACTCACGATCTCGCGCTTGCCAGGCAGGCGCGTTGCCGCTGAGCTAAATCCCCAGCCCCTTTTTTTTGGCTTTTTAAAACAGGGTCTCATTATGCAGTTCAGGCTGGCCTTGAGCTCACTTTGTCTCCTAGACTGTCTCGAACTTGCAACAGTCCTCCTGCCTCAGCCTCCTGCGAGCTAGGATTACAGGTGTGCACCACCATGCCTGGCTACCTTACTTATCTGAGCGTTATTTTTTTCTACTGATGTGAAAAATTACATTAGACTTTTGATAGGGATTGCATTGAATTTGTAGATCACTTTGGATAGTACTGACATTTTAACACTATCAGTTCTTCCAATCTTTGGCCATGGGGTAATGCTCCATTTATTTGTGTCTTCTTCAATTTTCTTTATTAGTGTTTCAGAGTTTTATTATACAGATCTTTCATCTCCTGTTTTCTGAATTTAACCATTCATATTTAAATTTTGTTTGTTTTTTGTTGTTGCTATTGTAAATGAGATTCCAGAACATTCATTTTGGGACAGTTTAATATTATTTAGGAACACTACTGGATTTCATACGAATTTTGTATCCTGACATTTTTCTGAATTTGTTTATCAATTCTAATGCTTTATTATTAGAGTCTTTAAAGGTTTCTATGTATCTATACCTATGTATCTATGAGGTTGTATTACCAGTAAACAGAAACAATTTCACTTCTTCCTTTTTTAGATATCTCTTATTTCTTTCTCCTAATTGCCCTGGGTAGGACTTCCAGGCCCATGAGAGTGACCTTTCTTGTCTTGTGCCTCATTTCATACGAAAAACTGTCAACCTCTCATACTTGAGCATAATGTTAGCTGTGTGCTTGTCATATATGGCCTTTATTACGTAGTGGTATCATCTTAGTTACTTTCTCATCACTGAGACACCTGCACATTAAAGGAGGAAGGGTTTATTTTGGCTCACAGTCCTTAGTTGGCTGGCTCCAAGGCAGGCAGGGTGGCACGGCAGAGAACGAACAGCCAACGGCATGGCAGCAGGAAGTAGAAAAAGATGGAGAGGAGGCAGATATATTCTTCCAAGCCACGCCCACAGTGACCCACTTCCTCCCACTGTGCTCCACCTCCTAACATCACATTAACTATAAATTCTTAAGTGGACAGATCCACTGGTGACTATCATATCCCCCGTGATCCAGTCACCTCCCCAAACCCCCACCTATGAGCACATGAAGTTTTGGGGGGACATCTAGTTACAAACCATAAAAAGTATATATATTTCCCAATCTTTTGAGTTTTTAAATCATGAAAGAGTGTTAAATTTTGTTAAATGCTATCTGCATCTATTGAGATGGTCATATAATTATCCTTCATTCTGTTAATGTGGTGTCTCACATTTACTGCCTTGTGTATGTTTAACCATTGTTTATCCATATTTCCTTGTAGTTCCCCAAAGTTCTTTAAGAAGGTTAGTTGAATTCCTTAGGGTACAGTATTACTAGTTTCTTTTGGGAGTGTCATATTTTCTTGACTCTTTGTAATCCTGGAGTTTGCATTGTCTGCACATCTGTGTAGGTGTCCTCCTCACACGGGTTGAGCAAATGTTCTTTGGTGGGGATAGACCTTTGCTATTCAGCTTAGCTTAGGATTCCAGATCGAGCAACTGGTAGTGATCATGAGTAGGAATACTTTGTTGTCAAGTTCTCTTGTTGGGCTGTGCAGTTGCCTGTGTTCTGAGGTTGAGTGAGGTTGCTGGTTGTCCTCCCAGTCTGGTGAGACCACCGGCTGTATTTTGAGATCAAGTAGAGTTGCTTGCTTGGCTCTGCAATCACTGCTGACTGGGCAGGGCAGTAGGCTGTATTGTCTGGATAGTGAGTACTTACATTTGGAATCTAGCTGAGCAGGGCTGCATGCTAGGCTCTAAGAACTGGTGATGTCTCTTGGGCTGGTGTTTGGCCTTATATAATTGGAATGGTCAGAGTCTATGCTTCACAGATATTTACACTGTGAGCTCAGCTTCCTGTCCAGGCAGGGGGAGAAGAACATCAGGTTATGCTCTAAAACTCCTCATGGTCACTATTTGAATGCTAGGCTGGATGGTGTCATATTGTCTCCTCTGCAGTGTGTAGGTACATAAGCTTGTCTCCCTAAGGGATTATTCATTAGTATTGCTTTTAATAGCAACACACTGGGAACTATAACTATCATTATGGGACTAACTCAATACACCAATATTTAGAATATTTTGAAACCTCAAATAAAATTTGGAAGCTTTTTTTTTTGTTTTTGTTTTTGTTTTTGTTTTTTTTTCCGGTACCGGGAATTGAACTCACGAACTTGCACTTGCCAGGCAGACGCTGTGCCGCTGAGCTAAATCCCCAGCCCCTGGAAGCTTTTTATATTGATGTTGGGTCGTGTTAGTCCGCTTTCCACCACTGTGACACCATACCTGAGAACATCAGCATGGAGGGAGGACAGATTTACCTCGGCTCATGGTTTCAGAGGTCAGTCCATAGCTGCGTGGCTCCATGGCTGTGGACCTAAGGTGAGACTGAGCATCGTGTGGGGAGCGGTGGTTGAGGAGAGCTGCTCATTTCAAGGCCAGGAAGTGGGGGAGGGGAGAGGGCAATGGCCAGCAACAAAAGATGCCCTTCAAGGGTACACTCCCAGCAACCTGCTTCCTCCAATCAGGCTTCACATCTTGAAGTTTCCACCACTTCTCAATGGCCCCGACCTGTGAATCCAGCAGTGGATTAATGCACTGATGAGGTTACAGCTTTCATGGGTCAGCTGCTTCCAAACCCCCCACCTTTGAACACCACTGTATTGGGAATCAGCCTTCAACACACGAACTTTTAGGGGATATTTCAGATCCAAAACATAGCATCAGTGATCCACATCATTAATTTATGCCTCTATTTGCAGTACTAAGATTGAACCCAAGGACCTTTGCACTCTCCAAATTTTGACACAGGGTCTTAGTAAGTCACTAGGTTGCCCAAGTGGGACTCAAACTTGCAGTCTTCCTGCCTCAGCCTCCCAAAGTGCTGGGATTAGAGGTGTGTGCCACCATGCTCAGTTTATATCAGATATATTGATAAGTGAAAAAACAAAGTATAAATAGTATATTATTTTCTTAAGGGTTGAAATAATCTAAGCATGTGAGTATGCACATACACACATGTGTTTCCTGATGTTGCTGAGCGGGGAGACAAAGAACTGACAAAATTGTTTGCTTTTGAGGAGGGAAACTAAGTGACCAAGGAACAGGGTACGTGGGAGAGTTTTGCTTTACGTAAGGCTCAATACTTTTCTAACCTATGTGAGTGAATAATCCACTCAGAAAGACAGATATGAAGGAAGTAGAAAGAAATGTGATAAAGAAGGATGGAGGGAGAAAGAAAGAAAAAAGTAATAAAGGAAAAAAATTTTCCTTAGGAATCTGTACTGGCAGAAGAGGGAGGTGGTAGGAAGGCAATTACTATTATTTATTTGACTTATTATAATTTGTATATTTTACTTTGATTTAAGGAAAATGTCAGTTATGGAGCCACGTAGCAATGTATGCGACATGATGTTAAGATTTAACATTTCCCAAGTATTTACATTCCTGGTTCTCAGTGTTTGACATTTTCCTAGGGATTTACCAAGGGTTGTGTGAAATTCTGTGTGCTAGCTTTCTCACTTAAGAAGTCATACAAAAATTCAAGAGAATGAAGTTGACATTATTATAGCTCTAATCTTGGATATATTATTCTATGTTTAAACACAAACTTTGGCAATCTGTGTTACTTTAAATATGATTCATAACAAATTTACATGGAACATCTCACGGTTTCTGAGACTATACTGGTGTGACAACATTGAAACCAAGAATAGCTAATAAGTATTGCAATTATACTCATGTAAAGTATGTGTGTGCATGGACAGAAACAAAAGAAAACCAAGCAAGAATAGCTATTGTAGAGCTCATGTGCAACTTTTCTTAATTTTTCAGATTTTTTAAAAAAAGGCTTTGTTAATACCTTCTTTCCTTCTGTTCCCTCACTCCCTATCATTCTCCCTCCCTTCTCCCTTTTTTCTGTTTTTCTTTCTTTTCCTTCCTTCCTTCCTTCCTTCCTTCCTTCCTTCCTTCCTTCCTTCCTTCCTTGCTCCCTTCCTTCCTCTCTCTCTCTCTCTCTCTCCCTCTCTTCCTTTCTTTCTTCCTTTTCTCTCTTTCTCCCTCCAAACCTTTCTACCTTCCTTGTTCCCTCCCCCACTTTCTTCCTTCCTCCATCACTCCCTTTCTCCTTCTCTCCCTTTTTTTTTTTTTCTTCTCTTTTGTAAAACTCACTGGCTCAGGTGTATGTCTGGAGGGAACCTGTGTAGAACTTCATAATGTTTCCCCCCATGTAGCAATCTGGACATCTCTCCCATCCTGAGTTCTTTGAAAGAGTGTTCAAATATGTGAAGTTGCTATAATTTGGAATTGAATATTCCCCCAAAGGCCTACATGTCAAAGCTTTGTCCTGCGGTGGTGATAGTGGGGGGTGCAGGAGGCTCTTAGGTCTCTGTGGACATGACCTCCTGGGGGGTTATGTAACCAGGCTCCTGTGTTTGTGTTCTCTCTTTGCTTCCTTGCTCAAGTAATGACTGGTTTGCTCTCAAACATGCTCTCTGCCATTACCTCCAGTGCCCTCTCCAGAGGCCCAAAGCTGTGAGCTCCCCAATTTAGAAGTTGAAGTTTTAGAACTAAGATAAAGAAACCTTTTCTCTTAATAAGTTAATTCCTTCAGTTATTTCATTGTAATAATGCAAAGCTGACTAATAAAGATGGGAAGAAATCCTGAAATATTTTCAAAGATTTGGAAATATTTTCAAAGATTTTTTGAAAATGTAAAAGGACACTGAGAACAATCTTTAAATTGAGTCTCAGGATTCATTTGTTCATTGTGTAAGCCTTCATTCGTTCCATTTGAGGATTCCCTCATCCTCAGTGCTGTATACACATTGGACTGCATGGTTCTTGGTTGTGGGGGCCATTGTGCTTATTGTGGGATGTTTGCCTCATCTCTGGTCTCTTCTCACTATAAGTAAGTAGCATCCCGCTGTGCACTAGCTATGATAACCAAATATTATGCTCAGTGAATGAAGACTGTATATTACAGTATTTCACTTATATGAAATTCCCGGAAGAGACAGAATGCAGATCAGTGGTCTTTCTTAAGTTTGTCAGTGAGAGCAGGAGTTGACTGGAAATTGGCAAGAGAGAACTTTTTGAGGGATGGAATTGCCAGTTATCTTCTGGTGGTATAAAAATCATCTCCTCTTGAGAATCAGTGTACTGATCTTTATTGACTGCACCTTCAGTCCCATATACTTTGCTCAGTGTTTGGGAACATATGCACTCAGTCACTGATCCTTTAAAGTTGCTTAGCAAATTCAATCAATAGTGCAGTGTGTGTGTGTGTGTGTGTGTGTGTGTGCGTGTGCGTGTGCGCGCGCGCGCGCGCGCGCGCATGCATGTTTATATCCTGGGATTGAGGATGATGGGAAAAAACCCAAGGCAAGCTGCTTGGGAGAAGTAACCTTAAATGAAAACTTAAAGGGTAGGCAGGAAATAGATCATGAGAATATCTTTGTAACGGCTGCTATTATAGAATACTACAGACTAGGTGGTATATAATCAGCAAGATTTTACTTCCTATGGTTCTGGAGTTTGGGAAGTCAAGGAGCCAGCAGATTTGCAGTCTAGTGAGGGGTCTACACTCATGACCCAGTTACCTTCCAATATCACACATGATCATGCCACATGGGTGCTAAGATTTTAACACAGAAATTTTGCTGGGACCCAAGCATCCAATCTATGGCACAGGTGGATGTCATCCCATACTGAGCCAGCAATGTGCACAAAAGCCCGTTGTCTGGAGTCTTGAGGAACTGGGAGGAGTTCCCTTCCGCAGAAGGATTTGGAGGAGGGCAGTGAGAGAGAGGAAGCTGGAGCCAGGGCAGGTGGAAGCTAGCTTGCATGACAAGTGTTACAATCTTTTTGTGAATGACCTCGAGCTTACTGTGACTTTGTAAACAGAAGAGAAGTGATCCCACTGTTTATGCTAAAGTACTAAGAAGCGCTTCCTGTGGTGCAGAAAACATACAGGAACTACTAGTAGTTTACTCCTGTGATGAATCACACAGCCACAAATGTTTATTTTTATTACTTAGCCAAAACATATTGAGTTTACTACATTTCAGACACTGTTCTAAGTGCTTTGAAAATATTAACTTGTTTAATTTTCATAACAGTCAAATGAGCAGGTACTATTTGTTCCAGCAGCTTTATGTACCAAAAAATGCACTGTTATGGTTTGTGTCTGGGTGTCCCCCCAAAGACCCACTAACTTTTAGATGGGGCTTTTTTGGAGGTAGCTGAATCTAGAGTTTGTGATTGATACATGGCTCAGTGCTAGGATTAAGGATGCTGGGATTAAAAGTGGGTGATTGCTGCATAAATCCAAAAATTGGATTGGCACTGCTGTAATCCCAGAAGTCTGGATAAGATAAAAAGGGCAGAAAGAGGCTTGTTTCCCTCCTTTTTTTTTGCTCTTGTTACCTTTGCTGTTTTCTACTGCCATGCACTGTTGCCTCTCTGCCATGTGTCACCCTGCCTTGGAGCCAGCCAATTATGAACTGAAACCTCTACAAACTGTGAGCCTAATAAATCTTTCCCCCTTTAAATTTGGATGTCAAGTATTTCATCTCAGCAGTGAGAGAAATGTAACAAAGACAGAATTTGGTACTAGAGAACTGAGGTCATTGCTGTAACTATACCTAACCATGAGGTTCTGGATCCTTTGGGAATGGCTTGTGGGAAGAATTTGGAATGATTTGGAGATGCCAGCTGAAAAAGTAGAGCTGAAATGCCTTAGGCTGTACTGTATGGGAGAATCTGGTCAGAGCTTAGAAGCCCAGGGCTGTTGGTAAAGGCCAGGCTGGGAAAATTTCTGCTGGGAAGGACTGCATTGGTTGTTGGACTCCTGATGATATGTGTTATGTCTTGGCAGAAAGTTTGTCTGCATTTTGCTTGTCTCCAAAGATTTGGCCTGAAACTAAGATTAAGAGTGGCAGACTCACTAATCTGGCAGAAGTACCAAGGCAGTCTAATGTTGAGGCAATAGCATGGCTGCTGTTGCGAGTTTTTAGCCAAATTTATGTTGAGAATCAAGAGCAAAGAGCCCAGCAGAATGATTTAAAACACTGTGAGTTTGTCCAGAAAAGATGCTGTAGTAAATCTGTGGACTGCAAAGATACAGCAGAGGAGATCTTGATTGCTGAGAAGGAACAGAAGAATAGAAAAGATGGCTTGAGGGCATCATAAGAAGCAGCAGGACTCCACCCTTTGCAGCCTCAAAATTGCAAAAGTGAAAGCCTTGGCTTTGAGGAGAAAGCTGCGGAGCATCATGTTTGAGAATGGCAGCAGCCTAGAGAGTTTGTTCCTTAGAGTTATATTCAGAGTGCTTAGTGATCCAGGTACTTGATCCCTACAGCCAAGAGAGAGGAAAACCTGGCTACCACTCCAGCTGGCAGCAGACCTTGGCATCATTGGCATGGTACTGGTTTTAGGCACATGCAGAGTGAAAGAATTATGGGTTCAGGAAGGCTTCTACCCAGATTTCAGAAGACCTGGGAGGCCAGGCAGTGTGCTGCTGACAGGGCGGTGTAGAGCTGTGAGTGTGAAGCCAAAGGTGCCATGGAGGGAGACCCTAAAAGTTTAGAGAAGCCAGGAGTGTGGATTGTCTGAGGAAAACTTCAAGGAGGGAGCAGAGCTGGCCCAAGAGAGAGGCTGTGAGAGCTATAAACACTGGCAGTGCCATGGGGGCGGAGCCACCCAAGCTGCTTGGAGTTCACATCTTGTCACAGATTGCCTCAAGTGCTGCACATGGAACTACAGGACTTAACGTTTGACCTGCTGGATTTTGGACTTGCTTGGTCCCATTCCTCTCCATCCCTATTTGTAACTTGGGATAGTACAATATAGAGTATTTTGCATCTGGTGTCTTCTGCTTTAGTCATAATGCTTTTGGAGTTCATCCACATTGTAGCATGTTTCTATAGTTTTCCACTTTCTTTCTTTGAAAAGTGCTGTTAATGAGTATTTTCATATCAATCTTGGTGTGGGTATGTGTCTACATTTCTTTCAGGTAGATATCAAGGAGTAGAATTATTAGATTTGATAAGTTTGCTTAGCTTTTTAAGAAGCTGGCAAACTTTTCCAAAATGTCTGTTCAGGTTGGTTCCGTCACCAGCATCCCTGTTTCATTGATAGGGAAATTGTATAAAGTCGTAAAGCCTGTGAAGGGTGGAGATAGGAACTGAACCTTTGCAATCCCAAATCCACCAAGGAGGAGTCAAGAATAAACTTTGGTGACTGCTTTCTTTTTGGAATTGTCTCCGTGTCCAAGAGCGAACCTTGTCTGCTTTTCTCTACCTGATCTTGGTTTCAGAGATATTAGAGAATGTGTCATTCAGTTCTGTCCGTGGGGTTTGTGCCTGTGGGAATTTCTGTGATTTTTTTTTTTTTTTTGCTTTGCTTCTAAGGTCCATTCCTAAGCAAATTCCAGGCAACTCAAGTATTTTTAGTTTTGTACTTCTTCCGTGAGAAAAATGAACAAACCTAGCCAGTATTTTCAGCTGGGATTTGCAAGCTCTCCAGTGATCAAATCTCCTTTCTTGGTCTGAGAAACAACCTCTTAGGACAAAATAACACTCTAGCCACTGATTTAGTCTGTGTGCCTGGTGCATTTCTTTCTCACGCAGCAGCTGATAGCTGGCAGCGTCATGCCAGCGACAGCATGTGGGTTCACTGTCAGGAGCTTGTGGGCCAGTTGCTCAAAGGGCCTTTCCCTCTGGCTGTTAATTGCTTTCTTCTGATTTGAAAGGTCACCACAGTCATCAGGCCCTTCCGTTTCAAGATTTCACGCAGTTACCATGCTCTGTGTCCTTCCTGTGCTGAACGTTTCAAAAGAATGAGACAACTCGACTACATTTTGAAGAACTTTTCAGTCTTATAGGTTAACAGGCGCAGGATTGAGCTGTGCTATGCAGGGGATTGTTCTTAGAGATAGGACTACCTCACAGAAGACCACCGTAGCTAAGGTTATAGCGAGGCTGTCTCAGAGCCTTTGAATCCTGGTAATGGAGTCTTAGGGCCTGGGTGTTTTCTATGGGTCGTTGCTCTGGGAGTCTAACTTGCCATGCATCATGTAGGGGAAGCAGAGGCCCAGGTGTGATTCTAACTTGGAGACCTTCCTATATGACTCTGAAGTCGTCAGTGTTCTCCACCATACTGTACACTTCAGCAGGGTGAACACCGTGTGTGTGTGTTTAACCTCTGGTATAGAGTTGAGTTAATCATTCCTTTAACTTGCAGCTCGCTATATGAGTGCATACACGTCCACACCCTTTTTAAACCTTATTTTTCTCCTCACCCTTGACGCCCATTCACACTGTTCACAGTAACGCTCTCCCTCTTGGCACCTAAGGCCAGGCGTTGCTTAGGCACCTTACATTAGCTCAGCTGACCCTCGCAGCAGCCCCGGAGAATAGTTCCGATTACTGGCTCTCATTTTTCAGGCAAAGAAATTTAATTTTAGAGAAGTTTTGAGATTTACCCGGGTGACCGAGCGATTTGGTGGCAGAGCCAGGACTGAACTTAAGTGTTTTGGCGCTAGAGGCCCCCTTTTGACTTCTCTGTTACATTAGGACACAGATGCCACTGTGTGGGTTTGTAGACATGTGAGCTGCTGTGACTGATGATGACCCGGCACGCCTGTCACTTCCTAAAATGTATCGCGTTGTTGCATACGTGAGGGGTTTTCGCACACGCGGTGGCACTGTGCCGTAGGCCTCGTTCTGCTGCTTGTAGTTTTCTCCCAACACTCCGCATGGCCATCAGCACACCTGCTTTCTGGTTTCTGACTGCTGTACCGTACTTCATCCTGGTCCACACCGCACCTTACCAACGTGTTCTCATTTGGGGTGGCTTCAACTTGCTACATCCACAAACAATAATACAGGGCAATTCTTACCTATGCCCTTTCATGAACCTGTGGGGAGATTTCTCCTGAGAATATACTCGGGAGCAGATCTCTGATCTCAAAGGGTAGGTGAATGTTTGATTAGGTGCTGGTAAGCTACTGTCTAGAATGATGGTACCATTTGACATTCCTTCCAGTAGCACTTTTTCTCACTTTCTCCCTAACGCTTGGTAAACTTGTGGATATCCTGAGCAATGTAAAATGGTCCGGTAGTTCCCCTTATCTACAGGGGATATGTTGCAGGACCCCCCAGGGGGGCACCTGAAACTGCAGACAAAGCCGAACCTGAAGTACACTGTAATTTTTTCCTATACCCATGTACCTCGGTTAAAATTTAGTCTGTAAATTAGGCACAGTAAGATACTAACAATAACTAAGACCAAATGGAACAATTATAATAATACATTACAATGAAAATTACTGAATGTGCATTCTCTTGCTCTCAAAATATACTGTGATATTGTACGCAGCCTTCTGTGACGTGGGGTAACCCAACCTGCAGAAAGTGAAGCCTCTGTGGCAGGTAAAAGGGAGCGCTTGTGCACTGCTGTTACTTTAAATGACTATTCAATTATAAGTTGGTGCCAACACCCCTTCTGTTTGCTGCCCAGTTGGGCTCCCTCTGCCTATTTGTATCGTGTGTGTGCGCACATGGTGCATGTGTGCACCGTGTGTGCACACGTGTGTCAGTGTTCCTCAGAGGTTCTAGCTAGTGGTCCCTTGTAGCTGTTAGACATTGTCATTGCTTCCAGCCTGGCTGTCACCTGTGCCTTTCACCAAACAGAAATCCAGTAATCTTTGCCTTATCCTTTGAGCTTTGGGGATCTCCTCAATAGCCTGTTTCCCACCTTTGGGTCACAAAGATATTTTGTTCTTTCTTCTGTTAGTTTTATAACTTTATTCTCTACGTTTAGATCTTTTCTCCATCAAAGTTTGCCTTTATAAAAATGAAGGGATGGGATCCGACTTTTTCACTCTTCAGAGAGTGAGCCTCACGCCGTTACCATTTGATAATCTGCCCTTACTCACTTATACACAGCTCATTTTCACCATCTTTGTTTTGCTTTTATTTTTGTTTTTTCTTGAGACAGGGCCGAATTATATGGTCCAGGCTGGCCTTGCACTTGGAATCTTCCAGGCTCAGCCTCCTAAGTGGCCAGCACCCTTAGTCCCTTTAATCCTATCTTAAGTTCCTATGGTAAATGCATCGGTTTGTGCAATCATTTTCCTGTTGTCTTAGTTTATACTTCAGCATGTTTTTATATCTGGTAGAGATATTTCTATCCAAAATTCATATTTTTTTCTATGTAATTTTTAGGGTAGGTTTTAGGTTGTTGGATTTAATCAAAATATAAATATTTCTGGGAAGATCTACTATATTTGTTGACAAACCTTTGCTTCTGTATGACCATTTGCCTTTCTCGCCTCTGTCTGTGAGATATTGTCTCTGTATCTGATACTGTATCTCACGCATACAGTTGCTCAGTAAATATTGATAGAATTGCACTATTGTTATGATTTCTCTTCAGTGATACGTATTGTTAAACATGACAGTGGAGGTATGAAAAGCCATCTCTTCTTCTTTTAAAGTAGAAGAGCCAGAAGAGGAAAGTAGAGGCCAGAGTTGAGCTCCTAGGGAACAAATGTGGCACTGGTTTTAATTCTTACCCTTATTTGTGAACAGTAGCAGTTTTCATTCAGCATAGCTCCTGCATACCACTTTAGAGGGCTCATACAGCTGGGTTCTCAGTGGAATTTAGAAGGAAAATATGAAAATTCTTGTTTTTTTTTTTTTAATGTATGTGGTGCTGGGGATTGAACGTAGGACCTTGTGCATGCAAGGCAAGAGCTCTGCCACTGAGCCACATTCCCAGCTCCACTGAGCCACATTCCCAGCTCTGAAAATTCTTATAGGGAAAATTTTACAGAGGGGAAAAGTGCCAGTGAATTTATACAATCAAATCGTGTTTTTTTTTTGTTGTTTTGTTTCTTTTTTTTTAGTAAACAACTTAGAATTTATTTGGAAAGTAGGAAATAAAAAGCATGATTCTAGCATTTATTTAAAATATTAACAAAATTAGAAAAAGTTAAACTACAGAGAAGGCAGACATTAAAATTGGCTTAATGGCTATATAATACAAAGAAAAAAACCCAAGTTTCTCTTGTGCAGATAAGCACTAAAGAAAATAGTATGAAAATGTTTACAGAATGAGCCACAGCTATTAAAAACTTACAAAAGAAACTGTACAGAAATGGAAAAAATAAATTAGGTAATTTACAAGAAATGTTTTACAGGTTACACGGGCTATATGTAACTTAGTTTACTATGCACAACATTTGGAGCACATCCTACATTTTTTACATCACAGATTCAGTGTTAGAAAAATTCAGATGTGACAAAGCTTAGGTGTGACAAGAATAATGCAATACAATAAGAAAACAAATGAAAACAGCATATGTAAAATTAACCCCTAATTGAAAAGATTGCCCCCCCCCCAAAAAATAAACAAATAAAAGATTGCCCAGACTGGGCCATAAAAACATCTTTTAGACACGCTTTAGTCAGTAACTGGGAGAATTCATTCAACTTCAGGTAAAATGTCAGTTTCACTGTAGTTCAAATAAAAAGTAAATGCACTCAATGTATAAAACTCATGAAACATCTTAACATCATTTGTATCCTAATACCATTAATAATACACTTGGAACAAGGAGACGAGGATATTGTTGTTAGCTTTAAATAGTTATCTTTTCTTTCTAAATGCTGAAAGCTAAAAGGGGGCCACTAAGAAAAAAAGTGGCAAATTTAAGAAGTGTTTTGTTTAATGTTGAATTGCAAACGCTTCTGCAGAAAGTTTGTGCTACAGGAATGAGGATATCGCCATCTAGTGGCCATAAATCCAAACATCACCATTGACTTCAGTCCTGAGTAACAGGAATTTATTGGGCTGGCTGGGCACTATTCTAATAATTTTTGACATTGTAACAATCACCATGTAAAGTGTAGGTGAGTATTAAAATTAATTAATTTAAAGATGAGGAAACCGAGGTTTAGCCGACCTAACAACTTGCCAAGGTAACAGAGCTGAGGCCGTGTTGAAATCCGTACTGCGGGGCTCTAGAGTGCGGAAGTGGAAGGTTTCTGCTATTAGTCCCCCAAGGGAGAGCGCTGTGCTCAGCGGGAGAGCGTGGACGGTGTGGGCTCCCCCAGCTCCGTATTCGGTGCCGTCACATCCCTAGTGTGAAGTCCGTCACGGCGGGAGTAATCGCACCATGGAAATCACAGCACCGCGCACATTCTGCAGGCCCACACTAACACGAGCAGGGATTAGGAGGCTACCGAACACCTTCCCAGTGGATGGTGGTTTGAAGACAGCAGTGCAGGACAGATGTGCAGAGAGATGCACAGCTGTTTCTGCAGGGGCTTGATGGAAAGAGATGGGTAGAAGAGAGGAAGAAGGAGGCAGAGAGGAGCTAGGGAGCTCTCTGATGCTTGCTTCTCCAGTTTTCGTGAAGCCCAGCCGTGTTTCCTGCAATGCCTGCATGGGTTGCATAAGAGCCCTGGGATCACTGTAACAATTTCCCTTTTTCCTTTTGTTGCTTTGAGTTGATTTCTAGTTTTTGGCATCCAAGTGATCCTACTTTTTTGGTGGCGGCAGGGATGTGGGGAGAAAGGGCCTTGCTATGCAGTTCAGGCTGGGTTTGAACTCACTTTGTAATCCAGGCTGGCCTTGAACTCACAGAAATCTTCCTGCCTCAGCCTCCTGAGTGCTGGGATTACAGGTGAGTGCTACCACGCCTGGCCCAAATGATCCCTATTTAAGACATCATTAAAGTTGAATTAGGGGAAGGAAGTATATAGATCTTGGCCAGAAGAAAGGTATATATCTTGGTGTATTTCAGATAGTGCATATTTTAAAGATGTGTCTTGGAGCTAAACAGGAACTTTAAAAGAAACTAAAAATTTAGCTGACATCAAAGGAACCTGGAAAATGTTCCAAGCTAGAGCTATGAGAAATAGTAGGAACGTGTAATAGCTCTTCTAAAAGAAGCCTTCAGTGGTCAATACTGACAACGTTCGGAGGTGTTGACATTGAGTAATGGATATGTAAGGGCCATATGTTGGTTTTTTCTATCTTTGTACATGTTTGAAATTCTCCAAAATTAAAATGAAAAAGGGACCAATCCACCAGGCTCCTTACATGATTATATTTAGTACAGTGTATATAGTGCATCAAGAGCCACTAGAAAAAGTTGCACACGAGATGCGCTGTGCAGGGCTTTGCATGCCCAGGGGAAACTGATTGGAACGCAAAATCATTGGATGGTTTTAAGCAGATGGTATTTGAGTGAGTTTGTGACTGTGTGTGAGAGGGTGAGCGGCTGAGTGTGTGTGAGTGTGACGCTAACGTGTATGCGAGTGTACACGAACCCTGCTCATGAAAGCACAGAACCAGAGTGAGTATCAAGGCCATACTTCAGCTTTGAATGCAGCTTTGGTCGTTTGGGTCGTGATAGGGTGGCCAACTGTACCACTTTGTCCAGGACAGGGGGATCTTCTGGGATGTGGAGCTTTCAGTGTTAAAATCTGAGTGGTTGAACACCTTAGTGACAGTAACGGATGAAGGGTACAGATCGACTTCTGTGTTTGAGGAGTACTTCATGGATAAAGCAATAGGAAAAAACCAGACAGCTGAATAGATAGGAAGGCACAGACAAAGAGATTAATAACAGAGGGGGGTGTTCAACATGCCTCCTCCCAGAGGAGCGGAGATGATGGATCCTCAGGCCGCTGAGTTGGACTTTTAGAATAACTTCCACTTAGATCAGAACTTACCAGACACATTTTTCAGTTACTTAACCTTTGAAAGCAAAAAATCAAAACAAGAAAATTCTGCTTTTGGTCATGATTAAGATGATCAGTTTCCAACGTAGAAATCAAATCCATATTTTTGGATATTACACCATAGGCATAGGAATTGTCTAAATAACTCATGATGTAATGGAAATTTTAATAATTTAAATCAACTAATAGTCAGATGTCATATTAGGACAAAATGAGATCATCCAGCCCACCACATAGCTTGTCTGTTAGACTCACTCAGCCTTGACTGACTGAACCAGAGATAACCTGACCCAGCTCAGCGGGACCGCACCCAGCTGCACAGCCTGCACCTTCCAGCCCCCAAGCGTATCCTGTTTGCTGACTTGTTTCAAGGACTTTCTGCCCAGCAACAAGAGATGACCAACACTACCCAATAGAAATTCACCATGCTTTCAAGCCCCTGTACTTCCTGCTTGCAAACCTATATAAACTGAGCCCAAAGCTGGCCCTGGGCTGATGCTGTGGGAGCGATCCAATCAGCCTGCTGATGTAATAAACACGGGTGCCTTCCTCCTCCTTGGTGCAGAATGTTTTCCATTCGGTTAAGTATCAGTTCCACAACAGTGAGAGGTAAAACACAAAGGCAAAGGCATTCTAATTGTTTAAAATTTTGAGAAGTTAAAGAATTTAAAGCAACATCCTACAGTGTTTGGAGATATTTAGCTTTTATTGTATTATAAGGTCAGACAAATCTTGGTCCAAACATATAAAATATAAGCATAAAGCTAACATACACTCCCCAAAAAGTAATTCTGACCTACTTGCTTGTGTCAGTCAGTGCTTACTAGAGAAACAGATTTAATGCAAGATATACAAATACATAAGGATTTACAAGATTGGCTTACAGTGGCCGCCTGCAGAGTTAGGTGTGGAAGGGGGCAAAAGGGTTGTCTGTGTGCCGGAAATCAGAAGGATCCAGTGGAGCTCACGGCAGGTCCCATGTGAGTCCTTGTCAGGAGGCCGAAGGGTCTGCGATGAGAGGCGGACGGGCCTGCACCGAAAGGCCAATGGGTTTATGCTGGAAGACCGAAGATCAGCGCTGAAGGTGAAGAGTCTGCCCTGGAAGCCAGGGGACCATGTCCAATATGAAGGTGAAGACTGGAGCTCCTCCGCAGACACTGAAGGGAGCCTTCCTTCTTCCTTTCCCTTGTATACCATTCAGGCACAAGCCTCCCCAGAACAGGTCTTCTGTGTTCAGTGAATCCCCTCAGCCTCTGGAACTATGCTGCTCCAATTTAGTTGGGTGTTTCTTACTCAGGTTGACACAGTTGTTAATTATCTCATTGCTCGTCTTGCTGATCTGAATTAAAGCCTTAATTCTCCTTCATATTTGCTACTTTGCATTATGAGTTAGGTCCTGGGCTAAGGCCGTGGGGATTAGGAAGATGACATAGATAGTCTTCTAAGGAGATAATCAATATTTTTCTTCTGCCAGAGGCTGTCTGAGGATCTTGGAGAGCAGATCCTTGGCTGTATTTGGTCCCCTGTCTGCAAATTGGGTTTATTCATAAAGGTTGTTTGGGCACTGATTTGCTGGAAGGTTGCCCTGTCTTCTCAAAATGCTTCTATCAGAGACTCCCGAAGCCACATGGCTTTTCCTTTGTTGCCCCTGAACCACTTTGTTGCACGCTTACTTTTCACTCCATCAACCCCGTTAAATCTTCACAAGGTCAACAGGGCAGAGAAATGCTCCTCCCACTCTGCCTCTGGGGCCATTGCCTGTTAGAACTGCTCAGCGGAGTGGCCATCCTGACAGGTTCACGCCCAGTACAGGGGCAGGGGTTGGAAGTCGAGCCATGGTCCCACTGATCTCCCACCTCGGTACAGAACATGGAACCCCACACGCCCCTGGAATCCCCCTGGCAGATACTCTCTTGTTCCTGGGGAGCCAATTGGCTGTGGGGACAATTTGGAGGGAGGCTGCGGATCCCTGTTCATACAAGACCTCTGAGTGACTAGTCTGACCTTTTCAGGGCATTTTCTGGGCCTTTGAATCCAAAGGTAGTAAAATTCTTGCTGCGTTTCTGGGTGGGGTGTGAGCATTGGCCCCTGTTGCTCTGGGATATAAGTTGAGAGACAAGGCCTGCAGGGTCCTTGGTCTTGCCCAAGAGTTACATGGACACCTCCTGCCTTCTGAACGTCTGCACTGTTCTTAGTTCCATCTGCGCACAGGGCCACAAGCTGAAATCTGCCTCCCCCCGTTCATTTGAGTAGCACACAGGGTCATTTGCAGTGTCTGCAGGCTCTAGGCAGGAGATGCAAAGGCCAGCTCTCTCCAGGGAGGGCTGGATGTAATGGGATCCCTTTCTGTTTTGCATCCTCTGTCTGGGTGAGACTCTGCAGATGCCCAGTGGAAAAATTTCTTTTCCTCTCAGTCCCAGTCTCTTCTAACTGGCTCGGCAAGATGAAGAGACAGGAATCTGCTCTGAGTTCTTTACTCTCTGTGGAGAAGCAGCTAAAAGAAGGAGATCAGATTTTAAAGAAATGTTTGGAGGTTAGGAGTTTTAGTTGTGAACATCAGAGTTTAAGACACATCCCTGACTTGCTTGTACACAGTACCATTGCCATTGAACCTCCTATTCCTTCCTAGACTGTGTGCTCCTGCAGGGCAAAATTTTATTGGCTTAATCTTTGAGTTAATGAGTACATTTTTGGAATGCGTTTATATGCACTCATCTTTATATGGTGGTTTATAATTTATTATCCACTTATTTGTTATTTCCTTTAAACTTCACAGCCACCCTGTGAAGTATATGTTATGATTATCTCTGTTTTCCAGGAGGGGAAACCGAGGTGTAGAGAGGTTTATGATTTTTTGAAGATCACAAAAGTGAGAGTTCAGATCTTTTCTGACACCAAATGTAGGTTTTGTGTTTTTGCCCCAGTGGATCACACTGACTCTGAACATTTCACGTCACCATACAACAAAGCAGCCTGTTAGTCGTCTAAAAAGAACACAGAATCATAAACATCACCATGCTGGGCGGGATCCACAGAGGGAGCCACAGCTTCGGCAGAGACGGTTATAGGCACAGTGGTTTCAGAGTGGCAGTCATGATCTTTCTGTGTGCCCAAGGCTCGTGCGGGGAGCTTTTCACCACTTTGTACTCATGCTTACTGGCTGAGAGGCCACAGTGATCTGAGTGGGTGTTATGTCTTTGTTTGCTTTCACAGAAAACTAAAAGATTGTATTTTCAAGATTGAAAAAGGTGGAGAAAAGCAGGAGAAATTGAAAGTGGCAAAATATCAGGGAAGCTGAAATGTTAAAAACACAGCAAAAGTTATCATGATGTCTACCCATCGTTCATAGTGAACTGTATCTAGGGACGTAGCCTGCAGTCTACAGCTTCCGGGCAAGTCTAGACCACCCCTCTTCCCTTTCCCTTTCCCTTTCCCTTTCCCTTTCCCTTTCCCTTTCCCTTTCCCTTTCCCTTTCTCTCTTTCTCTTTGTCTTTCTCTTTCCCTTTCCCTTTCTCTCTTTCTCTTTGTCTTTGTCTTTCTCTTTCTTTTTCTTTTTCTCTTTCTGTCTCTCTCTCTGTCTCCCTGTCTCTATCTCTCTCTCCTAGCCCAGGAATTTAGAATGTTTCTTCTGCATTCTTAAGTGATTGAAAACAAATCAAGAGAAGAGTAATATTTCATGACACATGAAAGTAATATCAAATTCAGATTGTAGTGTCCATACTAAAATTTTCTTGGAGCAGAGCCATGAGTTTGCATGTGTACATTGTCTCTGGTGTCTTTTGTGCTATGAAAGAAGAGGTAAATACTTGTGACAGGGACCTTATGTCTCCTGTAAAAGAATATTGACTAGCTGGCCCTTGACAGAAAGCGTTTGCTCGTCCCTAACCTAGTGCCCTGTTCTGGAGGAAGCAGCAGTTCAGGCAGCATGCTTGCTGCTTGCCTTTCTGACATTACCAGGTGGGGGTGCAGAGCTGAAAGCTGCAGGGTGTCTTTCTCTTTTCACTTCCGCTCAGGTAGGTGCTGTGCCACTGATGCTGCGTCCATGTTCTGCCCCCAAGTCTCCCAACTGTAAAAGCCCAGGCTGCTGTGTGCAGCTGATGCAGTCTGGGTGGGCTCTGGGCTTTCCACAAGTGGCCATGGTTTGAACATCCTCAGTTTAGATACCCAGCCTCCCAGCCTCACTTTGCTTCTCTTTAGAAGAGGAGGGCTGACATTTACTGACGGCTTAGCCTGGACCACTCACTGTGCACCCAACACTAGCTCACTCATCTCATACAATGAAATTATCCTAGGAGGTAGATGTTATGATTACAGTAATGATTTCCATTTTACTGATGTAGAGAGATGCAACAGCCTGCCCATGTCCCATCTCAGGAAATAGCGGAGCCAGGACTCTCACTGCTTCATGACTCCAGAGATTGCATGGAGGGCGGGCGGGGGCAGCTCCTTGAGGAGCCTTGGAGGTTTTCCCATTCCCCTTCCACCTTGGCAGTCTTCCCTGCACCCCTGCTCACTGCCCAGCCACCCCCAAGCCCAGGGGCTTCTTGATTCTTTTCTTTGGATTGTCTTTAAAGCCACTTTCCTCTTTTATTTTTCTGATGAACTGAGAGATGAGACATACATAAGACACTTTCTTTAAAAAAATGAAAATCAAATGAAAGAAAAGCTGGAACATTAAAAATAGGCTTTCCCCCAAGGAGACTGGTTGACAGTGAGCATCCTGACAGTGTCTCACCTCAAACTGGAAGTGTCCCAGCTAGATAGAGGTGGTCCTTTCGGCGGCTCGCTCTTCGAAGACTGCCTGTTTCACTGCATTAGACAGAATCCCCAAAGGCCTGGACCATGTCTGTCTGTGGAGCGCTTCTCCCCGCTGAGACCGACTGAGGCTGACTTCAGCACCCAACACCTCATACCTTCCGAGTGAGGGTTTCTTCTGCTCTGGCCCCTGACCCCACATCCTTTCTGCCATCTGCTGCCATTTCCTGCCCAGACCTACCTTCCCTGGGCCACACCCCAGGTTCCAGGGTGCTTCTTACTTCTTTCATCCATGGAAACATCTGTCACTGTGAGGTGTTACCTCTTCCCAGGGTCACCCAAGATGAGCATTTCTTGACATTTATCTCCCTTGAGTTACACCTCTTCTCCTTGGCTTGGGAAAGAGTACAGAGAGCTCCTCCAGCCTTCAAACATCGAGGACTGAGCTCCTCAGCCTTCCTACCTTCCTCTTGCTCTCACAAAACAATCTTTCTGGATACACAAGACATTTCCACTCCTATCAGTTCTCCTCTAAAGTTTCTACTTCTTGCCAGAGAACCTGAGTCAGATAGGAAAGGTCCCTCTCTCAGTGTCTATTTTGCTCTCTTTCTGTGATGGTTCTGATTCCTGCCTTGGTTCCACTCCCCTCTCCCAGCGCAAGACTTGTCTCAGGTGGATTGTGTTGAGCGGGTGTGAGAGAAGGAAGCAGACACTCTGTCTCTTTCAGACTGGAAGCACTCAGCCACCAAGTACTCCTGAGCTCTTCCATGTGCTTTAAAAAAACCCAGTATGACTGTGTGGGTCAAGGAAGGCTTGTAACCTCCCCTGGGGAAGATGAGAGGGGGCTGGATCAGGTGGCTCCAGCCAAGATATTAGGACAACAGCAAGCCAGGCTTTGTTTTTGGTTACAAACTTTAATCCAGCAGAATCCAATTTTTGTCTCAAGCTTTGGATTTTCTGTCTAAAACTAATTTGAAGACCCTGTACATTGTCCTTTTCTGGATGTTTAGTTGGGCTTTATGTAAAGCAGGAGAACTGAGAGAAGGAAGACTTGGAAAGAACTTTACTTGGTTGAAGGCAGGGCGACACAGAGCATCAGTAGAATGTCATTGTCCTTGAAGCTCTCCTCCGTTCTTTGCTTAAGCTCTGCAAATGGTGGGATGATTAGTTCTTCATAATAAATCTGGGGAGGGATTATCCATTTTGTTATCTTGGCATGGTTTATATCCAAGTAATGGCAGCTTCAAATAAATTTTTTATTTTTCTGGGTGATGCATGAGAGTATACTTAGTGGGTGTGGCTGCTCACTAATTGGCATTTATTATTTGGAAAAAATGCACACTTCTCTATTCTTTAGGAATTGGAATAACACTTTATAATCTAGTTTGCCTTACTATAACAACTCTACTGATCTTAAATAAGGCATCGGTTCAGCAAGCAACCAAGGCTGGACATTTTCATAAATATTTTACTTTCAGTTAAGTGAGTCCTAGGCTAGAGTCTGAACTATAAAAGAATATAGGTGAGTGTGTGAGAGTGTGTGTGTGTGTGCACATGCATGTGTGTTTTTGCAATTGACTAATATAAAGAAGTTTCTGAAATACACTAGTGCTTCAGTTCACCAACGCTTCTGTGTGCAAGCAATTTGGTTTGCAAACAGAAGTGTTTGGCAAAATTTTGCTTCTGTTTGTGAATGCCACATCAGATGATGAACATGAATGTAACCACCTTCCCCAGACCATGTATCCTAGAATCATGGAGTGAATTAAGTTTGTGAAGTGAGATACACTTGGGAGCCCAGGAACACAGGATTAAGTCTTTGCTACCAATATCACACTTTGATTTCAGGGCTCTTTGTGAAGAGCAGCAGCATTCTTTTTACACTTGCCAGAATAATTACAATTTTTAAAAATACCTACAAAAAAAAAAACTAACATTTCTAATTGTCCAGTTACAAGATGTCTTGGGTGAGGTGTCTTATTTTGTGAATGACTGTTTGTGACAATGCTAATAATACCTTTCTAACAAGGAATGTTTTCTTTCTTAAACAGCCACTCCAAGGCGACCTGTACCAGCCATTCTTTAGTCCAGGTGGCCCAGAACTGGTAGAGCTGGAGGCATAGGTGCTGATTGCTTTGCCACAGACTCAAGCGCTAAACAAAACAAACAAACAAAAAAAGCTCCCTTGCTCTGGCCTCTTTATGCTTTCTGTTCATGTCACTTCTTTTCCTCTATCCTTCTTTTCTTCTCTTCTCATTTTATCTTCTCCCACTGCATGCCATCTCTTTATCAGCCTTCTTTCCCCTAACATGGGTTAGTCAGGTGTGTAGAGCAGATGACCATCTTTTTTTTTCACTTAGGCCAAGATAAGTGAAATGAAGACACTCAGGATAGACATTGGTAGTTCATGCCTGTAGTTCCAGCACCTTGGGAAACTGAGGCAGGAGAATTACAAGGAAAGACTAGCTTGGCTAACTTAGAGACTTAGCAAGATCCTGTCTCACAATTAAAAAATAAGAAAAGGGCTGAGGATGTAACCCTGCGCAAAAGCCCTGGGCTCAGTCCCCAGCATTGGACAACAAAGAAAACAAACAAGACCAAAACAATCTAAACCAAAACAGCAACAGCAGCAACAAGAAAAACTAGTAGGTTGACCATCTGCCCACACTCCTCTATTTCACCTTTGTTTCAAAATGCCCTCCTACATTGTTGTTCTCTGTACACTCTCACTGTCTCATCAGCATGCCTGGAAATTTCTGGAATCTGGATGCTACCCTGTCAGTCCCCTATCAGTGCACAAGGCCTCTGTGCATATCGTTAAATACAAAGCTTTTCTTCAAGCTTCCCTTTCCTTGGAAGGTTTGTGGCACTTGATGATGCTGACAGCCTTTCCTTCGGGAATCCTTTTTATTTGTAAATATTCTGGTTTTCTTTCTCCCTCTTAGACTGCATGCCATCTCTTTATGAGCCTTCTTTCCCCTAACATGGGTTAGTCAGGTGTGTAGGGCAGATGACCATCTTTCTTTTCACTCAGGCCAAGATAACCTTGACAATTAAGTGGTTCTCAGTGGACAACAGACACCAAGCAAAATTGTCCTAGGCAAGGTGAGATCTGGTCACCTTCCTTTTAAGGCTCAGGGTCAAGGGAGAGTGGACAAGAACCCAGGGAGAGATAGGAATGAGTCTGGATCAAGGAGCTTTTCAAAGTCCATCTTCAAGTTTATTAGCTACTTTTGCTTAGAATCAGAATTTAAAAATGTGGCTTTGCATTCATGAACTAAGCCAGCCACCTGAGAAGAAACATCAGAGCATGTTGGAGGGAGAACAAAATGGTTGAAGAGAGATTTGGGTGAGGAAAAGGCAGAGTGGTTGGGCGAGATCTTATGACATCCCTTGGCTTTCACTCAGTGAATTTATTTTTTAAGATAAAGCTGAACTCTGTGCTGAAACCTCTTCCAGGCTCTCCTCAGCCCAGGATTACACAAGATCAGTTGCGTTGAGTGGCTCGCTGGGTAGGCAGCCATGATGAATCTGCAGAAAACACCCCAGGGGCTGTATGTGTCAATGACGTTGCACATGGTTAGAAACAGAGCAAGTGCATTGATAATGTAGAGAATAAGAAAATAGCTAGTGGATTTGATAGCTCCCAAGTGAGCCTCCATGCTGGGATCCCTGGAGCCTGTGGCACTGCTTTTCATGTGCATGGTGTGCCTCTTGAGAGAGATGATCAGCAGAGTGGCTGCCATGATGAACAGGATCAGAGGAATAAAGATCCCCATGTAATAGAAAAAACTCAGGTTGACTACATTGGTCTCAGAGATGTACTTCTTCTCAGTGGAGTTGGAGGAAGGGACAGGAATGGAACTATTTACATGCGTATTGAAGGTGTTTATCAGGAAAAGAGAACTCATGCTGAAGGAAACCAACAGTGACAGACTCACAAGCCAAGGCATCAGCACCCTAATCTTCTTCTTCATCATCAAGAACAAAGGCTGGGCAAAGTTGGCAATTTTAAGACAATAGAAGACATTGAGCCAGGTAGCAAACCAGAGGTTGGAATAGTTCAGAAACACAAGTGCGATTTTGAAGAGTCGATACACTGACTTTTGGTAATAGATGTGCTGGAAGAAGTGACTGTAAGTAATAGTCACCATCAACCAAATCTGTAGTGCAATTCTGGAAGAACTCAGCATCAACATAAGGCCATCAGCGGTGGGGAGTCTCTTGTTCCTGACCCATTCAGCTCCATACACAGCTGTGATGAAGCCATTTCCAAGTATACCAGTTATGCATTCTGTGCCAAAGACCACCAAGGTGAAGGTGATTTTAAACGCAGTAAGGTTTTCCTCAGTGGCATCTCGTTCCACTACCGCCATTCTTCCTCAGTAACTTTCGGGTCTCCACCCCAGGAACTGGTGACTACTGTGAAATCCTGTGACCTCCACTCAACATTATTGTACTTTTCCCTGTAGTTAATCTAAGTTTTCTTCATTTGTTTATTACATGACAAGTTAGAAAATTAACATGCAAATAATGAGAGGATCTGGTAACTGCTGTCTCAATAGAGAGAAGTTCATTGGATAGAATTTGCAAGGCATGCCAAACACCACACCTCCCTATCTTATTTCCTTTCAATTGATATCCCCCATTCCCACCCCGAATAGGGCAAGAATACCAAACCAGGAATCTTCAGTGTCCCATGGTTTTTTGGTCTCATAAGACCCGTGCTACTTTTAAGTTATCATAAAATCTCATACTGCTAACTTAGAGACTTAGAGTCTTTTATTTGCTTTTCTCCTGCATCTTTTCTCATCTCTTTTCATTTGGGATAGGCTTTTATTTCTATAGCTACTATATATGTGAAAAGGAAATTCCCATGATTTCAGTGAACATCTTCTACTTAAAACCAAGTTTCTTTCGTAAAGGCCAGCTAATATAATATCTTCAAACACAGAAAAGCCAGTATTGTGTATGACTTGGGTAAAATGAAGGCAAGAAAGTCAGTTTTCATTTTGTGTGTGTCACCAGCTAAAACTTACAAAGCTCCACATGACTATGTGAGCCCGGAAGCAGGTGGACTCATCCTGAGAAGACTTCGGTGTGTCCTGAACATGAGGTAGGAGTTGGGAAGTGTGACAAAACATGACAACTTGGAATTTAACTTCCTGCTTCTCAGCTCTAGTTGTGAATGAGTGTGAATTCTGCAGCACTTTAAAAATATATAGAGATGTTTGTTCATCTTCATACCAAATCTACTAAATCAGAGCCTGGAATAAGCCTCAGGTGTACTATGTTTTAAAAAGGTCATGTTGCTTATAGGGAGGCTTGAGAAAAAAAAAGCCTTAGCTAGATTCTCATGAGCCAAGGGCCACATTTGGCCTATAGTTGTATTTTATCCTGCTCTGTTTAACACTGGACAGCTTTAATCTACCAATAGTCAACTTTGTGTTATTTTATTGGCCAACATTTAAGTTTAGGAGATTGTATACATGTATACACATATAATCTGTCTTTTGGAAAATTAGATTTGACAGTATTTGGTCTGCCTGGTGAACTGGCTGAAGCTGGGTACTGGCTGCTTATTTTGAATAAGGCATGCACTTTTCAGTTTGTTAATTGTATATCCTAATTAGGATATTATTAAGACTTCCTTGACTCTCAGGTTTGGTGCCAGCTTCCATTTGCTTCTGTTCTTGTGCTTCTATATTATTTATAATATAAATGGAAGGATGATAAAGTGGATTTCTCCACCTCCAAATTAATTTTATTGAAAATACAGAGGTCAAAAACTTATACCATTGTATTGCACTGATAGATGACATTTGTATAAAATAGCACCAGACAAAGCAATGTGTTGGAAAATTGAGAAACTATTGTCCAGAAAAATAAAAGCTCACATCAGTTGTACAAGAATGAGCATAATGGCTTTATTCATTATAGACAGAAACTGGAAACAAGAGGCATTAACAAGTTCTGCACCTCCTGTAAGAGAATCTCTAGCATCTGTTACTTGTCCTACTGGAGGGGTAAGGTAGTACTTATCAGTATCCATACATGTTCCAAAACACAAAGCTTGTCTTTTTGCTTGTTTCATCCTAACTTCTGTAAGTTTGCAGTAATTAATGTCTCTCCAAGGTTAATGCACAACATTGTCAATTTGCTTTGTTTTGGTACCATTTCTGTTGGTTCTCACTCATGGTTCTCTGAATTTAAGAGGAGAGAGCAGCGGGAGTTGGTGGACAGTATCTGCCTGCAGATACTGAGCAAGAGAAGGCATGAGCAAGGCATGAGCAAGAGAAGCAGGAGGGGAGCAGCTTGGAGATGGATGCAGAGGTCTGACCCAGGCCTCCCAGCCAGGCTGTCAAAGTCAAGCCACTCACGGCACCATATTCGCAGTGATGTGGGCCAATTAACTTCTTTTTCTATGATATCATTATGGCTTGTGTCTGAATGCCCTCCTGAAGTAATTAAGAGAGAAACATTCTCATTGGGAGAGTTAAAAGGAAAGTGCTGTGGTTAGAATGTGCTCACCACAGTTCACGTATTGGAACAATCCAATCCTCAGTGCCAGGAGTGTTAAGAGTTGGGACCTTTGAGAGACGATTTGGTTATGAGGGTTCTGCTCTTGCAAATGGGTTAATTTCATTATCTCAAGAGTAAGCTTATTATAAAGGGAAGTTTGACCCTTTCTGGCTCCTTCTTGCACTTCTGCCTCCTGTCATGGAATGATGGAGCAAAACTGTCCTTGCCAGATCATGGCTGCTTGACTTTGGACTTTCCAGGCAGAACTGAAAGACATAAATCTCTGTTCTTTGCAAATTACACCATGTGTGGTATTCTGTTATAACAGCTCAGAACAGACTAAGACAAGAGGTATGTTTACTTTAGGGGAGACCTTACAGGAGAACTAAAGAGCAAAGGTTTCAAATTTGAGGCTGTTAGATTCAAAAACTTTGGTCCAGGTATAGATTTGGAACACTGCATGACTAGGGAAGTAATTTTCCTCTCACTTCTCTCTCTAACACTACACAGTTTCAAAAATGCTTTTCCAAGTTGGAGAGAGAAGTGGGAGGAGAAGACACAGAGAGCTAGAGAAGGGGAGGGTCTCTGAAAGGCGTCCGTCTTGGCCCACTTCTTGCAGCTGCACAGGGGTATCAAGGCAGACAGGGTGGAAAACAGCCCTCAAGTCTCCCAGTTGTGAATGCTGATAACACCTCATTGTACACACAGAAAGGCTTTAGAAATCTGTAAAGGAGTTGGCCAATCCCATAGCGATCGTGTGGTCACATCAAGGCGACTTTGCAAGCCGGGTTCAGATCGGATGCAGACTCTTCAGCTGAGGCAACTGAAGCCGATGTGAGGACAGGGACAGGAATGGCTGTGGGATCTACTCCATACCCCAGCACCATGCCAACTGTTTGCGTGACCCCCAGGGAGTATGGATTTCATCTCAGGGAGGACAGGAAAAGAAATCCTGAGAAAATCTGCTGAGCACAGGGATGACTGAGAAAATGTTAAAGCCTGATTAGCTTATGGAGCAGTGGCAACTCACCAGAGGGGATAAACACAAGAAGATTTTTCCCCAACCGGCATGCTCACACCTCTGCTGTTGAGTCTTCCTTTCCCATCCCACACTGACATCTTGAGCGAGTTTCATGTGCTGTAGTCTTTTTTGCTTGTCAATACTCAATGCATGTGGTTTCTTCTATATGAGAAACCCAAACCATAAGTGAAGAGCAGAATAAAGATACATAACAGGAAGCAGGGGAGATTGGTGTTTCTTAAATGGGAAGGAGACCAAGAGATGGAGGGGGAGGAGGGCAGGGAAGGGGGATGAGAAAAAGAACTAAGTGACGTCAGGTACGCGCACCAGCTCCAGACAAGGAAAGGAAACACTCCGCGCTGCGAACATGTGCTAATAAAAAACCAACTCAGTGTGGCTGAAGTTCATGTTTGTTTGAATCCTCCCTCTTCCTTGTTCTCGCCGGGCTGACCCTCCTCCACCTGGCTGGACTTGCTGGGGACTGAGTGAGCTCTGAAACTCATCTCTCTCTCTCAAGCCTTGGCTCTGCGGGAGAGGGGACAGGAGTCCGTCTCCTTTTTCCTCTGACTGCTGTTAGAAATGTGCCATCGTGTGGTTGCTGCTGCTTCCCTGGCTAACGCCATCTGGCTGTCCCCGCCTTCTGGGGTGCCCTGCACTCGTGAGTTGGCTGTTTTGTGGGAGCGCCTACGAGTTCTTGTGGGGACTCTGCAGCAGCTCTTCACTCTGTGCCCATAGATTCAGGAGCCCTCGCTCTTCTCCCTGCCCTAGATAATCTTTTTATGAGGACGGTTGCTTTCGGAACTGTGGCTGGTTGCAGTTGGGCTGGCACTGCAGTTGCCTAATAAATTTTGTAGGTAGACAGCTGGGCTAGGCTATTGGCTGCTTTCTTTCAGAATGTCCTCTTCAGTTGTGGTCATATACTGGCATGGCCTACATTACCTGAAGGGGTCTTGAAAAACATCCATGCTCCCATCCCATCCTTACAGATTCCAAATAATCACTTCAGAGAAAAGCTAAGCATTGGCATTTTCAAATCTTTTTATTTGTTTAGGAGGGTGAAGAAGCACTGCCCTTTAAAGTGACATATCCTTTTATATTACTGTTTGAGATTTAGGCTTGATCCTGAGACAACACGAATAGTGCCTATCAGCGTCCAGGTGGAAATGGCTGAATGACTTTTGGAGAAAACTTAAGAGGATGTGTCCTCCTATCAGGTAAAAGGAGACCAGACCAAGAAGTTGGATATAAAAAGTAATTTCCACATTTTGCGATGCCAAGTTTTCGGCTTGTGGGAGTCACAGCCTTTGGATAGCATTAGAAAAGCAACATATTTCCTGGGGCCACATCTCTCTGAAGAGCAGGAAAAAGAAGACAGACTGAGAGGGTCACATGTTCCTCTTTGTAAACTGAAGAACATTCTTATATATGAATTCGGCAAAAATGTTACGAAAGAACACAACCACAATGTCGTGAAACAAACCGCTGTCAGAACAAAGCCCAGAGACATGGAAAAAAATATGAGATGGAAACCTAGCAAGCTGAAAGGAGAATTGAAACCTCAACAGTGTTTATCTTGGTTGTGTATAAGATAAGTAATTATGTATATAATTGGAGAATGCACAGGGGGCAATGAATTCTTCACAGAGGACAAGGAGTGAATTTGTGTTGAATGTAGTAGAAATTTTGTGTCTCAAAAAGTTGTAAGTATTTACAAAGATAAATGTAATCAGAAATACTACCACTCAATGTAATGGAAATCTGGTGAAGAAACTGAAAGAAAAATTATGTGAAAAAGTTTTAAAATGGTGACATCTTCTATTGCAGCTGATCAATATGCATATTTAGTAATCCTCAGATTTAATAGCTCTACTTATTCAGTGTGGGGTTGAGAATTTTTATGACTGAATGCATTTTAGACAGGGTTCCTTGATAGACATGACACACAGTAGTAATTACAAAATTAATTTTTGTGAAGAGAGGAAGCTCTCGAACAATTTGAATGTGGAAGGTTTGTGCACTTGTGTGATATTTTTCCTGGCCTGGATGATGTTAATATTGGACTTGCAATAAAAACGAAGTTCTTTGTGGCAAGTTATGTGAGGACGCAGGCTTTGCATGGGTGCATTTGCGTTATCCAGCAGGAATTGCTTTCTGCTAGAAGTTAAAAATGGAAGACCTCATGGACATTTCACAATAATCACCACTGGAGCCGGAGCACATTGCAGGCTGGAGGCCTGGGGATTGAAGAATCAGACAGCACCGCAGTCAGCTCACCACTCAGAGGGTTGCTGGTTCAGTTACTGCAGAACACAAAGGAGCGCTGTTGAACTGTTGAAAGGAACGGACTTATTCACATCATCTGAAGCAAAAAAACCCTTGCAGGTGCTAAGCAGTCGAGATTGCTATCATATAATTGGCCTTTTGGGTGGGCACTTTGAATATCCCTCCCTGCAAAAGGATCCACAAGGAGTCATAAAACGTTATGAAGAAGCATATCTGTAATAGTGTTACTTTGTTCTCTTTTCTGTGTCAGAACAAGTTTTTAGAAATGTAGCTGATGTCCTGAACCTGGTGATGAAAACTGTGGTGCACTGAAAATTGATTTTCCTGAATGGTTCATTGATTCCATATTTTTAAAAGTGACTGCCTATTGTTCATGGAACTTTGAGGAATTCCTACCTTTTCTGTGAGGGCCGATCCGCAGGGTGTGATATGGGACTGAACATTTAATACAGTGACATTTTATTTTATTTTATTTTTTGGTTTTTCTCCGGTACCGGGAACTGAACTCACGACCTTGCGCTCGCCAGGCAGGCGCTTTTGCCGCTGAGCTAAATCCCCAGCCCCCAATACAGTGACATTTTAAGGGTAAGCTCTTGCAAGTGTGTTGGCAACCGTGCAGATGCATGTTTGAAAATATCTACATTTATGAATAGCTCTATCCTGTTATTAAACTGAGTAAAACCAAGTGTCAATCCCAGTTAACTGAGGCTGAATCCCGTGCTTATGTAACAATTTGACACAAATTTAACCTATGTGGGTACCAAGAAAATGACAGAGTTCTGGCTGCAAAATAAAAGTGAACACATTCTGAAAGAAAATGTTAACACATACAATATTTCTATTTTTAATTTTTAATTTAGGCTATAATCTTCATATATACACTATGTGGCAGTTGGTTTCTTTTTTCTTGTATCTGCCATGTTTGCCCGTAGCCTTTATGTCCTTCGTTTCTGCAGACCCTGGAGTTCTCAGTGACCCTTCAGTGCCCGTCAGCACCCTCATCCGTGAATCCTGCAGCTTTAAAGCTTAGTCAACAGTTTTCACCACAAGATGGAGCTTATGAATTGCTCTGGAAAAACAGACCAATTCCCAAAAGCATCCGCTAGTGGCCAGTCTTCCCTTTTGTCCTAAACAGGAGCTTTTTAGGGGAAACTTTGAAAGTCTTTTCTATTTTGGGCAGGTGGTAAGAGTTTGCCATTCCGCTTTTTAGGGCGAGTTTGATCCTTGTCCTCACGATCAAAGTTACATTTTTAACCGGGTATCCTTTTTATTAACAGATTGACTGTATTTAGTTTTGAAAAATAATTTGCAAACAGAAGCTATATTCTTTGGTCTAATTTTAGGTAATAACAGAGCCTATTTCTATAGAATTCAAGTATCAAAACAATGAATAATAGTACTCCAAGAGTATGAGCTCTCCATTTGGAGAAGAGTGAGCCAGGAAAGAAGCAAAGGGAATTGCTTGAAGTCAGGCACCTTTTGAGGTCACGTTTGGAATGTCAAGGAGTGAGTCTTGGTTAGTCCTTTTACATTTGAATTTGGATTTCTGTTAAAGTTTTCTGCTGGTTTGGTCTTTACCGAAACTTAATTATTTGCCTAATTAGGCTCTTCTCACCCAATCCAAGAACTAGTTATAAAATCTCATTTAGGCAAAGGGCTCTACAATATTTTGTTTGAAATAGATTACCTATGATAGTGATCATTTCTCATCAAAACTGGAATCTTCCTTACCCATTCTTTCAATGACTATTTAGTAAATGACATCTATGTCCATAGAGATAAATAGTAAATGAGATAAGTTTCTGTCTTCATAAAATGTCCAGTTTAATTTATCTGTGGGATGTATATGTCACACAAATTTGTATAACTGGATTAAGAGGGACATTTCGATGTCTGTGTCGGAGAAAGGATATATGCAAACAAAAAAGACAAACCAGGAAGCAGCATAGGGTTTGTGTACTTCATACATGCCTACCAGCAATGTGCTAGGGTTCTGATTTCTCTACACCCTTTCCACAGTTGTCATTTTCTCTTCTTATTTTTGTCATCCTAGTGTGTATGAAGTGATATTTCATTATGGCATTGTTTTTATTAATTAAGTTTATTGGTACATGTTAGGTGTGAAATATACATTCTGAAAATGGTAGTCATCCTTACTGGATAAAAACGTGACAGCCTCCAATGCTTCTCTGAGGAATGACTTCACAGAGAAATCTACACACCCTGACAATCTCAGCAGGTCTCAGCAGTGGTATACAACAGGCTGTGAAATAGGACTCTTGGAGTTTTTGCCAAGCCTTTCAACTGGAAGTCATGGGTGAAACATGGCCACATAATCTAGAGGAAGATCTAATAGTTATTTTCCACCTCCCACCTGCAGAACAGTAGATTCTTGAAAGGCAGTATGCTTAAAAGGAGGCAGTGCCTTTTGCATCCCTTTCCCTAGAATGCTTTCCTTCTCCTCTCCCACAGAGATGGGTGAGGGTGGGCTTCAGGTGAATCACTAGTGAAGTCAAGAACCTTGGTAGAGCCAGCAAATTCCTCATAGGTCTGTTCTAGGAGTTACAGCAGGAGAATTCCTGGGAGAATCCAACATGGATCTTCTGGGTCTCAACACTGACATTTTAGACTAGATAAATCTTTGGGAGGCTGTCCTATTGTAAGATCTTGAGAGGCTCCACTGGCTTCTGCCATCAGACCCCAGTAGGAACAGGTCTTTTTCCGTGCTCTGCCCAAATTCTGAAAACCCCAAATACTTCCAGACATTGTCAAATGTCTGACGGGAAGCAGAAGTGCCTAGCATGAGAACTACTGCCCTAGATTTGCAGAGCAGTCTGGATGTGGAGACAAATGCCCGGCTCTTTCCTGGTGACATAGGTTGTCTTATGGACCAAAAAGAGTAATTAGCATATCCATCACCTCAAACATTTACCATTTCTTTGTAACAAGCAATGTTGCATAAATTGCCAAGAATTAAGAGCATATATAAAGTGCTGTGTAAAATACAATAATGTCAAGATATCTAGAAAATCCCAAGGAATCTTGACATAGAGAATGACATTTCCACTTAACCTGTGAGATAAAGAAGGAGAGAGAGAGAGTGCAAGAGAGAGGGTGAGAGAGTGTGTGTGTGTGAGAGAGAGAGTGTGAGAGAGAGGGAGAGAGAGAGGGAGGGAGAAAGAGAATGGTGATGGTGGCAGTGAAAGTTCTGGACTTACAGTGTTGATGAAGCAAAAAAGGATAATACTTTTCTCTCCAGGCATCCAGTGTAGAAGATAACGAGGCCCAAGTTATTTTGAAAGAACCCTCTTAGATGAGCTGTCTGGTAGAAAAGAGATCCATAAGATCTTGAAGAGTTCATTGCTTACTTCAATTTTGGCACTATTGGTGACATATGTATTGCTCTGGGACTTTCTGTGCACTGCAGGATATTCAGCAGGATCTCTGGCCTCTGCTCCCTGGACATTAGAGGGACCCCATCCCCATTCCCAAGTCATGATGATCTTGAGTTTCTCCAGACATTATGAAATGTTCCCAGGGTGGGGGCAAACCTTACACACGGTTGAGAAACTACTTTTGAGAAAGTTGTATTACAAGAATCCTGCTATAGAGGTCTGGAAGATGTCCCATGAGAGTCAGTGTATGAATGTCCTACAGCTGCTGTAACAGAGGACCTCACATTTAGCAGTGTAAAATGACACAGATTTATTATCTTACAGTTGTAGAGGTCAGGATGTTGGCAGGGATGTGTTTCCTCTGGGAGTTCTCCAGAGAACCCCTTTTTCATCCTTTCCAACCTTTTCAGGCTATCCTCATCCCTTGATTCAGTTTCTGGGTTGGCAGTGACATCACTGTGACTTTTGGGTCCATTGTCACATCTCCTTCTCTGGTTCTGATCCTCCTATCTTCCTTTAATAAAAGCCACTGGATTAGATTGGACCCACCTGGATGATCCAGGACCCTCTCTATATCACAAGGTTCCAGACTTTATTCCATTTGCAGAGTCCCTTTCACCATGCTAGGTAATAGTCACAGGTGCCACATAGTAATAAGAGGTGGGCATCTTTGGTGGCACCTTAGTCTACCTACCACAGTCAGTATCTGGGCACACGTAAGCCAGAGGACATTTAGCAACCACTTCGTGACTGCACTGGTTAAATCATTCTCTATAGTTTTACTTCTTTTTATGCCCTGCCTCCTCCTGAGACTGGCAGCAGTGGGAAATAGACCACATTGGAGCCTTTCTTATTTCTGGAACAGACTGGAGATTGGTGGCTGAGGTCTAACTGGAGAGAACATTTAAATCAGATGAGAGATAATGGTTTTTATTAAAATAGGGCTAAAATTTTTTAAACCTAAAAATGGTTCTCTTTTAATTTCTGATCTATCCAGAGAGACATGGCTCTACCTAGAAGGCTGGTCATGGCTAGAAAAAGGAGCTTTTAGGTAAAACAAGACAATGACAGAGAGAAAGTTACTCTTCATGGTGTCTCCTAGAATCCAGATCATTACCTGAGCCTGGAACAAGATGATCTGAGGGCAAAGGGGATTTTAAAGTTCTGTTGTTCTTCGGAGAGAGGAAGGAGATGGCTGGGGGAAGCGGGTCCTGAGAAGCCCATGATTTCCCCTATTTTCCCAGGAATGCTGGGCGTTTTTCTGTTATCTGGACATTTGGAAACAGAGGTTGAGGAAGGAGAGAAGAGTGGGAGAAATGTAGGAAGAGCTGGACTGATAGCTACCAACATGCTCAGGAAGGAAGAATACGGAGGCAATATTTTAAATCTGTGCTGGCAGGAAATGCTGGGGCATATGGTCACCAAGGGAGAGACTACAGCTTGAATCTCTGCAGCTCAGAATCAAACTGTAAGTGCTTTCTAGTGTGTGAATGCATAGCGCTTACCTAAACTCTGAAGCTATGACAAGAAAACTTTTGTGGGTTTCTTGAGGACACCAAGTAGATATCTAGACCCAAGTTTCTCCCCTTGCACCTGGATGAATCTACTTCCATTCCCTTGGGACCTGAGAACTCACTAGGGCAGGTTACTCATCAGGGCTAAAAACTGTGTGGTAATCATTACACTATAGTTTTAATTATATGTGATATGTTTACATGTGATTATAGAGACTACTTTAAGAATTTAGGGATGATATGTTTGCAGAAAGGGAGACAAAGTGATGTGAAGGTGTTTTGGAGAGAGGGAATAGAGACTATAGGGCACCCGAACTGGTAGTCTATTCTGGGCAGGAAGTAAGATATTGGCGTGTCTGCTTAAATGGAAAGGAGCAATCAAGGTATAAGGTACAGCAGGGAAGGAGGACAGTGAAGTAAAACAAATGGGTGTTTTATGTCTTGCATATTGGAATGGGGTCCAGGGTGAATGCAGAGCAGGGGACTCAGTCCTTAGCAGACATGGCTTCTGTGGCTACTTCTGTGGGTGCACGGCATGTTCATTTCCAAAGTCGTACCCAGGATTGTCTGGCCCAGGAAGGAAGCTGGGTAGAAATCCATTTTGGTGAGGTGGGTGGGCAGAGTGTGCAAGTGGAATCATCTTGCTAGGGGACATTGTTTCCGTCTACTTGGGAACAGGTGTTCTTACTTTTAAATTGTGTAAAGGCTCACTTTCTAAATCAAGGAGATGTCCCTAATGTATTGATAAATACTATGTTAAAAGATAGAAGGAAGAAAGAGAGGAGGGAAGAGGAGAAAGGGAGTGGAAGAATAAAGGAAGGAAAGGAAGAAATAATGTGAACGAAGACTTACCTTTATGTGTGTGTGGACCTGAGTGCATTATCACATGGGTTGACTTCAAGCACGGCAGCCATGATTACAGGAGAAGTTAGACCTTTGAAAGCATTGTAAAGCTCTGGGTTGTGACAGAGGGGACGCTACTTCAGTGCTGGATATCCTTGAGACTTGTGGTGAAAAGTATATAGCTGTTACTCTGTGAGTGAGAGTAAGAAATGTCACGTGAAGACCTTGTGAACAACTCCATTGCTTATCACTCAGCTCAGCCCGTGGAATGTGGATTCTGCCTTCCCCAAGAGCTCCCACATTGTCTTTATTTTGGTAAACCCAAATAGCCTGATATTTACTTGATTTTCTGGCTGTCATAAGGTCATTGATTCTATTTCTTCCTAGGGGTGTTCTCCCTCATCTCTCCATATGTCAAATACAGTGGACCTTGTGGCCCATAGTTGTATTTCTGAAGGAGCCATGTGGCTTTCCACATTTTGATCTGTAGGAGGGATTGCTGTTCTTACTTTATAAATCCCTTTGTGCAGTGCTGTGACTTGCAAACGTGTCCAATATAAGGTGGTTGGAATGTAGATGGATGCAGTACATATTAAATACAAATAATTTAGGTGTAGAGGAGGTGTTGCTCAATATTTATGGAATTTAAAAATGCTTGAAACTTATTTTTAACTACATTTCTTTTCTGAAAGAAATCTGAAAGTTGTTAGAATGAAAATGGTCACTTGTGCTAACTTTAACCAGGAAAAGTAAGTCATCCCAGGAGGTTATTGAGAAAAGATTCTTATACACAACTGCTTGATATCGACTGTCACAAAAGCCTCTCCCAGACTATAACTTTATGCAAAGCCCGCGGCAGCCCTGCACACAAAAAGTACTTCTGTAAGGACATTTGCTTGGCCACTGTTTTCTTCAACTGTGGACTGACGCCATTCTTGTTATTAATTACTGTGGCTGAGGATTACTGTTTGAACATATTTTATGTAATACTCCTCATTTTTGTCTTCAAAACTTTCCCTTGGCCTCACCCCTTGTGAATGTACTAATGTGCCTGTATTCCCCATCGCGGTGCTCTGATCGTCCGAACATAATTATCCTTCGGAGACGCTCTGATTTGTTTTTTTTTTTTTTCAATTCAGGTTGAAACTTTGTTCTCAACACGATGTTCATTTATTCTCTGTCAGGACGCCAAGTCTTTAATGGTTAAGAGGGTTGTTTACTTCGAGGACGAATGCAAACCACTAAGTTTCCAAAAAGTGGGAGGCATACTCTGCATGATCACTAGAGGAGGGCAGGACACCCACTCCACTGGACTTGGAGTTTGGTAGAGAATCTAAGCGGGAGAGGTGGGAAGCTGACTGGGAGAGAAATGAGAGGATAAAGCAAGCAGGTGGCTTTTTCCCCCTCTCCTTCTCCATAGAACTTGAGGAAGAGAAAGGGTTTTTAATTAAACTGAAAACAGGAACTTTAGGAGACATTAAGGAGACACAGAAATGCACCACAGTGCTGGCTTGGAATCCCTTCTATTTCCCACCCTTGGTTGAACTAAAGGATTTGTTGTTGATAAAATTAGAAATCAGCATATGGTTAGAGCCATCTGATCACACTGCCCACCCTGCCGTGACAGTGACGTGTGTTCATTCACCCCGCTTTCCAGAGCTGCCTCCCTTTTCATTTCTCCTTCCAAGTCCACCTTCCCTCAAGTTCTTAATCTGCATCTGGCTTCTGGTTTGAATGAGTGCTTGATTTATTTGCAGCCACCAGGAATCTGAAGTGCAGATGCAAATGGAAGTTTTCCCCGTACGTGTTGGTGGCAGTGGGGTTATTCTCTGATTTGCATTCAGGAGGCTGCAGGTTCTCAGAAAGCCACACTTTATAGGTAGTTGAGGGAGGGTTATTTTCTGTCTTAGCTATAAAAGTCAACCAACAATTGTTCTTAGAATTGAAAATTTTCATTTGCAAGGCAGAGGCTAGAGATAGGGTCTTTAGTTTAGCAAAATCCTGAGTTCAAATAAAATGGCACAGGACAGGGGACTGTTTAGGGATAGAGAAAGCTGAGAAATCTGGAGTCACGTATGGGATAGACAAGGAGTGGGAGCCATTGGCCTGTGGGGACTGAGAGTAGACGGGAGTCTGGGAGAGCCTGCAGGGGGTCAGAGCGCACCTCCCTCGGGCCCTGGAGGTTTTCTGCAGTCTCCTTCAAGCTTGTCATTATAGCATGTTCCTAATTCTAACAGCAGCAATGAGGGGTCTTCTCATCTATTCTCCTCACTTTCTGGGACTCTAGCCCTTGTCTGGAGATGATTTTACTTCAAGTTCTAGTCCAGGGTTTGGTCCAGGGTTTGGAACTGGTCTACGTGCAGATGCACGCGTTAGGAAGACATTTGGAAGTCCCCAGCGTGTTCACATGTAAAGCAGTGATTCCGTTTTTAATTTGCAAACCAAGTGTGCAGAGAAGTAAGATGCATGCGGAGAGTAGTTAATTTCCACAGGAGGCTCTCCCCAGCCCCCCTCGTGGCTGAAAACAATCTTGGGTGAACAGACTCGGTGCAGGTCGTGTTCACCCCACTCAAGTTTTCCCCACCTGCTTTGCACCTGGCCGCTAATGCACGGAGACAGAGGAGATTGGGGAGGGTCCTTGGGCAGAGTCACTGCCTGCAGCCCGCTTTCCTCTCCTCGTCACACCCAGCAGCGGTGTGTCACCTTCTCTTCTCCCTGACACTGCCCTTTTGGGTGCAGCCGCTCTATCCCCGGGCCCAGCCATGTTTGCACAGCGGCCTCACTCGCTGTAAGATCAAACAAAATGGCTTAAATCACTTGCGTCCTCAGAGCAGGTAGAGAAGATTTGCATCCGTAAGAAAAGCCATTGAAAGCGACAATTTAGAAATAAGAATCTCCTGGAAATTGAAAGTATGATTTAACATTACATTTGGTTAATATAAGATTTCAATAAGAACAAGGTGAGGCAAAGTAACTTCTCATCACTCAGAGCGAAAATCGAAGATGAAAAAGGGAGGAGAAAAGATGAGAGTCACAACCAGGAAGCAAAAAATCTGATGGAAGGGAGCTTTAGGTGGTGAGATTAGGGAAAATGGAGAGAAAGAAGTTTCTCCATTGCTAGGCTTATTCATTTTTAAAACAGAAGAAAAAAATTTCAGCGCTAACGAAAAACAGCTCTGGCTTTTTGATTGATAAGCTGTCAGTTGATCTTGTATTATTTTCATCAAGGGGGCACTCACAGCTAAAAGACGAACACATGCTCATTCTCCGCCTTCCTCATTACAAGAATCTCGATTTTGTTTTGAGTAGAAATGTGCACAATTAAAAATTAAAAATAATTTCCTTTGCAACTTCCTTACAAGGTGTCCATGTGACCCAGTTCTGTCCCAGATGTTAATATGTCAGTTTGATGTCTTTGAGTGGAAAAGCCGCCTTGTGAAAAGAATGAGAGAGAGAGAGAGGGAGAGAGAGAGAGAAAGGGCGGGAGAGGGAGAGGGAATGGGAGGGAGAGGGAGAGGAAGAGGGCGACAGGGGAGAGGAGAGAGAACGAGAACACAGGATAAGGCAGGAGTTAGGATAGGAAGATAGAAAAATCTTAGGTCCTTAATGATGCCCTGGAGCATTTTCTCTTCCCTGTGCTGAATATTGTATTAAAATATCAGTGAAACATGCGCTCCAGGGAATGTTGATGGCTATAATGTAGACGTGCAGTGAAGGAATTCTCAGTGATGACTAACATGAGTCAGAACAAGGAGCCAGTTGTTCAGACTGAAGTAAGAGGATGAAGGGCTTTGAGAAAGTTGCTGCTGGGAGGACAAAAATTAATTGTATCCAACTTGTAGGACCATAATGAGAAAGCTGAGTTACACTGAGGAAGTGGACAAGCATACCTTACTTTTTCTGAAGAATTTGTCTAAACATATAAAGGAAGACAGCTGAGTAGGATTGTCACAAACCCAACCTAGGCTTCTGAGTGCATTTTAGTAAATTATGGGATACAAGATAATAAAATATATTTACTTTCTAAAAATTAAATTATTACTGCATACAAAAATGTATACATATTTAATATTCTAAATGAGCTTGAAGATAAGTATGTACCTATGAAGCCACCCCTATAAATAATGTCATAAGCATAACCATTCCTTCTAAAAGTTTCCTTTCCATTTTTTTTTTTTTTTTGTTTTGGTTTTTCTCCGGTACCGGGAACCGAACTCACGACCTTGCGCTTGCCAGGCAGGCGCTTTTGCCGCTGAGCTAAATCCCCAGCCCTCCTTTCCATTTTTTTGATAAAAACATTTAATATACAATCTATTTCTTTAACAAATTTGTAAGACTGCAATGCGATATTATTACCTAAATGCACTATGCTATATGGATTGCTAGGCTTATTCATCTTGTGTAATTGAAACCTTGTGTCTTCTGGCCAATACCTTCCCAGTTCCTCCTCTCCCCAGCCCCTGGTGATGACCATTGTATTCTTCAATCCCACGAGTTTGTCGATGTTACATTACTATGTGGAGCATGCAGTGTTTGGTTTTTTGTGTCTGGTTTCTTTCACTTAGCATAATATCCTTCAAACTTATCCATGCTGTCAGAAATGGTACAAGTTCCTTATTTTTAAAGGCTAATAAAAACAGTCCATTGTATGTGTATATACCACATACACATTTTTTCTAAATTTATTTTTTTACTTTTTTGGTATCAGGAATCAAACTCAGGACCTTGTGCTTGCCAGGCAGGTGCTTGTGCCACTGAGTTGTATCCCTGGCCCAATTTAAAATGAAAAGTTTTTCTAAATTTACTGAGGTATAATAGACAGTTAAAAATTGCCTATATTTAGGCTATATATATAGGCACATTAAGATATCTATCTATGTATCTATCTATATCATCTATATCTAATCTGTATACATATATATGTAGAGAGAGAAAGGGAGAAGGGAGAGAGAGAGAAATCATTACCACAATCAAGATAAGTAACATATTAATCACTTCACATAGTTACTGTTTTCGTGGTAAGAATACTTGCGATCTTCTCTCAGCGAATTTCAAGTATATGGCATTATTAACTGTGGTCCTCATGCAGTATTGAGATTCTTTTTTGCTATTTAAGAGTCCTTTCTGCATTTTGGATATTAGCTCCTTATCAGATACATAGTTTGTTATGTATAAAAATAAATAAATAAATTCTCCCATTCAGAAGGTTGGCTTTTCACTTTGCTGATTGTTTTACTTGCTATGCGGACAGTTTTAGTTTGATGTAGTATCATTTTTCTATTTTTTATTTTGTTGCCTGCAGTTTTGGTATCATATCTGAGCAATCATTGGTGAGGCCAATGTCAAGAGTTTTCATGTTGTCTTCTAGGATGTTTATAGTTTTGCTTTCACATTTAACTTTTAATCAATTTGAATTGATTTATTTTATTTTATTTTAGTTATTTTTTTAGAGACAGGATGTCCTTTTGGACTTCAGGCTGGCCTTGAACCCCCAGTGATCCTCCTGCCTCAGTCTCCCAAGTGATGGGATTGCAGGTGTGCACCACCATGCCTGGCTTGATTTTATTTTATTTTTTACAGTGGAAATCTAGTTTTTCAACAGCATTTACTGAAGAGACTATCCTTTCCCCATTGTGTATTCTTGCCCCTCTTGTCAAAGTTGAGTATGCTGAAAATACGTGGGTTTACTTTTGGGCTCTCTATTCTTTTCCACTGGTTGATATCTGAATGCCAGCATCATAGTCCTTTGAAGATTTTTAAAAATTCACGTATGTTTGTAACATAATAATATTCATTGTAGTCATTTTTACTTCCACTTCCCTTCCCAGGCCTATACTCTTTCCACACCCCCAGATCTCTTCCCATTTCCACAAAGTCTACCTCCCTCTTTGCTATCTTGTTTTTATTTTGTTCTTGAAATTAGTTTTAGTTTCTGATTATTATAGCTTTAAAAGTATTTTGAAATCAGGACGTGTGATATCTCCTGTTTGTTCTCTCACTCAAAATTACTTCGACTATTACAAATTTCTTGAGGTTCCATATACTCTTAGGATTTTTTTCTACTTCTGTAAAAAATGTTATTGGGATTTTTGAGGGATTGCTTTGAATCTATAGATTACTTCCATTAAAATCAACATTTTGACAATTCTAATTCTTTCAGCTCATGAACTTTCCATTCACTTGTGTCTTTTTCAAGCTGTTTTGTCAAAGCTTCAAGGAAAAAGTCAAAAGAGAAATTAGAAAGTATTTTGAGAGACATTAAAACAAAAACAATATACCAAAGCTTATAAGATGTGGCAAACAATACTACAAGAAAAGTTTGTAGTGATAGACATCCACATTAAAAGAAAAGAGATCTCAAATAAATAACGTAACTTTAACCTTTAAGGAACTAGGAAAAGAACAAACTAAGCCCAAAGTTAGCAGAAGCAAGGAATAACAAAGACTAGAGAAGAAATTAATGTAATAGAAAATATAAAAACAATGGAAATAGTTGGTGAAACTGAGGAGAGTTTTTGCAAAGATAAAAGCATTGACAAACTGTTAACTAGGTGGAACAAGAGAAAAGATTGAAATAAAGAAAAACAGAAATGAAAAAGGAGACGTCCCAGTGTATGTCCCATGAAGGAAAATAGTCATGAGAGTGTTTTTATAATTCTATAAAAAGTTTGGCTACCTAGATGAAATGGATAAATCCCTAGAAATATACCACCAACCAAGACTAAATAAGAAGAAAATGGAAATGTGGATACTCAAGGAGACAGAATGAGGGATCAAAAACCTTCCAACAAAGGCCAGACGATTTCACAGGTGAGTTCTATGGAATATTTGAAGAAGAATCCATACCATTCTTTTCACTTTATTTTACTTTAAATTTTTAAATTATTGTTAATTAGTGTATATTTGTCATATACATTGATCACATTAATCATACGGCATTTTCACCTGTGCATAACACATCTTGGTTCCTTTTTTCCCCACCCTCCTCCTCTGCTTTCAGTCCTTTCTACCTTCCCCATCTACACAAACTTTGTTCCCATTTTTTCCTTCCATTCTGTTTTTCCTCTTCCCTTCCCCCTTCTTTCGCCCTTGTCCTCCTCTGGAACATGTGCCTCCTACTTTCCAATATGTATCCTTCATAATACCACTACTTTAAAACATTTCCAAAAAGTGGAAGAGGAAACACTTCCAAACTCATTTTGTGAGGACAGCATTACCTTGATATCAAATCAGGCGAAGACACTATGGGAAAAGTAAACTACGTACCTGTCCCACGGAAGCAAAAATCCTCACCAAAATGCTGTTAACCAAATTCTATAGTACATCAGAAACACTATATGAAATGAGACTTTTCCCTGGGATGCAAGAATAATTCAGCATATCAATAAATCTGATAAACTACATCAACAGAATGAAAGACAGCATCACAGAATCATCTCAATAGAGGCAAACAAGATATTCTACAAAATTCAACTTCCTTTCATAAAAAAATTGCCAAACAAATTAGATATAGAAGGAATGTACTTCAACACAGTAGAGGCCATATATAGATGACAAGCACACAGCTACTATCACCCTGAGTGGGGAAAAATTAAAAGCTTCTACTGATTCCTAAAGGTTAGACATAAAACAAGGGTGCCCATCTGGGCCTTTCTATGTAACATAGTACTGAATTGCCCACCAGAGTAATTGGGCAAGAAAATGAAAAACAAAAGTTATGTAAGTCAGAAAGGATGAAATAAAACATTCTGTTTGCAGATAACATGATCTCATAGATAAAAATCCCAAAGATTCCACAGAAAGTCTGTTGGAACCAAGAAGCAACTTCAGTAAAGTTGCAGGATACAAAACCAACCTACAAAGTCAGTAATGCTCCTTTATACCAACAATGGACTCTCTGAAAAGAAATCAAGAAAATGATCCCATTTATAACAGCATATCAAATAGAACAAAATACTTAGTAATAAACTGAATTAAAGAGCTAAAATATGTGTAAATTAACAACTATAAAACTTAATTTTTATGTTAGAATCAATCTCCTTTGACCTAGTCTATGGATTGTCTCACTGACTTTCCTGGAAGCAATTTTGGGTCCTGAGTCCAGCAGTATTTTTAGTCAGTGTCAGAAATACTGCTTACTGATTTTCCACATTTAAAATAAAGTTGTAAATAAAGCACAGAAGACTAAACTATAGTTATAGAAAAGCATATGGCCATATAAAAGGAACACATTTCTCTCAGAAGTTATAAGGCAGAAAAGGGGAGAAGTAGTAGAAGGAAGGATGGTGTCTCAGTTACTTTTCTTGTTGCTGACACAAATGTACCCAACACCCAAAGTTAAAGCAGGAATGGTTTATTTAGCTCATAGTTTGTAGAGGTTTCAGTCCATAATCACCTGGCTCCAAGGCAGGGGGGCGTGGCAGGCAGGCATTATAGGGGAGAAACCATCCATGGTGGGCAGAAGGTAGCAAAGCAAACAAGGAACCTTAGGAGTTTCTTTCTGCTGCTTTTATACTCTAGACTACCAGGATTAGGGTAGTAACAAAACCAATCTGTGAACTGATTTAGTAATCACACGCCCTTAATCCCAGTACCACACATTCTAGATTTAGCCACCTCTGGAAAAGCCCCACCTATGACCCCATGAAGCTATGGGTGACGTCTAGACACAAACCATAACAGATGGGGAGCTAACATATTCTTTATGCATACCATTGGATTCAATGGGCATTGACTATCAGTAGTTGAAGAAATTGAATTAAAATTTGCTCCCAGTAAGTTAAAGGCACTGAGAATAATAGCTAAGCAGTACAGTACATCAACATTTGGGAGAAGGATGGGATAAGTAGTTTGAAAGCAAGGCAGATCACGCTTAAGTCCTTCTGTTTACAGTAATGGGTCTGTGAATACTGTGTACAGATAGATAAAAATGTATATGCTTGTTTGTCTTTGGAGCTGTGAGAGTAACCACCACAAAAACAAAAGCCAGATATTGATAAAGGTTGCTTCTGGGGAATAGTAATTGGCAGAAGGCAGGAGACTTGTTACTTTTCACAAAACAGCTTTTTGAGCATTTTATTTCTTCTCTCTTTCTCTCTTTCTCTCTTTTTCTCTTTCTTTCTCTCTTTCCTTCCTTCCTTCCTTCCTTCCTTCCTTCCTTCCTTCCTTCCTTCCTTCCTTCCTTCCTTCCTTCCTTCCTCTTTTTCTGCCAAAAGCCAGTGTTGCTTTTGATAGTAATAATGACTAAAAAATAGTGAAACAACTTGGATTTTACTTGTCACTTTAGGAACGGGATTTGAACATGAGTAATATTATGGTTTTGTAAGTATTGACACCTTCATCTCATAAAATGATACATAACAGTTTTGGGCTTTGATTCTTTTCATAGGCAACTCTCCAGCAATCGGGCTATTTCACATGAAAATAAGATCTCTCAACATTACCAGAAAATAGTGACAAACAATAGTGACATGTGACATCCATTCCCCTAATTACCTGTTACAAAGATGGTTGGAAGCAGCTTGATGAAGAATCTCACTGTTCCTCATCAGTATTTTCTCACAGGTGGTTTCGTAATGGCTTTGATGTTCCACTTCCAGCTGCTGTAGCTGGTGACTTAATGTCTTTAGCTGCTGAGAACGACGAGACAGGGAAAGTCATTTAGAAAGAACACTTACCAATTTTCTCAGCCATCAGCACTTCATTCAAAATCCATTTTGTTAAGATACAAGGAAACATGCCATCACTTTGAATATCAAATACTTTATTTTATTTTAACCGCACAATCCTCAGTGGGAACCAAATGATAAGTAATGATGTTTGTCTGCCACACACCTGGAACACTTGGGCTCCTTCCTGAAAGTCTCATAAGCAGTGTCAATAAAAAACCCTATTACTTTTCAGTAGCTTTTAAAGATGGTACATCTGAGGAACATCAGCTAATGCAGCTAAGTCTGTGGGCACCAGGGGCCCCACTAATAGGCATGTGCTTGTATTCGTGCTTGCACATTTCTCTATAGCTAAGCTCAGGAAATGCAGGGAGGGCATTTCCCCTTTCTCCTTCCACAATGGGTTACTTTCTTGGGCCCTTTCTTCTCCAGGTCACAACTCTGATGTGCAGGACAAGCCCCGTGTAAATTAAACTAATTGGTAGCATTGTTTCCTGAACTTGACAGTTTCAAGGTTGCTCCTGCCGTTTGCTCTTTTGCTTTTATCTCCTCTTACAGTTCAGGGATGATGAAGTTCAGGTAATGACACTTTGGATTTTGCTGGAAAGAAAAAGTATGAGTGACTTTATTTCAAACAGTTTCATTTACCACCTTGCAGATAGCACTAGAAGGTAGACTAATTCTTGTCTGGAGAATTAATCATAGATGAAGTACTAGAGATTGATGATTCAACATTCATTGCTACCCCGAATACAACTTTTGACAACCAATATGGTCACCTGGTGTCATGCACGATGTGACCAGGCATGCGCTGTCTTAATAATTGTTCTGAATTTTCAGTTGCTTCATGTTGTAGATAAGTGCGTTAAAATTTGGAGCGGCTACTTATTTGCTCAAGTGAGTACAGAGTAGTAACATTGACTTTCAACTTGAGCTTATCTGCTTTGTCAACCGTTCCTTACTTATAACTGTGTACTCTTTGGTCGGTCGTGTTGTTTTGTTGTTGCGGTTGCTATTTTGTTGTTAATTCAGTTTTTAAAAGCTTCAATCCAGTTTTCTTTGAGCACTATCTTAACTGCTGTTTCATTAGCATTGTTTCCAGCTGATCTCTAGTTTTTAGTTTTTTATGTGTACCTTCATCTGGACTTTTAAACTAAAATGTAGGTTACCTTTGGTCTAGTGTTGAATAAAAGAAAGTCTAGCTGATGATACAGGAAATTCATTTTGCAACTCAGAATAGAAATAAATGAGATAGCTTGCTAGGACTCTTATTAATGAAGAATTAGAAGCATTGTGTTTAATATAAGAAGGCAAAGACCTCAAGCACAGAGGTATTCTTCAACAGTTTAGATTTATAGGCAAGCATTTATAAACAAAGAGGTTTTACATAGCTGGACACTCCAATGAGCATTGTTCAGGATAACAAGTATTTACTTCAAGTTTTAAAACAAAAAAATCAGCAAAGCAAATTTAAACTGTTTTAGAAAATATTTTGGAAAAAGTAGAATTCCCTTGTGAATGTCTTGTCCTTTAGGCCCTTTTGCAATTTACAAGCATTTAGTCTCTTAGGAGTCATCGTTATTTTACTTTCTGTAATTGTCAGTTCATGTTCTTTGCATATTTTAAATTCAGTATCTGACCTTATTGATTTGTATGAACATTCATATGTATTTTCTGTTTTAAAAATTTGCCTCTGTCTTTGCTTGTGATAGTTTTTGCCATCTAATATCTTTTTATTCTATATAATCAAATTTGATAAATCACTTTATGCTTGTTTTTTTCTTTTATTATATTTAGAAAAGTCTTTCCTGCGCCAAAATTAGTTTTGAAATATCCAAGATTTCTTCTAGTACTTAAATTCTTCTTCTTTTTTTTTTTTAACATTTCGTCTTGGATCCATTTGATGTGCTCCTGATACATGATATAGGAGATACATCCAAATTTATCTTTATGCACTTTGCTATTTAGTATTTCTAATGTCATTTATTGAGTATTAGATTTATATTATCACTCTTATATTAAATTCTCATTTTACCTGATGTTTACTCTGTTATGTTGGCTATTCGTTATTCAGTACCACACTACTTTAGCTTCATAACGTGTGGTAGCTCAGAGGATTAATTCTTTCCTATTACTTTTCCATTTTTACAATGTTTATGGCTGTCTTGCTTTATTCTTCCAGATAATGGTTATAATTAGTTTGCCTAAAAAGTTTTTGGTATTTTTGTCAAAATCATACTAAATGTATATTCATTCACAAAATGTTATACCTAATAACACTGACATTTTTCACTCAACAACATGGTAGCCTTTGTCTTGGGCTGTCTTCTGTTGTGTACAGATCACTTCCATTTTTTGGTAGCTTTATTGCTAATATTTTACCTTTTTCCCCTATTTACTTTTTCCTTTCCAGACTTTATGTTGTTATTATTAAGAATACTTTTTCACTTGTTTCTTTTTTATTTGTAAAATTATGTCTTGCAGATCATAATGCTTCCACATTTTCCAAGTTTTAGAAATATTTTCTTCTTTTTTCTAATTATATTGCCATCTGGGAACATTGTTCACATATTTTGATCTTGTTCTTGAATTTAATGGATATAATAATGTTTCCTCTTTAAGAATGATGTGGAGTGCAAACAGAAGGGACATTACCAGAGAAGAGGAAGGAAATTGGGGGGATGGAGAGGAAAGTAGAGAGTGGAAGTGATCAAAAGATATTACATATGTTTACAAATATACCAAAAAGAAAACCTTGTTGTGTATTTGATATGTACTTGTAAGAAAGAGTAAGCTTGTATTGTAATACACACAGGGAAGTGTTTAGATACATGTCTTTAACACTTGTTTTTAAAAGATAATTCTAA
>NW_004955494.1:440781-446525 GCF_000276665.1 Chinchilla lanigera
AATAAAGTTCATTTCTAGTTTTTTGGGAGATTTTTTTTATTGGGTTTTTGTATCTGTATTAAATTCATAAATATTTGAAAGTTTCCTTTAATTTTTATGCTGTGATTCAATTTATATAGGCTTGCAATTATCTGCTTTTAAAAAGAAGTCAGAATTGCCTTGTGAATATCTTCTCCTGGCACTTTTTGGGGAACGGCTTTTGACAACTTTCTCTAAGTCAACAATGATGAGTATTCTGTTTGGATTTTCTACTTCTCTTGGAGTTAATTTGGTGTACTATGTTTTCCTAGGAACGAGGTTTTCAAATTCTTACATAGAATTGAACAAAATAGTTTCTTTTTAAAAGAGTAGCCAGTATTTATTGAGAGAAAGAAAGCTTTTGTCTATGAGGGACATAAGCAGGCCACAAGTGGGTGGCCTGGGGAACCTGCTTCTCAAGGGAGTTTTACAGAGTAAAACCACAAGGTGAGGTGGGTGTAAGGTGGGACAAAGCTATAGTTAACTAATAAGATTACAAGCGTACTACTGAGGTAATATTGATCCAATGGGAAATCACAACGTGGGTATGAGGTGGGACAAAATTGTGGCCAACCAATAAGAATATGGATACAGTTGCTTAGGTAATATTGATTAAATGAAGACCAGATGGGGAAGTAAGTTAAGTAGCAAGTGCATATGGGGTGAAAAGGGCTTTCCTGGAAGGGGTGGGGGTTGGCTTAAGGAAGTTTTGGTCTTCTACCCAACATGATTGACACCTGTGTAGAATGTCAGTCTGTCATAGTTATAAGGAAACCTTTGTCTCTTAATTTAGTTTTGTTTCAAGAAAATCTTTTAAGAAAACCTTATTGTTTAACCCACAGAAAATGTAACCTTTTGATGATAACCAATATAAACCTATCACAATGTGTTTAACAATATTTATTGGCATATTTCTCTGATAAGGCTATGGAAATTATTTGTGTCTCATTAGTGAAAAAAGACTGGAATAAAATATTGCCAGGCATTTCCTCCTTTATTCCCCAAAAGTAGTCCTGTCCAGAAGTTTCCTAAAGCCTAAGGGGTCTCTGTTGTACTATCTCAACACATTTTTAGTTGGTCTGTGAGAACCAGAGCATAATGATTGATTAACACGTTATTCTTGACAAATGGAAGACTCCCAAGTTATTGTACACAGATAGTAATATACATTGCATTTGTAAAACCAGTCTTGAGATCATTTTGATCAGCTGGCAACCTGGGTTGAAGCATATCCTTAACTGTAATGACATTTATCTATAAGCCAACTTACATTATAGACAAATATTTTCAAAAATCCAAAAAGGCAAAAAGAAGAAAAAAAATCACTGTGCTCAAATAAAACAGCTGTAAGTATTCAACAGAAAAACAGACAGACAGGCACACATAAGATAATTGTCAATTGACTAGAGTCAGATATATTTGGCCATGTTCAACTATAATAACTGTTTTGCAGTTTTTAAGTTTGTAACTACAAATAGACTAGTCAGAACTTTCTGTAGGTCAGTTAACAGAGACCTTTTGTGGTAAGAATCAGAAGGAATAAAAACCTTGTACACCTGTGAAAGCAAAGACAGTGTTTTTTTTTTGGTTTTTGGTTTTTCTCTGGTACCGGGAACCGAACTCACGACCTTGCGCTTGCCAGGCTGGCACTTTTGCCGCTGAGCTAAATCCCCAGCCCAAAGACCATGTTTTAAGATCGGTCCTAGGTTGATGGTTTATCTGATTGGAATACCCAGCTATACAGGCTTCTTATTGTTGTTTTGATAGCCACAGTTGTTGAATAGTCACAACTGATAGCCACAACTGCTGTTCGGGTAGGCACATGTAACTGTTCCTTCTAAAGGGACAGACTATTAAAGGTTTTTTTTAAACTATTTCTGGGGTGGTGTGCAAGCCAGATTTGGGTGTAGAAAGAGAATAGGTGGCATTGCTTGCAGCTAAGTATGAATTCAAAGCAGTGGGGGAAGAAGGGCTGCCAAGGCTCCAACCTCCCCTCCTGCACATGTCTACATGTGACAGTTTTTCCCATCTTTGCCTGTGACCTGTGGACCACACTTAGGCCTTCCGTTTTAGACCCTCAGTTAGTATTGCTCTGAGAATAGTAGTCAGTCTGGCAAGATGTTCTGGAGAGAAATCATGATAAGAGAGGCAGTCCTCTGGATACTGGAGCTGTGCCAATTTTTTAAATACCCGTTCTCATTTAAAACTATTATTAAACTCACAAAGTTCCTTAGGAATGTTTTGTCTTACTGATGAACTGATCTGTATTATAGAAATCAGTCTGTCTCTGTCCTGTGCTTTAAAAACCAGTCCGCATCATTCTTGTGGGGAAGAAGAAGTAAGAGGAGTTAATCCTATTTCTGCCAAAGGGCTGAAAACAGAGAAAACTTGGACTAAAACTTTTACATTTATTCTTTGAGAGTTTTTGGATTAAATCTAAAGCAGTTTTTGAATATGGCATAGAGATAAGTGAAGGTCAGTTTTACTCTGGAATGGTCAGAGGGAGAGGAAATAACATTCTGGAAACTTGGTTCTGAAATTCAGCAGTTATGGAAGAAGGAATTGTTGTGGATCAAACACTGTTGTAAACTGTGTTATTTCTCAGGGGCAGAGCAGTGGAGAAGGGACAGAAGAGTGACTCTAAGTATGATACAAGAACTAAATCCTAACAATCTCAGGTGTAGAAAGACAATTAAAATCAAAAGCTTTCCCAAGGTAGGTCTCTAATCCTTAGCAAAGCATGCCTCCAGAGACAAAAGCTATGACTGACTCCAACTGCATTGTCAAGCAGAAAATAAACCAATAATTAACCTGAATGGCTATTGTTAATCTTTTGAAAGAGAGTGTGAGAGCAAAAATTAAAGTGTTTTAACTGTATTATTTAGGGCTAACTTTCTAATACGTGACTCTGAATCAAAAGTTCTAAAATACCAGCCTACAGAAGAGATCTGTTACCTCCAGGGACCAGACAGAGACAGGTAATAATCTAGAAGAAATGTGAGCCCTAGAACAAAGAGATCTTCAAAGCAGAATGTATACTGGTACAACCACTGATTACCAGATTACCAGATATAGGCATGCAAAATTGATCAAAAAATTCAGGATCCAGTCACCTAAGTAACTTCCCTGTATAGCAGTGTTGGCTGGATTTTTTTTTTTTTTTTGGATTTTTTTTGGGGCTAGGCTCTATTTAACACCACTCAGAAAATTTGTATTCCTGGGTATCTGTAACACGCCTATGAAACTCACAGTTAAAATCTCTACCCAGTGTCTCTCATTAGAAGTCAAAGTTTGACATACGTGTAATATTTCATCTTTCCTGTTTAGTTCACAGGTTTGAGTAAGTCTTCTAAAGACCTGTCTGAAAACTTCCCTAGATCTAGCTTGATCTGTTTTAGGTCATTGAGAGAAAAGGACACACGAACGTGGGTAGTTCTAAATTCCCCATTTACTACATATAAGGGACATTGTCCTTAAGGAGCTTGAACAAAATCAGCTAAGGATGGATACAACCTCATGGAGGCTTTAATTATGTAATTATAGCTTGAAACTACACCCTCAAGCCTGGAAGGGCAAATAGGAGAAGCCTTAGACTCAGTTACAGTGAGGCTTTGATTAAAGTTACTTTGGAAACCTCAACCTCAGTTTCCAAAGAGCAAGGAGGGGCAGCCTCAGGCTCAGTGACAGTGGATGCTTCAAGGGCGAGAGGTGTTTTTTTTTTTTTTATATTTACATTTTGAACACAGGTAAAGATTATTTCTTAATGCAAAGAAAGTCTGAATATAAGGTAATTCTAACAATTTTTCCTCTTTCTGACAGCACAATTCTAGTTGTATAATAGAACCATAATTAATACTTCCCTCTGCATTCCATTTTGGCTCTAGGGGGTAAGCAGGCCATTTTTCAGGTGCAGAAACATATTAAACAGATCCTTTTCAACATGTAAGAGTTGAATAAATTCAGGTTGGGCATGGTGGTGCACGTCTGTAATCCCAGCACTCTCGGGAGACTGAGGCAAGAGGATCGTTGCAAGTTCGAGATCAGCCTGGGCTACAAAGTGAGCTCTAGTCCAGCCTGAACTGCATAGTGAGAACCTGTCTCAAAGACATAAAAAGACTACATTCATCTAGTGAACATGTTTGGCCGTTTTGTCAAAAATAAGGTGGTTAAATGTGTTTGTAGTTGCATCTGCATCTACTATTCTGTTCCACTGCTCCTCAGATCTGTTTTTTTTTTTTTTTTTTTTTTTTTGCCAGTATTATGCTGATGCTATTACAGAAGCTTTGTAGTATAATTTCAGGTCAGGGTTTGTGATGCCCCTTTACTTGTCTTTGTTGCCCAGAATTGCTTTTGCTATTCTAGGTCTCTTCTGGTTCCAAATGAATTTTAGGAGTGCTTTCTCTAGTTCTGTAAGGTATGCTAATGGTATTTTGATTGGGATGGCTTTAAATTTGTATAATAATTTTGGGAGTATGACCATTTTCACTATGTTGGTTCTTCCTGTCCATGAGCAAGGAATATCCTTCCATTCTCTGATATCCTCTTTGATCTTCTTTTTCAGAGTACTGTAATTTTCAAGGTATAGATCTTTTACTTCCTCTGTTAAATTTATCTCTAAATATTTCATTTTTTTTGGATGTTATTATAAAGGGTGTGGTTTCCCTAATTTGTATCTATGTGAGTTTATTGCTTGTGACAGAAATGCTATTGAATTTTGAGTGTTGACTTTGTATCCAGATACACTACTGAATATGGATATTAAATCTAGAAGTTTTTGGTGGGATTTTGAAGGCCTTCTATGAAGAGTATCATGTCATCTGCAAATAACGATAATTTAACTTGTTTCTTTCCTATCCTTATTCCTCTTGTTTCTTGCTCTTGTCTAATTCCTCTGGCTAATGTTTCTAAAATCATATTGAATATGAGTAGTGATTGTGGACATCCTTGTCTTGTTCCTGATTTTAGAATGAAAGCTTTCAATTTTTGACCATTTAGTATGATGTTAGCTGTTGTTTTATCATAGATGGCTTTTATCAGATTGAGGTAAAGACCATCTATTCCAATTTTCTGTAGGATTTTTTTATCATAATGAGTGTTGGACTTTGTCAAATGCCTTTTCTGCATCTTTTGAGATGCCACATGACATGATCATGTGATTTTTGTCATTGGTTCTGTTAATGTGGTGGATTACATTTATTGATTTGTGTATATTGAACAATACCTGCATCCCTGGGATGAATTCAACTTGGTCATGGTGTTAATCTTGATAATTTGTTGCTTTCTATTTGCCAGTATCTTATCGAGGATTTTTGCATCTATTTACAGCAGAGAAGTTGGCCTGTAGTTTTCTTTTTTGGTTGGATTCTTCCTTGGTTTTGGAATCAATATAATAGTTGTTTCCAGGAATGATTTTGGAAGTAGTGCTTCCCTTTCAGTTTGCTTAAAGAGTGTCAACATTAGTGGCATTAATGCTTTTTTATTTTGAAGAGAATAAAAAATTTAAAAAACCACTAAAAATAATGCAGAAATTCAAAGCAAGATGATAGGAAATCAACAATGGTTGTTATATTGCATGTTGTTATCTTCAAAGTACTTGTTCAGATTAACATATATAGGCATGCAAAACTGATAAAAAATTAAGCATTAACTGTTCCTTTCAATAAACCCATAGGAATTAGTAGTACAATTATCTTGGACATCTTGTGTTTGTGTGTGTGTGTGTATAT
>NW_004955494.1:448843-482929 GCF_000276665.1 Chinchilla lanigera
TTTCATTAAAGAGTTTGAGCAGTACTGGCATTAAATCTTCTCTAAATTTCTTGTAGAATTCAGCTGTGAATCCATCAAGACTTGGGCTTTTCTATGTTGGTAAGTTTTTTGTTACATTTTCAAATTTATTACAGGATAGTGGGTTATTGAGAATTTTTTATTTACTTAATTTAGTTTTGATAATCCATTGTATCTAAGAGTCTGTCCTTTTCATCTGTGTTTTTCATCCTATGAGAGTAAATATTTTTGAAATAGGTATTATTGATCTTGTGTATTTCTACAGGATCTGTAGTGATTTCACCCTTTTCATTCCTTATTGCAGGGATTTGAGTTTTTTCTTTTCTATTTTTGATAAAGGTTTATCAATTTTATTCATTCTTTAAAATAACGAACTCTTTAATTCATTAATTCTTTTAATTCTTTTGTTAGTCTCCATTGCATTAATTTCTGCTCTGATCTTTGTAATTTCTTCCTTTCTTTGGCCTTTGGACTTGACTTGCTCTTCTTTTTCCAGAAGCTTGGGGGCTCAGTGTTAGGTCATTTTTTGGTCTTGTTCTGTTTTCCTGATGTGAGAATTCACTGCTATAAATTGCTCTTTGAGAATTGCTTTCCTTCATCCTACAGGTCTTGGTAAATTGTATCTGCATTTTCTTTTGACTGTAAATATTTTAAAATTTCTTTTTACATTTCATCTGTGACCCATTGGTTGTTGAGGAGGGTGTTATTTAATTTCCATGTGTTTATGGAGTTTTTGAAGTTTCTTTTGTCAATAATTTACAATTTCATTACACTATGGTCAGATAATATGCTTGAGATAATTTTTATTCCTTTGTATTTCCTTAAGCATATTCTATGGGCTAGTATATGATCTATTTTAAAGAACATCCTATGTGCAGCTGAGAAGAATGTGTATGTTAATTTTGTTGTGTGGAACACTCTGTAAGGTTCTACTAAATACATTTGTTCACAAGTTTGATTCAGTTCTGTTATTTCTTTGCTGATTTTTTGTCTAGTTGACCTATGCCTTTGTGACAATGTGATTAATGTCCCAAATATGATTGTGTTATTGCTTATTTGATTTTTCATGTCTATTAATATTAGTCTTATATAGCTGGGTATTCCCATATTTGGTGCATATATATTTGTGATTGTTATCTCTTCCTCTTGAAGTTTTCTCCTCACAAGTATGTAGTGACTTTCTGTATCTCTTTTAGTCATTCTTGGTTTGACATTGTCTGCAAAGAGAATAACTACCCATTTTTTTCTGGGTTCTTGTCACATGGAGTGTTGTTTTCCATCTTTGATTTTTCATCTATGAATTTCCTTTTGAGTTAAATGTGTTTCTTGTATACAAAATATTGTTGAATTTTGTTTCTTTGTCCACTCTGTCAGTCTGTTTCTGTTGATTGGTGAATTGAGGCCATTGACATTAATGGTTATAAGTAATATGTATTGACTTATCTTTGTCAGGTTATTTTCCTGCTCTTAGTTCTCTCCTTTTCCCCTCTGATTAATACCTTGCCCTGCTTGGTTCCATTGTATTGTTGTTCTTGGAATTGTAATTTGTATCTCTTTCTAGAATATCTTTCAGTACTCTTTCTAGGGTTGGTTTGGTGGTCATGAATTTTTCCAGTTGTTATTTGTTGTGGAAATATCCTATTTTCCCATTGATTTTGAAAGATGGTTTTGCAGGGTACATCAAGCTGGGTTGGAAGCTGTTTTCCTTCAGGACCTCAAATACTTCACTCCAAGCTCTTCTTGATATGAGGGTTTGTGTTGAGAAATCTGATGTGATTCTGATGGGCTTTCCTTTATAGGTCATCTTTTCTCTAACAGCTTTGAATATTCTGTTCTTGTGCTGAATTTCTGGGATCTTGATTATTATATGTCTGGGTGTAGATTTATGCTGGTTATGCCTCACTGGAGTTCTATATGCCTTATTTGCCTGTATGTCAGATTCTTTACCCGTGCTTGGGAAATTTGTTTTTATTACTTCTGCAGATAGTCTTTTTATGTCATTTTTGTTGACTCCCACTTCTTTGTTGACATGTATCTGTCTTATATTTTTTTGCATTATTTTCCAGCTGTTGAATTGTTATTTCCGTGTCTTTGTTATTTTTAAGAGCTCTTTCCTTTTGCAGTCTCTGGCTGCAATACTGTCTTAAAGGTCTGAAAGTCTATATTCAGTTTCATTCCAGTGTTTTGCCAGCTTCCGATGGAATATTTAATTTCCTGGATATCTTTTTGAATCTGTTTCATGAATTCTAATTCTTTCCTATATTGTTCATTAAAAGTTTCCATCATTTTTCTATTCTCTATTTTTTAAATCTATGTCTTCTTTAGATATGATGAGCAATTCTTTCATTATGGTTGTCATTTCTCTTATCTGAGAGGTTATTTCTGACCTAATTTCTCCTGTGGCCTGGTGGAGTTGTTTCTTTACTTCAGTTTCTATCATTTCAGAAATTTCAAGCATGTGACTTCCAATTTCTTCTATGTCAGTGTCTCTTGGACTTGTTCTGAGTGGGCTGGAAATCTGAGATTGCATTTTGTTCCTTTGTTTTGACATTTTGTACTTCAAAAGCATTTTTATTTGTTTTCTGTGGTGATCCTTATTAATTTTAGTAGTAGGTAGTTATATCAATAGTATCATGGCCTCTCCAGGTATAGTCTGTATTTTAGGGGTATCTTGTGTAGGAAATTTTTGGTTTGTTTCTGTCCCAAGATCCTACCTTCTTAATTAATTGCCAGTGGGATGTTTTTTTCTGTTTAGCTCAGTCCCCAGTCTTTTGGTGTAGAGCTGCAGTGAGGTTATTACTCTAGAGCTTCCCAATATTGCTAAACAAGGGAGAGCAACTGATTGTCATCCAACAGACATAACATCCTAGCTACAGTAGTACAATTAGCAAGAAGCATAATTTAGAAAGTGGCAAACTATGGTAACTATTGATTTTGTACTTTAGACCATAGGATCCAAGTGTATAGTTATATAACAAATCATAAATTAGGCATGTGTATGCAAAGAGTTTCCCCTTGTTAGAGTGGATTTACCCTGGGTTTCTTCAGACGAGATGGTTGCCATGTCCCAAGTGCTTCCCATGCTGGCTGCCCACCCTGCAGTATAGGAGTATGGGCCAGGCAACTGGTTCCTCCATACAGAGGCTACTTGAATGGCTGAGGGGTGGTGGGTGGGATTCATCCCCTCACTGAAGCTCCTGAGGCTCACCATGCCTCCTGTGATGGTGTGGCATGGTGGTGGGCACTGTTTCTCCCCTCCTGAGTGGTTCACTGAGGGTCCCAAGCCTTCAATGTAATTTTTCATTTCAAAAAATTCTAAAACATTAATTTTCACATTTTGTAATCAAATTCTTAGTATCAACATTCAAGGATGACCAAATACTTGAGGAAAAGCTCAATCTTAAGATAAAAGAAACTGAAATACATAGAAAACTGGGACCTGCAGGAAAAAGGAGTATAAGGGAGGGAATTAAATAGAATCAGATGGGGTCGGTGGTACATGTCCATAATCTCAGCCCTCAGGAAGCTGACTGAGATCGGTATGAATTCAAGGGCATCCTGGGCTACATAGTGAATTCCAGACAAGCCTAAACTACATAGCAAAACCCTATCTTAAAAAACAACAAACAAATAAACACCAATGTTGAGTGGCACTCCTTTATTTCTTATAAAAATAATTGGAAATGTAGGATAAAATTGGTGGTTTTGTAAGTTTATGGATGAGAAAATGAAGGACTATCTGTCAAAGAATTTAGGAATTTAATCAGTAGAAAATGAGGCAGGAGGAAAGAGATTTGAATGTGAGGACTGAGGAAAAGATGTGAGTTACGCATTTTAGGCAGTTAATGAGTGGTTTCTCTAGGGAAATACAGGATAGAAGTGCTCATGATGTTGTTCAGATGGGCTGATTGTATGAATCCACAGAAACCTAAGTTTATCCAGTTATGAAATGCTGTCAAGTAGCACTCAGAGGCTTAGAAGCAAACACAGTGTTGGCCAAGTTCATCTAGAAGTAAAGTTATTCGACACTGTGGAGTTAAAGAGGGAAAAGGACCAGGAATTAGAGTATAGTGTGATTCATTTATATAAAAATTATATGAGTAAAAGTTGCAAACATCCTGTGATAGTAAAGACAGTATAAACAACTTGCATGTACATGAAACCTTTTGTGAAAAAAATCATCAACATGTGATTTGTCCGAGTGTCCCCACTTCGTTTCATCTTCCTCTTTTGAATTATTTCCAAGAAAATTTCTGATATAACTCATTTTGCCTTTAAATACTGAAAGCAGTTTTTGAGAGGCGGGCCTAATCTAAGCAGAATATGTAAAAAAGTGAAGAGAGTCCCGATAGAAGGGTAGAGAATACAGAGGTGCAAATGAATTCCTACTCTGTGATTTTTCCATATCAGCCTTGGAGTAGATAAAATGGGAAAACGAAGAGTAGTGATAAGAGAGTGAGATATTTAATTTGTGATTTCAGATGATTGCATTTTAAAAATAGAAACCAACAGCAGACTCAGTTAATTAACTAAGGTGCACAGTAACCTCACACACATCTTTTCTACTTACCTAATTCTCTTTCTCATTAAAAAATAATATAAATTTCTTAAAATTTATATTAGTTCTTATATGTTCTGAATAGCTCAAATGATGCAGAAAGGCATACAATAAAGAACAAATGTTTTGTATATCCCAAATACTCAATGACACTAGTTAGAAGTCCTCCCAATAATTTTTGATTCCTTATTCCAGAAATTTTATACATGTATATAGATACATACAAATAAATATTCTGTAAAAGCAGAAACATAAATGGATTAATAAAATACCTTCTTATTTTTTACACTTAACATATTATATATTTTAAAATCTATACATCCATTTCTCTCTTTTAAAAATGTCAATGTAATATTTCATTTCATTTTTTTGGCTTATTTTTTTGAGACAAGGTGTTGCTATGTAGTCCAGACTGGCCTTGAACTCACAGCAATCCTCTTGCCTCAGCCTCCTGAGTTCTGGGATTACAGGTGAGTAGCTCCACACCTAGCTTAATATTTCCCTTAGCCTTTTCATTAATAAACAAATTCCTAATAAGGTTCTTCAAATATTTTCACATATGTATAAATTTATACCATCATGAATGTAGGAAAATTGTTAGAGAGAAATTTTTTAAAGTTGAAAGATATTTTATGTATTGTTGATCTTGAGAGATATTTCCAAGTTATTTATTTTCCCTTTTTTGAGACACAGTTTTGCTATGTAGTTCTGACTGGTCTTGAACTCACTACATAGCCCAGGCTGGCCTTGAACTCGAGATTCTCTTGCCTTAGCCTCCCCCATGCTGGGATTACAGCCATTCACCACAATGCCTGGCCTAGCTTTTTTTTTTTTTTTTTGCAAGAAACTTTAGGAGAATAATACTCGGAGATATCTCCAGCTTTATTGTTTCTCTTCTTTTTTATTTTTGAATATATGTTTGCAAAACATAATGATTACATTGATCGTGGGGAGTTCATACATGTACATAACACATCTCAATACTTTTTATGTCCCCTTCCCCTCACTCCATCTCTTGATTTCTTTCCCATCTACAGAAAGTCTATCTCCTTTTATGCTTACTATATATCATTTTGAATGTGCTTAAAATGTGTGTGGAAGGGGAAGAGTAGAGTTTTCAGGATCTAAAGCTTCAGAACCTTCTATTTTGGTGGCTGTGTCAATGCTGGCTGCACGTCAGAATTACCTGGAGACTTCAGGAAGTTGTCTAAGTTCCAATACAGAAATTATGATTTAAGTGACTAGAAGGTCCAAGGCTGGGTTTAGACATTCATGTCTTCAAAAGGCTACTGTAGACATTTTAATATAGAGTCATTATCTAGAATCACAGCTATAGATAGAGCAAGAGAAGGTAGACACAGCTCAGGCAAAAAAAAAAAAAATACATGAAACATCAGTAGGATTGTGCCCATGAAGCAAAGCAAAAATGAAGGACAACCTCCTATACAAAAAACTCACACCAGGTAAAGGGATCTGACCAAGTTTGAAGAAGAAAGGAAGGAAGATGGGTCTACTTGAAGGAAGGGCAGGGCTTGTTGTCCCAGATCCTGTGGTCCTCTTCAGGTACTCATCTCACAGTCTACTCTTTTGGACAAAGATGAATTTGAGGTTGAAGCTGCTTCCAAGCTCTTCTTAACCCAGGGTTGTCCTGAATCAGTAGAATTGAGTGGCCAGCTGGATAGGCAGCTATGATGATTTTGAGCGAAACAGTCCAGAGAAAACCGTGAGGAAAGACGGAGGACAGCAAGAGAAACAGGGCAACCGCATTGAAAATGTAGAGGATGAGAAAGTAGCTGATTGCTTTGATGGCCTCCACATGAGCCACGGTACTAGGGTCCCTGTAGCCAGTGGCACTGTTTTTCATCTGTAGGGTGTGTCTCTTGAGAGAGATGATCAGCAGAGTGGCAGTCACGATGAAAATCGCCAGTGGAATGAAGATCCCCAGGTTAAAGAAAATAGCCAGAGTGACCATACCAGTCTTTGTGTAGTTGGAGTAGTGGAAAGTAAAAGAGCTGTTATAGCTCACAGTGCAGACAATTTTGGGGAAGGACATGCTGATGCTGAAGGAAATAAGCACTGACAGCCACAGGAACCAGGGAATCAATCCAGAAATTCTCCACTTCAGCTTGAGGAGAAGTGGACAGGAGAAGTTGGAGATCTTCACAAAGTAATAGAAACTGAGCACAGCAGCGAACCAGAGGCCACAGCAGTTTAAGAACATGAAACATACTCTGAATGTGTAATTGAAGACACATTTGAAATAAGAATCTGGGAATGTGCAGACTGAGATAATGTCTAGCACCATGAAGCTTTGAAGGGCTATTCTGGAAGCACTCAGGAAAAGGAGGATCTGTCCACTGGTGGAAATGGCCTTTTTCTGAACCCATACAGTCACATTTATAGCCATGATGAAACTGTTTACGATGATACCAACAAAGCTTTCAGTGCCTATGATTATAAAAGTTAAGATGATGACAGATGATGACAGTTCATGTTCTGAAGAGTTGCTGGGTTTAGCCATCTTGAGTTGTTGCTCCTCTCTGGATTCTGCAGGAAAATGTCTTCCTAGCATTTGAGGGATGGATCCTTGATAGCTCCCACTATTCACATCACAGGTGGAAGCAGTTGGCAGATCATTTTCAAATTCATTGCATTTGTTTATCTCCGAATTCTTAGCTCTTGTACTGGACATGCAAATGATGAGAAGATCTGCTTCCTAACGCTTTGCCTGTTTTGGGACATGGTACCAAGGAAGCACTGCACAGATTCTGCTTTGGAAACCACTAACTTGGTAATGAAAACCATATTAATGGTAGCTTTAGTTAATTTTGAGTATTGCCCACCAAATCACTGTTTAACTTAGTTCCATTCGTGATTTCAAGAACTGGTAGAAAGTAATACTACAAAGATATATTTGATTCTTATTTCATGCCAGGCAATGACCAAATAATGTGTATTGCCACCTGTATACATCAAGGCAACCTCATGAGGCATGTGCTTTTGCTATTTCTGTTTTGCGGATGAGGACACTGAGGCAGAAAGAGGTTGAAACACTTGTCCATAATGAGCACATTCATCACAGGGAATTTTTACCTGTACATGATATATCTTGATGCTCTTTTTTACCATTCCCCTATGAATACCTAAAATATACTAATAAAAATAATTTTCTTTAAAAAAATGAAACTTATCCAAAGTATACCAATAGTGAGTGACAGAGATGGTGTTAGAAGCTAAACCCCCTGAGGTCATGTTCTTGCCTTGTATGTTATACTGCCCACACTTGTGTGGTTCTTTTGTGTGTGTCAAAGTTAGATGTAGCTGTCATTATTTATGACCTTTTTTTCCTGGTATTCTTTTATGATGTCTGTACCATTTAAAGGAAATAATGAAGCAAAGCAATGCCAAGAGAGTGGATTTTCTTTGCAAAGAAATTACTTGATGTAACAAATTTCTTTAAGTAGACATGAGTTGTTACACTCAACACACACACATACACACACACACACACACACACACACACACAACACCTCTGTTATTTTAAGCAAAACATTAGGAAAATAAAGGTTAAAGGAAAGGTCCTCCAGGTCCTTAATAAGGATGGATAACCAAACTTAGGGGAAGATATCATCCATCCTTAGCCATCCAACTTTGGAACATCAAAGCAAAAACTGATGAAGAAAGAATCATTTTTTTCTTGGGGAATCTTGTTTCTCATTTTAAAATTTAAGCATAGGTCATACAGTGATATAAGGAACTTCTCAATTTAGAGTAAATTAACTTTTATGAATATATGTAACTCTAAACCAATGATAACAGAACAGTTTTAATGAGAAGCCTGCTGGATACGTGTCCATAATTTTAAAAGCATTTAGCTTTTCCTTTGCTCAAGTCTTTAAAAAAAAAAACACAGAAACTTATGAAGGTTTTTTGTTTTTGTTTTTTTTTAAAAAAGTCTGATTAACTCTTTAGGTAATTTGTTACAAATTTTACCATCCCCTTTTCTGAGCTCCAAATATTTCCTTCAGATAGTGTAATGAACAGCTGCTACTCTCTGATGTTTCCACCCACTTGTACAAATAGGGCTGCACTCTTTCAGACCTCTGGTTTGCCCCTGGCTTTGTGAACTTCTGCAGGCCCAGGTTTCCAACTGTTACCATGTGGCTCTTCTCACAAACTAGAAAGAAATACAGGGTAGAGAGTTCAAAGGACACTGAACAAAAGGTATTTTATTGTAGAGTAAGAGCAGAAAGCAATATTTTTTATAAAGCAAAAATAAATAACCTCCAGGCAAATGAACCTGGTGGGGGTGGCTGAACGGGTTGCCAAAGGGACTCATAAAAAAAATGACTACCTCTCAGCCAAATTGAGATCAACCTATGGGGTTCCAAGCAGGGAAGTCTGACTTAGATTGGGCCTATAGGAACTCAGGATATGTAGCAAATGTCATCAATTATAACTGTAACAGAACAAAGACATTCTTTAGAGAAGTATGAATATCTTATTTCTGGGCAAGAAAGTCCCACCCATATGAGGACTTTGCTTTTGGATCCTCCGGTGCCCTGGCTTTGGCCATCATCCTTCATTGAATCTTTCTGACTCTGTCTTTTCTTGGCCTTTACCTGACTGTCCTGCCTGTGGACCTCCTTTTGCCAGAGCACTTACCCTTCTCTCAAGAGCCAGTATCCCCCTGGAAATCTTCTCGCAGGATTCTATTCATCTTCAACATTTTTTTTGTTATTTTTCTGGTACCTGGAATCAAACTCACAACCTTGCACTTGCCAGGCAGGCGCTGTAATCCCCAGCCTCTCTTCAACATTTTTGAATACATATGTTTTACTAAAACTGTTTATTTAGTGTTATGGTTTGTGTATGAATGTCGCCCTAAAGCCTCATGTAGTCATGTGGGCAGGCTTTTGGAGACAGCTGAATGCAGAGTCTATGATTAATTTATGGTCTAATGCTGGGATTAAGGGTATGAGCACCACACCTGCCCTAGGGCAGGTAGCCTGCATAAAATATAAGTGTTGGAAAGACTCCCCGTCCCTCCCTCCATGGTTGCTTTGCTACAGTCTGCTCACTACAAACTGTTCTCCTCTGCCAACACACCCTGCCTGGGAGCTGGCTGATTATGGACTGAAACCTCTATAAACTGTGAGCTAAATAAACCTTTCCTCCTTTAAATTTGGGTGTCAAATATTTTGTCTCAGCAATAGGAAATGTAACTAAGACATTTAGACTACTGTTGGGAGCCTCTTGATAGGTCAGGAAATGATACCTAAATCTTAGAAAATGGAACCTAATCCCAACCATGCCTGTGGAGGGCTTCGTGGTTCATCTCCCCGCTTCACAAGAGTGTGAAGGGAAAGGGCATAGTTCTTCAAGCTTCATACTATCTCTTCATTTGTCTTGTTCATCATTGTATCCCTTTCCTGGCTAGTGCCTAACAGCAAGGATACAGTAACTTAGATATTTTCTGCACGCATAAACATCTTTCCAGTGGTTTTCTGCTTAGAGAGCTCTTCTATAATGAGAGGTATGAGGGGGTCCACCTATACCTTCCCCCTACTTTAAACATTTGCAGGTCCTAGGCTTAAACCAAGTATGGAAACATGAGCATTGAGGTGGAGTGAGAACAGAGCAGATTTTGTGGAAACCATCTGTAGAAGCAGCACTACTGGGAGACTGTGAAGACAGAGAAAGTGGATACAGAGGCAGAGCAGCAGGACAAGAAAGATGCAGATGGGGTCTGGGAGGCTGCAGAGAGTCATTGGGCAGGAGCTTGGGCCATGGACATTCTGAGAACATTTCAGAAGAGGCTCTGTACAGAGCTGCTGCCTGCCATGGAAGGAGAAATATTATTGATAAGAATCTCCATTAGCAGTCTGAGGTGAGATAAAATCACCTTTTTAAGTGAAGAGATGATTTTCTTCTTCTTTACTTTAATGGTGACAAAGTTTACTTGGAAAAGTAAAAGTGAAGAGTGAGAAACTGGCTCTGCAGAGCAAGCTTGGACCAAGTAAAAGAGGAAGCAGCAGATACAACCTGGAGGACACAGGCAAGTACCACGAGGAAAGCCACAATAGCTGATTCTCTTAAAGTAGAAGTGGCAGACTGATGCCTAAATTGCACATTTAATTTTCTACACACATCTTGGATGTATTCAATTATATTTCTAAGGAAGCAAAACTTAGGAAGAAGACTCTGACCTATTAAGGACACAGGGCATAACTTTTAAAAATGTCCAATTTATAGGTTATATTTGTAACTTATTGTTTTGAAATAATGTTCAATGTAGATATATGTCTTAAACGTAGACCAGGAAATCCCGATGGATGTTTCATGTACTTTCCCCCAATGGTTACAATAATCAAACCTAAGAAAATAACACAGAAATGTGTTATTTGGGCTTTTCCAGTTTTACACTAATAGCCTTTTCTCTTCCATGATCCAAGCCAGAATACTGCATTACATTTAGTAATTATATTTCCCTCATCTTCTTTAATCTAAAATAGATTCTTAGTATTCCAATTTTATGATGTTAGCAGTTTTGAAAGTCCCGGTCAGGTATGTTGTAAAGCTTTCCCTGGCATAGGTGTGTCATGACGATTTGAGGTTATGGCTATTGGAGAAGAGTGCCACTGAAATAATGAGTTTCTCACTGTAGAGTCCCATGATGTCAGTTATTACTAGTGATATCAAATTGATCACTTAGATGAGATGTAAAGTATCTGATAAATTTCTCCATCATCAGGTTGTTTTTTCCCTCTTTCATATTATATTTCTTAGAATCTCATTAGAAGTATGTTTTAAAGTCTGGCCCACACTCAATAGAGTAATTCAATTTCCTGTTCTGGAAGAAGAAATCTCAATTAATTTGTAGACATATTTTAAAACTATCAAGGTAGGACTGTGGAGAGGATACTTTGAAGCTATGCAAATATCTTATTTGTCATAAAACTACCTACTAATTTGAATATTCATCAGAGTGTGTTGCCTTTAACAAGTACTATGTTACTGTAGTGCTTTAATGTTATATTTTCTGGGACTTCCGGGAAGATAGCAGAGTGATGAACAGTAGAGAAAAAAAACCTCTCCAAGATTTCATGTCTGGATGCTAGAATATAGCAACATGAGGAGAGAAATGAGGGAAGTGATTCCCCAAATCTTGAAGTGATTCAAGCAAAGATCTGCAGTGAAAATTGAAGCCCATGGGAAGAGCAAAAAGAAGGACCTCAGGGCAGAAGGAAGTGGCAAGTAGCACTTCTTCCCTGAGCCCTGGTTCACTGTGTAGGAGGATAGCTTGAACCTGCAGAAGCATGGTGACTACTGGTGACTCCAGAATACTCCATGAAGAAACACACTAGTGGAATGGAGTGGTGGATGCAGCGGACTGCAAAGGCTGATGAATTATTCAGGTTCAGATGTCCCCTAGTGTAACAGGAAATGCCCCTCTCTCCTAGCCAGTATACTTCAGTTTCTTAGTTGCCCATGTGATAGTTCCTGTTTCAGTTCTGGTTGCTCCTGTCTCTTAGAAATGGCTGTTTACTGTGATACATAGTTGGTCACTATGATGCACATTGTATAAATCAACCCCCAATGGATAAGCTATTTTGCCTCTGCACTTCCTGTTTGCTTATCTCATATAAGCCCTAGACTACCAGAGATCGGGAAATGATCCAAATCATTGCCTATCAATGTAAATAAATCTGCCTCCATACCTTGGGTGTCATTTCTGTGTTTCTTTTTGCAGTTGCATCTGGAGCATCAGCCAGGAAGACAGAATGCTGACCTCTTTGGTCACCAGTTGTGGCCCTTGCAGACAGAGCAAGGTCCTGTCCAGGTCCCAATGGGAAATTGTGCCCTTGAGATATCTTGAGTCCACTCAAATGTCTGAAGGAGGATTCCTGGCTCCCCACTTGAGCGGTTCACATCAGACCCCAAAGGGTGGAGGATGCAATCTGTCTGTCTGCCTGCCTGCTGGCCTAATTCTGGTAAGACCCCCTGGGGCACCCTAGTTAGTCAGCCTGTCAGTCCTGCACAGTTCAAGCAGAAGGGCTTGAGCAACTCTTGTTAATTAAGGCCACCTTCGAGAGAAGGGGGCTTGGAATGTTGAACCTTTGAGTGCCTGCTAAATGATTGTGTGAATGAGTGGAACAGATAGCCCAAGCAATAGGCTGCTCTGTCTGTGCACCAAGGACTGGGAAGCAGTGGTCATAGTGGTTGACTGGACCCTCAGCTGCAGTTTCATGGCAGTCGATATATGGCATAACAGAGGCCTCATACCCTCCTTAGCAAGATGAAGCAGTTGCACCCAAGTCCCTGCAAGGGGCATGTCCAGGAGGGCATCTGAATGGTCTCTCTTGGAGGGGCATCCATCCTTTGTCTGTTGCACCATCATTCAAAGGTACAGAACATAAATGTAGGGAGCCAGAAATAGGACTTCAGTAGTCAAAATCCAAAGTCCCTGACTGCAGGAAAATGGGTTTTTAAGGAGTTAAAAATGGAACCAAATAATTCCCTGAATCTCAAAGAAAAAAATGGGAAAAGAAGCCCATTCTTCCTGAGAATTCCACCTTGGCACTCTCTTTGGCTGCCGTAGTTGGTGCCAACACCTATAGCTTCACCCCCCACTCCTGACTCATCTACTTCCAGCCAGTTGAGTTGGTTCCAGCTAGACATTGCTTGCATTTGGCCACAAAAAATGTGAAAACGAGGAAGCAAGATGAAACCTCAGTCTTACAGTTCACCAAACCCAGGGGGTCTTGAGGTGGAACAATCTGAAAGCCACTCACTTGGACTCTCTGAAGTGGCAGCAGCAGAAGTAATAAGGCAGATAAATGATACTCTAGGAAAATAACAGAAATAATCTTTAAGAAAACTACTGAGATGGTGACCACAGTAGAGGGCATGGTTAGTGATTCTAGAGCAGATACAGATAAAAACATAGAGGGGCTTAGAAAAATGATGCAAACTATCAATGCCCAATATAGGTAAGAAACAGAATCAATGAAATAGTTTCAAACAGATACTGAGGAGATTAAAAGTTACATTGAAAGGGCAGGGGATATATCCCAGAGGCACAAGTGCCTGCCTTGCAAGTGCAAGGTCCTGATTTTGGTTCCTGGTATCAAAAAATTTTTAATTGAAAGTATATGCAGAAAAAAAATAAAAAAAGAAAGTATATGCAGAAGAATGAATCAATGGGAGGGCAGAATATCATATATAGAAGACAGAATTGTGGTTGTTGATCATAAAAAGAAATATTTCTTAAAAACAACAAAGGACCATGTAAAATGAATCCAACAGCTGGTGGATGATGAAAAGAAAAATAAGATTTTTATAGGGTCAATGAAAAAGGATGACATAGAACAAATGACATAAAAAACTTGTTTATAGAAGTCATGGCAAAAAACTTCCCCATCATGGAAAAAGAATTTGATATGCAGTTAAGTAAGGCATACAGAACTGCAATTAGCCATGATAAAAAATTCACTAAGGAATATAATAGTGAAGATTCCAGGAATTCAACACAAGAACAGAATATTGAAAGCTGTTAAAGGACAAATCACTTACAAAGCAAAGCCCATCAGAATCACAGCAGACTTCCCAACACAAACCCTTTTCAATTCCAGGAGAGCTGGGAGTGAAGTATTTAAAGCTCTAAAAGAAAACAATCTTCAGCCCAGGTTGATGTATCCCACAAAGGTATCTCTCAAAATTGTTGGAGAAATAATATACTTCCATGACAAAGAACACCTGAAGAGATTCATGGCCATAAAAACAGCACTCCAAAATATTCTGAAGGATATTTTAGAAAGAGATAATGAGGACTACAACTCCATGAACACCAACAGAATGAATCTCCCTGGCAAGGCAAGTAATTAAACAAAGGGGTAATCAAAGGTAACCAACAACAAGAAAGTAACATGATAAAGATAAGTCAGTGCATATCATTTATAACCATCACTGTAAGTGGTCTTAATTCACAATCAAAAGAAACAGACTGGCAGAATGGGTCAAGCAGCAAGATCCAATAATATGCTGCACACAATAAACACATTTAATCGAAAGAGAAATTCATAGATTGAAATTCAAAGGTTGGAAAGTAATACTCCATTCAACCAGGACCCCCCAAAAAAGCAAGGGTAGCTAGGTAGATGCAAAAATCCTCAATAAGACACTGGCAAACAGAATGCAGCATATCATCAAAAAGATTATACACAATTCACTTAGTAGGATTCATCACAGGGATGCAAGGATGATTCAACATATATAAATCAATAAATGTATTATAATATATCAACAGAGCCAGGGACAACAACCATATGATCATCTCAATAGATGCAGAAAAAGCATTAAAGTCCAACATCCATTCATGATAAAAAACTCCAAAGAAAATTGGAATAGATAGTCTTTATTTCAATCTAATGAAACCCATCTATGACAAATTGAGAGCCAATATCATACTAAATGGTCATACCCTGAAAGCTTTCAGTCTAAAATCAGGAACAAGACAAGATGTCTACAGTGACCACCCTTATTCAATAAAGTTCTAGAAACATTAGCCAGAACAATTAGAAAAGTGAAAGAAATAAAAGGGATAAGGACAGGAAAGGAAGAAGTTAAATTACCTTTTTTTGTGAATGACAAGGTACTCTACATAGACTGCAGAATCTCCACCAGAGACTTCCAGATTTAATAGCCAAATTCAGTAGCATAGCTAGATACAAAGTCAACACTCAAAAATCTGAAGCATTCCTGTACATAAATAACAAACTCACTGAGAAAGAAATTAGGGAAAGAGTACATTTCACAACAGCATCCAAAAAAATGAAATACCTAGAAATTAATCTTAACAAAGGAAGAAAGGATCTGTACATTAAAAATTATAGGACCCTGGGCATGGTGGCCCATGCTTGTGATCCTAGCACTCGGGAGGCTGAGGCAGGAGGATCATTGCAAGTTTGAGACCAGCCTCAGCTACAAAGTGAGTTTAAGGCCAGCCTGAACTGCATAGAGAGACCCTGTCTCAAAAAGACTAAAAAAAATTATAGGACTCTGAAAAAGGAGATCGAACAGGATATTAGAAAGTTGAAAGATATCTCTTGTTCTTGGGTAGGAAGAGCCCATATAGTGAAAATGGCCATACTTCCAAAACTGCTATACAGATTTAATGTAATCCTGATCAAAATACCAATAGCATACCTCACAGAATTAGAGAAAACAATTCCAAAAATTCATTTGGAACCAGAAGAGCCTTAGAGTAGCAAAAGCATTTCAGGGCAACAAGATCAAGCAAGGCAGGAGGATGAATTTGTTTTACTTTATTTTCTAACCATTTTATTGAGTTTTTTCATTCCTACTATTATATTTTTTAAATTGCACAGGCCCTTTTTTGTCTCTATGAATGTTCCTTTTAATTGTGTTCTTATTACATACATGTATGAAGATACTATTATCTTTTGAATTTTCCATCTTCAAAATAGTGTCTATTTCCTCTAAGTTAATATTACTGTTTTTTCCCATAATTTTCTTTGTTGGGAGATTTTTTATTAGTGACTCAATCTCTTTGTATTCATCCTTGGTCTGTTCAGATTTTCTAATTTTTTATGATTCAGTTGTGGAGTTTGTAGGAATTTGTCCATTTCTCCTGGGTTATCTAATTTATTGGTATATGATTGTTCCCAGTAGTTTCTTACAATCATTTTTGTTTCTGTAACATCGTTGTAATGACTCTGCTTTCATTTTTTATTTGTTGAGTCTTCTCTCTTTTTTCTTAGTTTAAATAAAAATATTAGGACCAAATGAAAAGTTATGTGCTACTAAGAGATATGTGTGAAATACACCTGGAGGTGGACATTATGTACTATGCAGTTTTTTAAAAGAAATATCTAACTTTAGAAGTAGATGCTGATACATTTAAAGGAAGTTTCAACTGGTCAGTGATATTACTAGAGCACCATAATTAGTAGGGAGCGGCAGCAAACGTACTGTGTAAACTGGTTGTAAAATGCATCAACTTTTTTTTAAAACAGAGTTGCGCTATGTAGTTTGGCCTTAAACTCACTATTTTGTCCAGTCTGGCCTTGGACTCATGGCGATCTCCTGCCTTAGTCTTTCAAGTGCTGGGATTATAGGTATGCACCACCATACTTGGGTTCATCAACTTTTTTGAAAGGTGAAAATTTAAAATTCTTTTTTATTTTAAAGAGAATAAAAAAAATAACAACAAAGGACACTTTTACTTTTGTTTCCTTGAACTCATGCCAAAAGTTTTATTGCAAACAATGAAGGAGTAAAATGAAGAAGAAGTCATAAATTTATACCATGTGGAAAAGAAAAAATGCCCCGACAGGAATGTTCAACCTCTCTCTATATGTACTATGATAGGAATGCTCAGCTTGTTTTCTACACATTTTTCCTATATACTTAAGTTAAAATTTACCAGTTTTCTCCACTGTTCTCACCAACTCATCTCCTGGAGGCTTCATGCATTTCTCAGATTGCAGCATGAGTGAAGGCACAGCTGGTGGGCAGAGCTGGCGAGGGCAGCAGCATTCCTTACCTTATCATGACCATTTATGGTAGAAAGAGTTAAATGTTCTGAGCCACTCAGATATGAGCATACTTTGTTTTTGCAATGAGTTCCCTGGATACTGTGTAGAAGAAGAAAGAAGTATTAGTCTTGCTATTTCAGGAAACTGGGAAAAAGCCAGCTGAGATTTTAGCAGGACATCTGATCTGCTGGTAGATAAGGCCTTGATGGAAGTTGTAGTACAAAGTGAAAGCACAAAAACCATCCTATCATATTTAATGTAACTGACTAAAAATTTTAAAATGCAGGGCAAGTATTATAGTCAGACAGAGTGCTAGGGCAAAACGCATGAACTGATGTTTCTGGGAAACCTCTTCTTTTTTTTTTTTTTTAAATTTAATTTTATTTATTTATTTATTTTTTCCCGGTACCAGGGATTGAACTCACAACCTTGCACTTGCCAGGCAGGCGCTGTGCCACTGAGCTAAATCCCCAGCCCCTTCTTTTTTTTTTAATTTTAAAATTAAAAGGAGAAAAACATTAACAGACAGACGACCTTTTACAAAATAGCAAAAGAACAGTACAGACAATACAGAGTAACAAACAAAGTGGTAGAAAATTAACAGTGCTTGTTGTATTACATATTGATATCTTCAAAGTGGTTTCTCATGAAAACAGAGACATACAATATCGATCAATCAAGGACTCATTGACAGTTTCTTTCAGCAAAGAAATAGAAGACAGTAGAACAACTATGTTAACTATCCTGTATATACATACATACAAAATTTCTCCTTTCTCTTCTCTTTTCCCACATCCCAGTTGTCCTTTACCCTTGAGTGTTTTCCTATCATTTCACAATGTCTGTCATACCTCCTAGTTTAAATGAACTCTTTCAGGTTTTACACTAGTGAAACAATGCGGTGCTTGCACATGCGGGTCTGATTTATTTCACTTATGAGTATGGTCTCTAGTTGTGACCATTTACCCATAAAAGCCTCGAGTTTATCTTTCTTTGTAGCTGAGTGATATTCCATTATATGAAAGTACCACAATTTTCTTGTCCAATCCTCGGTGGATGGACATAGAAACCTCTTTTTTAACTCTAGACAAATTCTTCAGTGTTACCTTCTAATTTACAAGTGTTTAAAAATTGGATTCACTTCACAGTTTATTCTTTTTATTTACACCCTTTAAAAAACTTTACAGCTTCTTCTTATTAGTATGTATTTGTCAAACATGTTGGTCACAGCCATCATAGGGAATTTGTACCTATACATAATATATATTAATCCTTCTTTTTGCCATTTTCCTGCCCTCCTTTCTTCCTCACCCTTTTCCCCCTTCCCATTTAGAAAAACTTTGTTTCCATTTTTTCCTTCCACTCTTCCTTTCCTTTTCCCTTCCTTCCCTTCCCCCTCTTCCCTCCCTCATTCCCCTTCCCAGTGGAACGTGTTTTTCCTACTCCCCAATATCTGTTCTCCATATGCTCCCTATATACCCTTTGGGTTTCTCACATGAGAGAAACAATGCGATATTTAAACTTGTAGGCATGGTAGTGTTCCATTTTCTTTATTCATTCATCTTTTCACAGGCATATGGGCTATGTTCAAGATTTAGCTATTGTAAACTGTGTTATTATAAACATGGGCATGCATATATCACTGTGGTATGATGCTTTTAATTCTTTTGGGAAGATACTTAGAAGAGGAACAGCTGGGTCAAATGGTGCCACATCTGGCACAGCTGTTGAAACTCTGGAAGGGAGACAGTGAAGGATGAAGAAAAACAAGAGTCAAGAATGCAGAATGCTGCAGTCAGGTGGAGCTTCCTTTTTCTGGTGGGAGAGAAAGAACTGCCCAACAACTGCAGCATGTTTATTTATATACTCGGTAGGTTGATGTCAGGTGGGGCCCCTCTGCCTAACAATGTGGTCGCCTGGCTTGCCTCAGGCACCTCATGTTCTTGGAGTTGGAATAGCTTGTTTATGTGGCTTGACTCAGGTGCTCCATGTTCTTGGGGTTTGCCTTGCTTTAGCTCTGCATGTGTGATTAATCTCCAGCTTCAGCTGCTCTCCACAGAATGGAACCTCTAGTTTTGTTTTTTGATGACTCTTCATACTGATTTTCATAGTGTTTATACCAGTTTACACTCCCACCAGCAGTGAAGGAGGGTTTCTTTTTTCCCATAGCCTCACTAGCATTTGTTATTCATTGATTTCTTGATGATAGCTGTTCTTTATGGAGTGAGATGAAATCTGTGTTATTTTAATTTGCATCTATCGAATGACTAGTGATGTCAAGCAGTTTTTCATATATTTATTGACTGCTTGTAATTCTTCATCTTCTTAGAAATGTCTGTTCATTTCACATGCCCATTTTTGAGCTGGGACTTTAACTTTAGGGAGGTCTTTTCTTTATATATTCTAGATGTTAGTCCTTTGTCAGAGCAACAGATGGCAAAAATGTTTCCCAGTTCCGTGGATTGTGTCTTCATTCTGTTGGTGGTTTCTTTTGCTATGTGAAAACTTTTTAATTTGATGTGATGCTATTTGTTGATTCTTTGTAATATTTCCTGTGTGGTTGGAGTTTTGTTCATAAAGTCTTTGCCTACACATACATCTTCTAGACTTTCATCTATCCTATGTTCCAGCAGATGAAGTTTTTTTATTTTTCTATTTAGTTCTTGGATCAATTTCGATTTTAGTTTAGTGCATGGTCAGATATATGGGTCTAGGTAGAATTTTTGGCATGTGGTAAGCCAGTTATCCCAATACCATTTATTATTGAGACTATCTTCCTGTGAAGAAGGGCCCTTTGTCAAAGTTATTGTAGCTAAGTGAGCATGGAGTTGCTTCTGCATTTTCTATTCTGTTCCACTGATCCTCAGGTCTTTTTTTTTGCCAGTACCATGCTATTTATACCATGGTAACTTTGTAGTATAATTTGAAGTCAGTGATTATGATGTTCCCTGCCTTTTCTTATTGCCTAGAATTACTTTTGCTATTTTAGTCTCCTCTGGTTCCATATGAATTTTGTATGATTATTTTCTAGTTCTGTGAGAAATGCTATTAGTATTTTGATCAGGATTGCATTAAATCTGTATAACACCGTTGGAGTATGATTATTTTCATTGTATTGGTTTTGTCTATCCAATAACAGGACACACCTTTCCATTTTTCTGATATTCTGTTCAATCTCCTATTTTTTTTTTTTTTTTAGAGTACTGCAGTTTTCAATCTATAGGTCTTTTACTTCCTGAGATTGATTCCTAAGTATTTCATTTTTCCTGATGCTATTGTGAAAGGTGCTATTTCCCTAATTCTCTCTCAGTTCTTATTCATGTAAAGGAGTGTTTTTAACTTCTCAGTGGAGACTTTGTGTCATGTATGCTGCCAAATTTCATTTTCAATTCTATAGTCTTTTGGTGGAGTTTTTAGGGTCTTCTTTGTAAGGCATCATGTCACCACCAGGTAATAACTTAACTTCTTCCCTTCCTATGCATACTTTTTAAATTTCTTTTTTTTGTCTAATTGCTTGGGCTAGTATTTCCAATTCGCTGCGCTGGGCATTGGAACTTTTCAAATGCTTTTCCTGCATCTGTTGAGATGCACAAGTGGGTTTGTTCTTAGTTGTTATTATGGTTTCTGTCTGGATGTCCTCCCAAAGCCTCGTGCAATCATGGGGCAGGCTTCTAGAGTTTATGATTGATCCATGGTCCAATGTTGGGATTATGGGTGTAAGTGCTACACCCACCCTGGGGCAGGGCAGGTAGTTTGCATACAATATAAGGAAGGGAAAGAAGTTTGCTGTCCCTGCCTGTTGCACCCCTTTTGTTCTTGTTGCTTTTGCTATCTTCTGCCTCCAGGAACTGTTGTCCTCTGCCATGTGCCACTCTGCCTTGGAGCCAGTTGAGTATGGACTGAAACCTCCATATAGTGAGCTAAATAAACCTTTTCTTCCTTAATTTTGGGCATTGGGTATTTTGTCCCAGCAATGAGAGAAAAGTAAGTAAGACAGTTGTGTTAATGTGGTTATTACATTTATTGATTTGTATATGTCAAATCATCCCTGCATCCCTGGGATAAATCCTGCTTGGTCATGGTGTATAATCTTCTTGATGATTTGCTGCATTCTGTTTGCCAGTGTCTTATTGAGGATTTTTGCATCTATAATCTTTAGGGAGGTTGGCTTGTGATGCTTTTCTTTTGTTTGAATCCTTCTCTGGTTTTGTTTTCAGGGTAATTCTTGCTTCTAGGAATGAACTTGGGAGTCTTGCTTCACTTTCAATTTCATTAAAGATTTTGAGAAGTACCAACATTAGGCCTTCTATAAATTTCTTGTAGAATTCAACAGTGAATCTGTCAGGACCTGAGCTTTTCTTCATTGGTAGTTTTTAAATTACATCTTCAGTTTCATTGACTGATATTGGAGTATTTAGAATTTTTATATCTTCTTGATTTAGCATTGGTAATTCATATGTATCAAGTAGTCTGTCCACTTCTGTGTTGTCCATCCTATTACAATACAGTTTCTCAAAATAGGTATAGATGATCTGGATTTCTGCAGGATCTGCTGGGCTTTTGTCTTTTTCTTTCCTAATTGCAAGGCTTTGGGTCTTTTCTTTCATTTTTTGGATTATTTTGGCTAAAGGTTCAAAGAATCAACTCTTGGATTCATTGGTTCTTTGTATTGTTTTCTTAGTCTCAATTGCATTGTTTTCTGCTGTGATATTTATAATTTCCTCCCTCATGAGTGTTGTGGGTTTAAGTTGCTCTTTTTTCCTTTAGAAGCTTGAGGTTCAGTATTAGGTTATTTATTTTTGAGCTTGCTCTTTTTTGTGATGCAGGAATTTGCTAGTATAAATTTCTCTCATAGGACTGCTTTCATTGTATCTGATAAGCTCTGGAATGTTGCATTGGGTTTATCATTCAATTGTAGAAACTAATTTCTTCCTTAGTTTTATCTGTGACCCACTGGTTATTCAGGAGTGTGTTATTTAATTTCCATGTGTTTGTGTTTTTGTGGCTTCTTTTGCTATTGATTTCCAATTTCATTGTACTATAGTCTGATGATATGAATGTGATAATTCCAATTCCTTTGCATTCACTTAAATATGTTCCCTGCAGTAGTATGTTGTGTATTTTGGGAAAATTCTGTATCCCTCTGAGAATAATGTGTATTCTTATGTTGTTGGGTGGTACACTCTGTGAATAACTACTAAGTCCGTTTGTTCATGGGTGTGGTTCTGCTTTGATATTTCTTTGTTGATTTTTTGTTGTAGTTAAACTGTACATTTGTGACATTGGGGTATTTTTGTGGTCCCCATTACAATTGTATTAGTGCTTATCTCTCTCCTCTCTCTCTCTCTCTCTCTCTCTCTGTCTGTCTTTCTCTTTTTTTTTTTTTTTTTTTGTCTTTGAGACAGGGTCTCACTATGGCCTTAAACTCACTGTGTATCCCAGACTGGCCTTGAACTCATAGCAATCCTCCTGCCTCAGCCTCTCAAGTGCTGGGATTACAGTCATGAACCACCATAAAAGTATAACCCCCATGAAAAGACACCAAATGACATCCCAAAATGTCTTGTAGTCATCTTATATCACAGTATCAGATACAACAAAATAGTTTTCTTTTTTCTTTGCTTCCTTCCTATAGGAGCTGCTGTTGGTGCTGCACAGTATCCTTTGGTAACCATCATTCTTGTGATAGGCCAAGAGAGACTCCATTTTCTTTTTTTAACTCCATATTAAGAGAAGTCACTTAAATTCACTTAAGCTGTAATTAACCCCACTCTTCAACCCCTCCCCTTGATTAGTTATCAACTCACTGAAAGGAGAGCAGAGTGATAAAATGGGAACAGAACAAACAGGACAAATTGAGAAGTAGGCTAAAAGTTAAACAGCAGTGATCATCTTGAATCTGGCTGTCCAACAGCTTCTGAAAGAAGTAAATTTTGTGATAATTGTGTGACATTCATGTAAGATTCCCAAAGTGGAGTTGTGGTTAGTGTGGAAACCTAAAATGTACTTAAACTGAAGATGAGACCCAGATCAGTGAGGACTGTTGGTGTACATTCTGTTTCTGTCTGGGATGACAGGTCCCCAGAACGAGGTACCTGCGGATGAAAGAAAAACAAGAGAGAGACAGTTACTGGATCAGGCGGCTTGCAGCCTCTCAGACTGAAGCCATGATTACCATCCTCCTTAGCCTTTTGTTGGGATACAAACAAAAAGCAGCAACAGGGCAAATGGGAGGAATAATTAACAGGATTGGTGAGGACAATACAACTCAATTATCACAAGAATGAGACTAGACTTAGTTAGCCGTCATGTTGTCATTCCTTCGGGCATATCTCAGCAAGGCATCTAGTGTTTGTCCCAGCAGCTTTCCTCAGGGACACAGGTCCTGCTGTCATTTCTTTATACACCAGTGCTTTTGCTAGACTTCCTCCAGAATCAAACAGTCATATGGCTTGGTCAGGCCTGAAGTCCCAAATAGGTAATACATTGAAAGATAAACTAAAGAATGTCTTTCTGCACAGCAGACATCTTCTCTTGCTCCTGGTAAGAGACTGTCCATCAGCTGGCTCAATAAATTTGTTCGTTCTTGCCTTTTCTGGTTTTCTTCTGTTTGCCTGTCTTGTTAAACTCTCTTGCTGTATTGTTTGAACATGCTAAAACTTTCATCTTAGTTTGTTTTTCTATATGGACAGATTTAAGACCCAGATTTATAAGGAAATATATTTTAGTTTCTTCTTGAATTCAATGAAAACTAGAAACTAATTGTATTGATACCTCCAGGAAGATATGATAAACATAGAACTTGTTATTAAACTAACTACTAGAGTGGAAGACCCAAGCTTAATTCTTAGAGGATATCCAAAAATGCTATAGAACACATGACAAATAATCATGATATGTCCAAGAGGCATGAGAGCATGGGTTCATCCAAGGCAATTTCCATGAGTCATTGGAATGCAATGACTCCATAATGCTAAGTGAATGCAAGTATTTAAATATCCTTTTTCCGGCCTATTCCTTTCTGCCTGAAATGTATAGGCAAAATGATCTTCCATATTCCCGAAAAACCCACCAGGGTAGGCATTCAGATACTGGCACCTGGAAATTGTTCAGTGTACACAGAGCTATAGGGTCTGCTGGATATGGAGAAAGCACTGGCAGAAGCTTCAGGGCTTATGTGGAGACCTCCAATTCCAAACTGGGAAAATCCCTTGGAGTGAAAGATCACCATTCTATACCTTGTCTGTATGAGTTTGACTATTTTAATTACCTCTTGTAAGTGGAATTATTTGGTAATTATCCTATGCCCGGTTTAATTCACTTAGCAAAATATACTGCAGGTTTGGCTATACTGTTTCAAAAGTATAAAATTTCCTTCAGTGTTTTAGGATGACTTATATGTCATTGTGATATTAAGTTCCAAACTGTACCACTTGTTCATGCGGACATTCCCCAGAGCAGAACAGTGGTTCATGTGTTAATGATCCTGTATTAATTGACTATGGAGATCAAGAAGCAGCAAGTACTCTAGAGAGCTTCATAAGACACATGCACAGTAAAGTATTTGAAAGTTTACCAAATCAGAGGCTTTTATCCATCCGGTGATCTGAGTAATTTTGCTTCAAAAACCCTACCACTAAAAAAGATATAGTGCTTAGGAGACACTGAATTTTAGCAGCAGGATTTACTGCACTTGGGAGTGATATATATGGTCACTTATTGGCCAAATATACTAGCAAAGGATGTTAATTGTGAGGGCTTCTGCAGCAGCTATCAACTGTGATGGTTTGTATCTAGATGTCCTCCCAAAATCCCATGAGCTCATAGGTGAGGCTTTTCAGCGGTGACTGGATCTAGGGCATGTGAATATAGACTGAGGGTATGATAACTAAAATTACTCCATTGTTTAGTTTAGCATAGTTCTGTGTATGGGTAGTGGGAGGTCCCACCCTCTCTGTGTGTGGCACCACCGATAAGGCTTGTAACCTAGATAGATAAAAGAGAAAGGCAGACTTGCTTCAGTGCATTTCTTCACTGCTTCACCGCTGTTTCTGTCTTTCTCCTGCCTTGCCATGGACTGTTTCTTCTCTGTGATGCCCCTTTGCTATGCCACCCTACCTTGGAGCCAACCAACTATGGACTGAAATGTCTACAAACTGTGAATAGAAATAACTTTCCTGATTCAACTTGTGGGTATTGGGTATTTTGTCTCAGGAATGAGAAAGGAACTAAGACACTAAGGTATGACATAAGCAATCCTTTATTTTGGTCACATTGCCTGGAGATGTATGGAGCTACACAGAATATGCTAGATTAATGATACCAGCCATATGGTCTCATAAAAAAACAAGAGAATTGCAGAATAGGCCATTAGGATTGTGGCATAGGGCCATACTATTTGCATCAAAAATGGTATTTCAGAAAAAGAGTATATGGCATGCTCATGGATTCTATAAAACCTAAGTCCAATATTATGAAACAACAAGATGTTATGGCAACAGGGCTGACCATCATGAACTGTATTGGAAGACCTACAAATTATAAATTTGGGTAAATAGAGCAGTAAGCCATAACACAATGAAAATGATAGTTTAGGTTGGCTCCAAATTGATGTTCAGGCTTTTAGTTACAGAGGTGAGTCCCCATGCCAACTACTTCTGTTACACTAATAACACTTCCTTAGATTGTATCTATAGTTTCAGACAGTGTGTGTGAGATTCCCTATGAAAACGCCCAACTGTTAATAGTCAGGCTCAGTTTGTTGTTGTGAGTGGCTGGTGGACTGTTGCCACACTAAATCTTCACTCAGGAGCACCCTAGAAAAGCTTAGCTCAGGGAAAATGCTTGGGACAGAGCTATGAGAAATGCACTTGACTACACACAAGATTACCCAGACTCTCAAGCATTGGAGACTCCTTGGATGTCTGGCCAGGGATCTGGAGGAAGGAGAATGGAACAATTGAGACAGGCTCTGTAGAAGACATCTGGATGAAGCTTTAGATGTGGATACAAAGTGCCTCTTTGTGCCTCATGTTAATGCTCAGAAGATTTTCAACACAGATGAGATGGCAAATGAGGAAAACTGCAGCTGTGGTTCAATGGATGCTGGCCAGCTTCTTTCTCACCTGTCCAGTGCTATTGTGATGACTAATGAGGTAGTGACTGATGCTACGCATGTGCCTAATAGTAGGATTCCTTCTTGCCATAAGCAATTTATATATTACAGCTTCAAACTTTGCAAGAGCAGAAGTTAATGCTGAGATCTCAGTAAAGTTCCATTTCTCAGTAAGATGAACCAACTATTTGGTAGAATGATAATTCTATTGGATATTTTTGACTTTAAAAAGAGGCAGCAGTTTGTCTTTACTGAGAATGATGCATATTCTAGCTATGGACGTGTTTTCCTGCTTGCAGTCTTGACCATTGCCTCAATCTGTTTCTTGTAGAATATATTGTTTCTAGAAGTGGAACTCCACCTAAAATTTTGCTACACAAAATCTTTTAAAAAGAAGAACTGACTTTAACTTGCTCTGTTGAATGTTTTGGCTTTCTTGCCTCAGCCTCCCAAGTGCTGAGATCCTAAGTGACATCATACCAAACTGAGAATCATCATCATCATCATTGTTGTCATTGAGTTGCCATGGCGGAGATGTGATAAAGGAATCTATGGGCCCTTCCATTCACTGGAACATCAGGGAACTGCCACTGTAGAGCATGTTAGAAAACATTTACAGATAAACAGCTAAGAACATTACTGCAGGATCACACCCTTTAAGATAATGGTGATGTTGTTTAAGATGTAGCATATACTTTGGAAGAATGGTTATTAAATGATTCTGCATCCTTGATAGCTAGAATAAATTGGCCTAAAAACCCAGGGATGAAAACTTCCAGTAATGGAGGTTCTGGGTGATATGGTGTTTATATACTTGACTGGACTATGCAAAGCAGGATTAGTCTTCAAAAGGCTGCAACTCATTGTATGCTCCCATTTGAAGTGCTTCGTGGTTTCTATGCCCTTTCTTTCCCTACTATCACTTGGATTTATGTAACTCTGAGTTTTGCCTTACCGTGACAAAAGATAAAGGCTTACACACAGAGTGGCTAGGAACACAAAGCACTGGAAATTCTGTGAGGGTATTTATTGCCACCAGTTGAAAAGGAGCAAGGTATATTCTTGGAAACTCAGATGATCTGACTTTTTAGATAGCTTGGAGGGGCAGCAGGGTATAGTTAAATTGAAGTGATAGCAGAACTTGGAATCTCTCCTCCATTGAAACTTTAATTTTAGGTGTTACACTGGGAACAGTTGCTTATCTTCCCTCTGGGCATTTTCTCTTTGATGTGAAATGGTGAAAATCATGCCTATCTGTGACCACTAATTGTGATATGTCAACTTGACTTGAATAAGAAAAGCCTGTTAGCTTAATAAAGCAGTCATCTATAGAACTCTAATACAATGTCTGAGATTTTCTTCACTAACTAGGCTGCTCATTTTGTCATGTCTTGAAAGATCAACACTTAAGGACCTTTGGACTGGGGGTGTAGCTCAGAGGTACAGCACATTCTTAGTGTGAAAGAAGCCCAGGATTTTATTCCCAGTACTACAGAAGAACTCTTGGGATATCTGTGCAGATTCAGTTATAAGTTTTGGAGAAAGAACACAAAGAATTCATTGCAAAATTGTGTGAAGTTTATTTTACTACCCATAGACATATCACAAACTCAGGGAGAGTTCCTCAAGAAGATTCCAGGGACTAAGAATCTGAGCAGATCTTCCAGTTCAGGGTGTTAATGGATACCGTAAGCAGCAGAGACTTGATAGCCAACTGCATGGTACTGTTCCTCACCAGAAGGGCATATATTTTCATCTGACACAACTTCAGCAGTCCCTACAATGTCAGTGCTCTCTGGAGGGAAGAAGCAGAGCTGTTAGGCTATAAGACTGCACATGACTTCATCTCTGGTCTTCTCATATAGGCTGTCCCACTACCCATCTCCTCTCTGCTACTCTGTCTCTGTCAGTTCTCATTTGTAGTCTTATACACAAGCTTCAGTGGTTACTAGGCAACTACTCTGCCCTCACTTGGAGCCCTTTGCCCACACTTCCTATTTTGCATCACATTTTTATTCCAGTACCTTACTCGTTTGCTTTCTGTTGTTCTGATTTCATTTCCCCTTCTGAGCTCTTGTACATTCCCTCTGTCTGATATCCATAATTAATTCAGAGTTGGTCACACATACCTGAGACTATAATATCCCAGAAGTAGGATTGTGTATCATACACACAAGAAGTGTAAGTAAAATGACCATAAGGGTAAGTAATGATTGGGTTGTCCTCAATGGTGACTCTAACCTAAGGAAAAGAAGGTAGGACAAGGTTAAAGAATGTAGATCAGGATAAAGCAGCACTGAATCAACCATTAAATAAAATTAGCATAATTTGGTGTGCTGTGGGGAGAAAGGAACCATCCACAGCTATCATGCTTACTTGACTTCAGTCAACTTCTCTGTAATTCTCTTTATGTGCCATGTTCAATTTGATCTGCATTATAGAAGACAAAACACTGTTTTCTTTGGCCCACTGAGTGATTAAAGTTTAAAAATTTGGTTGGAAGGAGCTGTCAGATAAGACATTTGTTTTCTATCTCATGGAGTGGTGGTAAACATAGATGTCTGGATCTATTTAGCATTTAATTCATCAGCTGATTCATGAAAGGGCTCCTAGTTCTTTATTTTAGAATTAGCAGGGCCAATGGAGCATCACTGGTGGGCTATGTCTGGGGCATCAGTTGGACCTAATCTATCCCAGGGCCGAGGATCTCCTCAACACACTCAACGGGAAATGATACTAACCTCTTTGAAACCAAAGGGATATGGAGATTGGAGACACCAGTTTGTCTGCTGTGGTGTGAAACCACAAGAGAGATAATCACCCACACAACAAACAAGAGAAGAGTTGATCATCTCCATTGTCCTTCTTTTCAGCTTTGTGACATGGTCCTTGAGCTTAGTGACCATCTTCTTTGGCTGAGTTGATGAGTTTTTGTGGTTTGTGAGTGATGGAGCCTGATGAATGTAATGTACCATGTTTACCATGGAAAGAAACATACTTGGAGTTTCAAGGTGCTTGACTGAGTGGTATTTAGCACCTGTTTTTCCTCAGCCAATAAAATTATGAAACTTCACCGAGGAGAGGATGTAGGGAGTGAGATTTCTCCAAATGGGAGAGGCGATCTTCTGGGGCCAGACCAGAAGAGAAAGTATCAAGGTGTCTTCCTGAAGTGCATCAAAAGTATTTGTATCATCATTTATATTTGAATAAATATCAGGTACTATTTGTATTTCTCTGAAAGTTTTTGGTGCCTCTAGAAACTTCACTTTTATATCTGCTTTCTAAAAAGCTCAGGGGAAGCCTGGCATGATGGCATGTGCCTATAATCCTAACTCTCTGCGAGGCTGAGGCAGGAGGGTCACAACTTAGAGCCCAGCCTGGACAATTTAGAGACTGAATGAGACCATGTCTCAAAATAAACAATAAAGGGCTGTGCATGTGGCTCACTGTGAAGGCCCTAGGTTTAATCCTCATTAGTAGAAGTGAAGCTCAAGGGAACCTTGAAGCAATTGGACACTGTTACTAAAGATAGTGAGACAGGAGGGTGCAGGTCTCAGAATGTTCAAGGAAGAGATCAGGGCTGGGAGTGGAACCTCAGAGCCACTTTTTGACTGAGAGTAGCCTTTCACTTTTGAGAGAAATCATAACTATTGCAACCTGCAGAGTTGAGTGGTAATTCCCTGTTTCAATTCTGCTATTGCATTAGTGGGTGGCAGAAGCTGGGGTTGGTGAGTGCATAATTCCGACTGACCGTTGTAACCCAGTATTACTTAATCTTTGTTTTTATCCCTGTGTTTGTTCTCCTGTTCTTTTCCCCCTAATCTTTATGTCTTCTGCTGGTTATTCAGAATCTTGTCTTTGGGGTGAAAGGGTTCTCTGCTTTATCCTTTTCATACCACTATTTCTTCAATTTTAGAATGAAAGTCATAACACGTACATTCCTAACAGGGTTGTCCTGAGGTCCAAGGCCAATGTACACAAAAATACTTGGCAAGTGAAGCATTTAGATGCTAAATGATAGTAAACCTTTCATGTAAATTCAGTGGTGTCTACGAATATACTTTATTATAATATTTCTCCTCTTTTTTTTTTTTTTTTTTTAACCAAACCTAATTACAAATGCTTCACTTACCGCCATGGGTTTATCCATATTGTTTGTGACTGTCAGTGTTACTGAATATTTATTTTCTCCTGTCTTTGCAGCTCTGATATCCACTGAAAGTATTTCCTGTCTGGATGTGGCAAAAGAGACAGAGAGACAAGGTCAGAGGAAAACCCAGGAAAGAGATGTCCAGGCAAAGAAAAACGCTCAGGCTTCGCAGGTATTCCTGCTTCACCAAAATGTCCTTGACTCTATTCCCATATGTTATCTACTTCTCTCTTCACATTGTGTCTGCTGCCTGGTTATGTCTTCTAGGGAACTCCTCACTCCTTCTGGAATTTAATGCTCTGGTCCAAAGATGTAGTCTCTTTTTCTCTCATAAGGTGCTGAATAATGACAGTTCCTTTCTCTTTATTTGGCAGGTAAATTTAGACCTAGAGACCAGCTTCATCACATCATGAATTTGGCATATAGCAACTGTTCCTGGAAAAGTGAGGTTAAGAATTATATTTTTACCAGTCTTTTCTTTGAAAAATCTGCTTAGGTCAGCTAGACCCTGACCCCAGTGTAGATTATAGATCTTAATGAGGAGATCACTGCTGCCGGTTAAACCATGTGAGATGATCATCAGCGCAACCCTGCATACTGATTGTGAAGAAGGCCATGGACTCTCTGTGCAATTCAAACGTCTTCTCCAAGGCCTGTCCCAGTTATTAATCAAACCCACATCTCTGCAGATACTTTCCATTTAGGAGAGAAGTAAGAGAAGGTTAAACTCAAGACAAAAATAAATGAAAAATACAGTGATAGTGGGACCTGGGTTTGATAACCTCAAAAACAGGTTCTGAACAGGAGAAGAATGAAACCAAGAGACATGAATAGTGCAAAGGCCTAGGATATGTAACCTTGGCGGTGGAGAATAGTTTAAGGAGCAGAATGTGGTTTCTAAATTGGGAGAAGAATCCTCCCAGGAAGACTTCCTGTAGCGAGGAGAAAATGGTGACTTACTCATCTTGAGCTGAGCTGATCCCCAGGCTCAGGCAGAGGACCAGGAGCAGAGTGGCAGAGTTGGGCTTGAGCAGCCACTGAAGAGTATGCATGCTGGAGAAATGTGATGTCCAGGACACCACGCACTCAGGCACCACAGTCACTCCTATAAACTGTAGCAGGAGGACCCTGGAGCAATTGGGCAGGCCCACTCAGCCAAAATCATCATACTTCTGTATCTCCCCAATTGTCACATTGTTTTTCTGTAAGAAAGGTCAACAACCAGCTGGAATTTTATATTGGAGTGCACTGAGGCAGAAATAAGTTTTCCTTGTCAACATCAGAGTGGAATGTCCTTGGATCATTAAGGTAGGCCCTGTTTTAACTTTCATAAAGAGACTCTTTAATTCTCACATGGCTGTGGGTGTGTCATATTCTTGTCTTCTTGTCCTCAGGATGACTTTCTTATTTACATCAGAACCTCTAATTCTAAAAGAGTCCATGACTTAACATTAATATTTCTACTCATTTCACCTAATTTTTCATCCTTAGGCAAAATTAATCTTCCATATAACTGAATACCTTCTTGAAGCATATGCTTAATGAAAACCCAGGGAGAGAAATAGGAAGCAGTCATAAGAGAAAAAGATCTTCAGATGTCACTCCTTTCCCACTCATTGTCATTTCTCCTAGTGAGAAATTCATAACAAATATTCCACCCTCTTTAGCATATTCCATTTGTCTGTATTTTCTGTGTTAATTTTTTATCTTTTTAAAAATTCACTCTTTGTTTTGAAAAATCTGTTTCCTGAGAACACTTGCCAGAGCATTTAAACAAGACAGAGAAATAAAAGAAATAAGGACAGGAGAAGAAGAAGTTAAATTATCATTATTTGCAAATGAAATGATACACTATACAAGAGACTTCTAAATTTAATAACCAAATTCAGTAGCATAGCTGGATACAAAGTCTGTACTCAGAAATCAATAGCATTCCTGTACACAAACACCAAATTCACTGAGAGAGAAATTAGGGAAACCATACCCTTCACAATAGCATTTAAAAAAATGAAATACTTAGAAATCAATCTAACAAAGGAAGTAAAAGATCTATATATTGAAAATTATGGTACTCTGAAAAAGGAGATCAGAGAGGATTTAGAAAATGGAAAGATATTCCTTACTCATGGATAAGAACATACATAGTGAAAATGGCCATTCTTCTAAAATTGTTACACAGATTTAATGTAATCCCAATCAAAATACCATTCATATACCTCACAGAACTAGAGAAAATATTCCAAAAACTCATTTGGAGCCATAAGGGAGACCTAGAATAGCAAAAGCAATTCTGGCTAACAAAGGCAAGGCAGGAGGCATTACAATCCCTGACTTGAAATTGTATTACAAAGTTATTGTGATAAAATCAGCATGGTATTGGCAAAAAAGCAGACCTGAGAACCTGTGAAACAGATTAGAAGATGCAGACACAACTACAAACACCTTATCTTTGACAAAGGAATCAAACATGTTCACTGAAAGAAAGACAGTCTCTTTAATGAACTGTGCTGAAAAAACTGGCTCTTTACATGCTAAAGACTAAAACTAGACCTATTTCTATCACTGTGCACTAAACTAAAATCAAAATGGATCAAAGATCAAAATATTAAAACAAAAACACTACATCTGCTGGAAGAGATAGTAGATAGGTAGAAATCCTCAAGACATAGATGTATGTAGACAGTTCATAAACAAAACCCAGACTGCATGGGAAATAGTTCAAAGAATCAACACCTGGGACCTCAACTTACTAAAAAACTTTTGCACGTCAAAAGAAATCACAGAGTGAAAAGACAACCCATAGAATGGGAAAAAATTTTAGCCAGTTGTCCCTCAGACAAAGGACTTTTATCTAGAACATATAAAGAACTGAAAAAACCCAGACGACCCAAATTCAGAGACCCAATCCCAAACTGGGTATCTGAGATGAATACACAGTTTTCAGATGAAACAGTAGAAACAGGAAATAAATATATGAAAAAAATGTTCAGCATCCCTGGTCATTGGAGAGATGCATGTTAAAACAACACTGAGATTCCATATCATCCCAGAAAGAATGGCTCAAGAAATGGCATCAAGAAATGAACAAATAACAAATACTTGAGGGGCTGTGGGGAAAAAGGAACCCTTCTCCACTATTGGCAGTGTAAGCTCATAATAACCACTTTGGAAATCAGTGTGGACATATGTCAAAAAACTAGGGTTAGAGGTCCCATTTCACCCAGATATTCCCCTTCTGGGTATCTTCCCAGGAGAATTAAAAACATCATACTACACTGAAATACGTGCACCAGTGTTTATGACAGCACAATTTGTCATAGCTAAATCTTGGAAACAACCCAAATGCCCATCAACTGAGGGATGGATAAAAAAAGTGTTATTTTTATACAATGGAGTACTACTCAGCCATAAAGAAGGATAAACTTGAGACTTCTATAGGTAAGTGGATGCAACTTGAGACTATACTCATTAGTGCAATATATTACACTCACATGTGAAAACATCATATTGTCTCCCTGGTATGAGAAATTGAAAGAATAAATATGGTCTAAAATGTACAATAGATATGGTGAAATGGGAAGAAATTTTTCAAAAGCATAAAGGAACTAGGATGGGTGAAAGGGGAAAGGTCATTATGGAAAAGGGATAAAATGTAGAACAGTCATACTATTAGTGTCTCTTTTTT
>NW_004955494.1:489489-499022 GCF_000276665.1 Chinchilla lanigera
ACCTGGCTCTTTGGGCGCTTTTCGGCTGGGAATCGCGGTGGTATGAGTCCGGCCCACACTCGGACCCAGGAGCGCTGCAGCTCCCGGAGAACTCTATTAGTGTCTCTTAATTTATTAAAAAGGAAGGTTGGTGCTAACATTGATTGGAGAAAATTTTATGCCCATATTTTGTACCCTGAACAACTACTCTAAAAATAAGACCATGTGATGTATTAATTATTGTTATTCCATTATTTTGTTATGAAATTTTGTTTTACTTTTATTCCATAAAATTAAAAAATCAACTTCCTGATTTTCTCCTTAGCTCTGGTTAATCTCAGTTGTATTTTTATTTCTAGAACTACTATTTAATTATTTTGGGGGGTTAACTTTTTTGATATAAAATCAAAGAAATGAATTACTATCAGTATAAAAACTGAAAAGTAGAAAGTAATCTATTTCTTAATTTTTCCATCTTACAGCTAACAGAGAGTCACAGCTGTAAACTCCTTACAGTTCTTGTTAGAAATTACCTATTGATCCATTTATTTGCTCCTTGATCATTTACCCAAGAAGGAAAATGATGACTATTCACTTCCCTGTTCTTACACTATCAGTAGTCATTGATTTAGCCAATATTTCCTTGCTCCATCCCTGTCACTTTCGTCTCTTAGATGAATGAAAATTATGCTTTCCTTTCTTTTAGTGAACTTCATAGTTCAGTTTTTATTTTCTTTCATTTTTGTATTTTGACATTGGCATTGGTTTATTCCAACCCCTCCCCCTGGTGATTTCTCCTTTCTAGGACTTTCCACACCCAAAGCCTATTTCACGTTGCCTCCAACAAAAACCATCACCCTTTATCACTGGGATGACTTTTTAAAAGTCTTGATGTCTTTATAGCTTTTACCTACCATGTCTACTCAGTAAACTTTCCCCTGAAATGTAAGTGTCAGGCTAAGGGGTTTAGTCGGGGATGTAGCTCAGTGGCACAAGTGCCTGCCTGGCAAGCACAAGGTCCTGAGTTCGATCCCTGGTACCAAAAAAAAAAAAAAGGCTGAGGAGTTTAGGAAGAGAATGATAATGCAAGCTGAAAGCAACTCTTATCAGTTCTGCTGCAATACAGTTTTTTTTTTTTTTTAACAAAATTCAATCTTTAACCTAGTGATATCCATTTACCCAGTGTTAATCAATTCACGTAATTAAACAGGACATTCATTAGCAAAGAACTTATTGATTCTGTTTTATGAATATCTTAAGGCCTTACCTTGTATTCTAAAGGAATTAAAATATTGATCTGACTGTGATGACTGAAAGTAAATTATATTCTGATTAAGGGAAAGAAATCTTGATCTCCTCCTTCCTTGACTTTGTTTGTAGAAGACATGTCTGACATTTCAGAGAAGGAAGAGTCCAAGTGCCAAAGCTACTGAGGCTAGGTATGTGTTAAAGGGCTAGAGGTAAAATAGGCATCAAGAACAGCCTGGTGTGACCAGGTGAATAACTTCCACTACGCCATGAAAGCTCATTGTGTGGGAAAATCATGGTTCTTGATTTTTAAAAATGTACTTACCTAAAACAGAGTCAAAATTTTTAATAATTAAAGCAATAGTAGATTGCAAAGATCAAAAGTAAAGAAGGGTTTTGATCATTCCTGTAAATATGCAAATATTCCTGTCATAAATAAGGAACTATTGACGTCCAAGGTTATTTACTCTGCATGGTAACAAGAGCTTTCATAGAATGAGAAACACTGTATAGCAATCTTTGTGCCCATCTGTAGTAATTGTCCTTGAGGATATCCATATCCTAGTCCCTGGGAGGTATGAGTATGTTATCTATAGAACATGGGGCTTTGCAGATGAAGTTAAGACCATCAAACTTAAGGTGGTGATGGTATTCCAGACTATGCAGTGCATTGTATTTTAACCACACAAATCTTTAAGTGGAGAAACTTTTCAGAAAAATGAGAGACAGAGAGAAAAAGCATATGGCAGCATGAGAAAGATTCAGTGTCCCGGTTGATGTTCTAGTTCTTTTTTCATTTGTAATTTCATGTGGATCTGAAATATAGGAGGCTGTGTGCCAGGGTACCATGAATTCTGTGAAAAACCTAAGTTAGCTTGGACCTAGAGCGTCAAGAAAAAACGACAGCCCTACTAATGCCTTGATCTTAGTGCCATTTAAATTGTACTTGGCTCCTGATCCACAGAGAAGCAACTTTGTGTTGTTTTAAGTCATTACATTGTGACAATTTATGACCACAGTAGAAAACAAATTCACCATCCAAGTCTCATATCTTCCTAAGAAACCCCAAAGTAATCTCAGTAGCTATATCAGAGTGGGCTTAAAAATGTATCTAGTAGCAGATTGCATTAACCCAGGGATCTGGCACCTTTCCGAACATTACTTTATCTTTACTCATAAATATTTTTACTTGTTTCATTTATTCAGATAGACATTCATTTAAATTCAAGTATGATTAGACATGCAGTAGTACTACGTGAATTAAGCTGTCGCTATTCTCAGAAACATGCTTTCTCAGCCATGCCTAATGCATCCCCTGAGTCCAGAATTAGTTGGTCTTATTCTTTAGGATTTATAATGAACATTGCTTGCAGAATGGGCAATGAGGCTAGATGGACAGTTCTGTCTCCAAGATTATATATTCTTAAAGAAAAATTAAGTGATAACTGACCTGAAAACTATGTTTAATTTTCATATATGATTGACACAAATGATATTAACATATAGGATTGGATGAGGAGGCCAAGAGTTAAATTATTTTGAAATGATTGGTGTGCTTTTATCTTCCTTTCCTATGAATGAATAATTCCAGAACATTGAAATATTTGGGAAACCGGGGCTGGGGATTTAGCTCAGCGGCAAAGCGCCTGCCTGGCAAGTGCAAGGTCGTGAGTTGGGTTCCCGGTACCGGAGAAAAACCAAAAAAAAAAAAAAAAAAAAGAAATATTTGGGAAACAGATGATTGGGTTGGTTATCATTATTCTCAAAAATCTCTGTGTTAATGTGGTTAAATTTGGTCAGGAAATTGCCTAACATCTTATGTGTGTAGACTGCAAGATCCCTGGAATAGGCTGGGCATGGTGGCGCCAGCTGTAATCCCAGCACTTGGGAGGCTGAGGCAGGAGGATTGCTGAGAGTTTAAGACCAACCTGGGCTACAAAGTGAGCTCAAGCCCAGTCTGAACTGCATAGCGAGACCCTGTCTCAAAAAGACAAAAAAAAAACCAACCCAGGAATTAATTATAACTTTTCAATGAATATGAATTAAGGATAATGACTTAAAAGTACAGATATGTATTTTTATGTCCTTTAGTCACTTGGATCATTTTTGAGAATATATTTTGAGAATATATTCAGTTAATATTAACTTAAAAATTATTGTCTTAGGGAACTGATGAATTTATATTCTCAGGTCATAGATGAAAATTTTGAAACTGACCCAGATACATGAAGAACTAAATCTTATTCTGATCTTCCTAGGGTTACGTATGAGCCAGTGTATGGCTCACATACCACAGAAAAGGCTTAGAATGTCTTTTCAAAGAAAAGCACTGGTTACCACCACTGAACTTATAAATTCTGGGCAAGCTCAGTGAATTATCATTACGGCCTTTCTCTTTGGGCCAAGGCTTTAGGCGGCTGACAACCTTTCATTTCCTGGGGACCTATGATCCAGGCCATACTGTTTCCATTACATAACATACTTTAGCTGGCTCAATCACAATGACCCTTTAGGGACAGGAGTATCTAAACTAACTCAGTTTAAAAAATTTGCTGAGAACCATGGCAGTGTGTGTTCTAGCACTTGCATCAGATACAAATGCAATTCCAATTCTCATAACTTAGATTTGCATTCTTTTCAAATACTGCAGTGTCTATTCTGACTCCACGCCCTTATCCTTCATAACGCTGAGCCAAAGGCTGCCAGGGTTCAGTCACTCCAGTTCCAATAAGGTAATTTCTCCTTTCTTTAGCTTTAAATTCAGTTACTTCTGAGTGCTACTTTTTTCTCTGTTTAAAGGTTCTCATTCTCAGGGCAGGTTTGGTGTCTCATGTATGACTGCCCTCCTCTGCCATCTGCTGCTAGTATAGGGGCTCATTTCCCCTTTGTTGGTGAATGCATCACCAGCCTTGCCCTCCCACGTCAATGCTGCTTGTCCTACACACCATACTACCCTATGTAATGCGCACCAGTGACTTGGACCACTTTCATGCAGCTGTAAGTTGAGAATGTTTTGTCTTAGACCATACCACATTGTTTTGTCTCCTGGGCCTCTGAGATGCTGAGGCCCAGTGTCCATGGGAATGCCCACAGACTGAGACATGCATAACTCAGAAGGTCACGAGAGTTAATACTTCTCCAGGCCACTGGGGGCCATTCCTTGGCAGTATGTTCTCATGGAGAAATGTTTTCCTCTTGCATCATCTGTGCCCACACTCCTGAGACGCTTTTCAGAAGGGAGCTCAGGAGTGACTTTTGATTGCACCACCACTTTAGTGGACTAGGAACAAACCTGGTAGCACTGACATGTGTTACTACTTTCCTTTCCTTTTCTATTCTCCCAGCTAGTCGTTCTTCCTCCTGGCATCACATTGCCTAGTAAGCTTCCTGCACTATTGCCTTTGTGCAGGAAAGCCCCATGTTTATGGAAGGCGGGCCATGATGGTGTCCATCCCTGTGGCATCTGTTTAGGTGACGTAGTCCTACTTTTTTTCTTCCCAGTATGGGAGACTCACTGCCTGTCCTCCTGGTCACTGTTGAGAAACAGATTTTGATCTGTTGGCTCTTCAGTTGTCCTTCAGTGCCCTAATAGGAAAATGGGCATTTACATCTGGCTCTGCTACATTGTTCAAGATGTGTGGACTCACTTATTCCATTCATCCACTTAGTTGTACCCCCCAATCCCAGGCATTAGTATGGTGGCCATACACATGATCTCCTGTAACTGCCAGGGGTGTCAAAGGCTAAGGCAGTTTAATGTACAACCTTCTTCAAACTGAGCTACAGCACGCAACACAGATCATGTCTTCATAAGATGAAACATAACTTGTTTATATTTTAAATATATGGGTTTCCAGAGAATGGATCAATAAAATTATATTACTGTCTCACAAGTTTATTTTATTTAATTTTCTCATTGTTATTCAATGTGATAGTTTTTATAAGTAATCTAATGTACTTTACACATTTAAAAGCAATTCTTCTGATGTGTGGCACAGATTTTATGAGACAATAAAATGGCTTATATCACAATAATGTGTAAGCAATGTGGCTTACCACAGTTTTCTTTATTGTTAAAGGATTATAAAAGGTTTATACTCAAGTACATAATTGTAGGTATAATCCATTCTGTTTTAATTGTAAGGTAAGGGTGTATGAGATTAACAGCCAATTTTATTAAAAATTCCATTGTAAAAATGTTATAGTTGATAGAGAATGAGTCAGTAGAAATTTTAACATAAACAAATTGTGTTTTTTGAAAAATTTTAAAACATGTAGATGTTTAAATGCTTTGCATTCATTTTTTATTGAAAGTTACAAATAAAAATTAGCTGACTAAATCTAACCAAAATTTCCTTTTACATAAATTCTTTCTTGTTTGTAAAAGTACTCAGCCTAAAGATTTTCATATCCTTTTATTTAGGCAAGTTTTAAAAAGATCACTCTATTTTATTGATTTTCAAGTGTATAATTTTATTGATTAGAAAATCATATGACATTTTGTTGATTTGAACATATTTCCTTACATCTATCACTTTCTGAGGAGTGGAAATTGACCTTCATTATCTATCAACACCAGAAACTAGTATGAAAACAAGAAGTTTCTGTATACATTTTGTACACATTTTCTTCATTATTATCTGTGGTTATGATGGACAAATCAATCAAGAAACTGTGAAGTAACCTTCATGGAACCTATGTATTAGACTCAAGCTGCAAACAGAATATTTTGACAAAGAGATTTGGATATTCTTTGCTTAGTTATCAAGAATCTTACCCTTATAAGTGTAGGGTCATTTTTTATATGTATCTTAATGAATGGGTGTTGTCACACTCCCCATTTTGTTGTGTTTCCTGTTTAATCCTTATCCTGAAAGCTCCCTTGAATTAGAAAATGCATGCTGTAGTGAAATGCTGAATGATGTAATATACTCCAAGTTGTCTGAAACACAGCTTCTATGTGCCCTAGGAGTTTGTTACACATCTAGAAGCTCTGTTTCACTCTAGTCATCTGAGTGAGATTTTGCCATTAGTTGAGATTGGCATATGAGTTTTAGGTGCACCGTGATTTGAAAACATCACGTGTAGTTCAGAGATTGGGTTTTACTCTGACAATTGCTGAGCTGGGAAAAGGAGGAGAAGCATATGAGCCCTTTAGGGGTCAGACAAGGTCTGGACTAGAGTCAGCTACTGGTGAGTCAGAGCAAAAGAGCAGAGGAAGGGCGAGAGTAAAGTGGACTCACTGCAGAGTTTACAGGAGCAGAGGCATCAGAGCCTGTATGTCCTCTACTCCTCACCTGCGCAAACATTCTGTATGGGGTTGCAGTGTGTTATGAGCAGCCTCTGTCCAAATTGGATCTCAGACTGTCATGCTCAGGCCCTTGGTAACATTCTCTCTCTCTCTTCTTACTGCTTTTCTCTCATCCTTTCTAGACCTTCCTGTGACAGATTTGCTTCAACTGTAAGATAAATATAGTCATCTTTCAGAAACTCTCAAATTGTTCTCAGGCTTAGGTAGCATAACATATGTGAAAATATTTTATTAGGGATAATGTGTAATATTAAAGTGAGAATTTGATTATATTGCATTCATAATTAAAGAGTCAGACTTGGCTTTAGTCCCCCAGCACTCTACTTACCACTAAACCTTCTCTCAATTCTATCTAAACAAGGTGACTCTTCAAGGTGACTCTTTCATGGGCTCTTGCTGTCTGTGGCATCTCCATATCGAGTATTATTGCCCTCTGACTGGTTCTGGAAGGAGCAAGACAGGTCACAGAGATCAGAGACCAGTCCATGGGAGAGAGTTGCCACCATGCATTGGCAGGAGGGAGAGGGACAGTGCAAGGGAGGGGTTGGTGGGGGCTGGATCAACTGCTCAGCATCAGACTGCCCAAACACTATTATGTGCTGGTTGGTTTGGATGCTTTGTGTGGGTTCAGTTCTGTTGCAAAGTAAATATGTTAATTTTTATCATTGACAAAACATTTAAAAACAATGTAAAAATAAAAAGATTAAGATACAGCTTCCTGTGCCAGTTGCTAAGCTCTGGATCTGAACTTACCCTCATACAGGGTTTCTGAGGATGTTCATCTCCAACACAGCAGCTTGACAAAGCCCTAAATAGCTTCCTTCAGGACAGGACATATCAACATAGCTTCACAGGGCACCTCTAGGGTCATGGTTCAGAAACACAGCTCTCCAAGTTCTTTTCTTTTCTTTTTTATTTCAAAGAGAGTAGTAAAAAAAGAACAATAGCAAAATACAAAGAAAACAAAAGCAAGGACATGAAAAATGATACAGGGTTTCAAACCAAATGATAGGGATTAACAGTGGTTGTTATGTTACATATTGGTATCTTCAACAAAGTTGCTAAGATTACCAGATGCAAGAGTGGAAGACTGATCAAACCGTTAAAGAGAATAAGAAAGTAATAATTTAAAAACATTAGAGACAATACTAGACAGGATGGCAGGAAAAAAACCTTTAGAGCTTTGCTGAGTATTCCTGATTCTCCCTAGAGGTTGTATTTTCCACTTTATCTTATCTAATTTTTATGCATCCGACAAACCCTCAAAAACTGACTTGTGAACCTGTGCTCCTAGGGCCCAGTTTGGGTGTGTGTAAGAAGCGTTAGTATTTATCTTTGTGTTTAGGACAGGAAAATTGTGTAAGCTGACTGCAGGATATCTCAAGCTCTGGCCATGAAGTGGACATAGGAGGGTGTCTTATCTTTCAGAGTTTTGTAAAAGCTGCACAGAGCTGTTGTTGGAACACCCAGATATCTGTACCACTTTTATAAGAGGCAAATTGTGAGACTATAAAGTTTATGGAAGCACTTCCAGGAAGATGTCAGAGTGGTAAGCAGCAGAGAAAGAGCCTCTCTGAGAGTTACCATCTCTTTTTTTTATATGAGTGTGAATGTGGTTTCTTGCTTCTTTGTGGTTGCTGTTCTGTTCTTTCTTTTATTTCTTCCTTCTCTCTTTTCCTCCTGTCTTCTGCACCAGTTTCCCCAAGTTAGCATGATCCCTCTTTGTCTTCCAACCTTGTTTCTAATCATTTCCTCTTTTCTATTTCTCTATTTTTTCCCTAACCCCTTTTAAATTTTCTCCCCTGAGGGTAAAACTGGCATATTGAGGACTTATTTACTGCATGTAATTTTCTGTTTTGTTTTAAATTTTATTATATAACCACAAATTAGTTCATATGGTTAAAAATGACAAATTAATGGTTACCTCAGTTTGTCATTTTCTAGGCTGTATTTGATGCTGTTGTTATTGCTGATTGTATCACTTTAGCCAAGGTAACATAACTGTTTTAATGAGCTGCTCTTCCTGGTATTCCAAGACTGAGTTTGCCTAAGGGTCATAGAAAATACTGTGGTCAGTGCCAAAGAGCCAGCGGCTGGGCCAAGCAGGCAGCAACTTCTCATCTCCAACAAACTGAAAACAGGATCTTGCAACAGACTGAAAACCTCAAAACCGGCTACACCTGCAATACACCTCTGAGAAGACATCATTTCCTAAAGGTTCTGAATACTAGCCATAAAGCAACTTACCATAGGCAATTTACAAGTATCAATTCAGTAATTAAACTAAAAAAAAGAAAGAAAATGAGAAGAAACTTAAACAAGATGCAACCCCAGACATCCAGTTCACCAAAGACAAATGCAGGGGACAATGAGGTGGGACAATCCAAAAGCCACCCAGTTGGCCTCTCTGAAGTAACAACAAGGCAGATGAATGAGGCTCTAGAAAGAAATAAAATCAGAAGTAATTTCTCAGATAACTACAGAGATGGTGACCACAATGTAAACCATCCTTAGTAACTCTACAGTCAATACAGATAAAAAATATGAGAGCTTAAGAAAATGATGGAAACCCTGAGTACCCAACATAGGAGAGAAATGGAACCCATAAAGCAAATTCAAGCAGATACCCAGGAGAATAAAAATTTCATTGAAAGTATCTACAGCAGAATGAGCCAATGTGAGGACAGGGTGGGTATGGCACTCACACCCATAGTCCCAACATTGGACCGTGGATCAATCATGAACTCCAGAAGCCTCCCCCATGACTGCATGAGGCTTTGGGGGAACATCCAGACACAAACCATAACAATATAGTCACACCTCCATTCTCTTACCACAGAAAGCACAGGAAGATATCATTGGATGGATTTCATCCACTAGAATTCAAACCATTTCTAGGAAATTCCTGACCCAAGTATTCCCTTCCATGGAATGATGGGGAGACTCACTCTTTTTTTTTTTTTTTTTTTTTTATTTTAAAGAATAAAAGAAGGAT
>NW_004955494.1:501879-545280 GCF_000276665.1 Chinchilla lanigera
GGGAACCACGAGGCTGGGAGTGAGTCGCCAGTCCAAAGATCCAAAAAACCAGCGCTCCCCACCCCAGGCTCCCTGTGTGCCGGGGGCCCACCCTCTGGGAGCCAGCAGGCAGGAAGCTAGCCAGCCAGAAGGCTGGCGCTCCCCACCCACAGCTCCCTGTGCGCCAGAAGCTCTCCTTCCAGGGAACCACGAGCGGGAGACTCACTCTTCCCAGCACTGATATTGTGGTATTTCTCTTTGCTAAATAAAATTATTCCTTAATCTATGACTTGTAAATTATTGAATATATTTCCATCCTTTGCATGGTAAGAGTCCCGAAAGATCCTTTGGACATTAGAGAAAATTGTACTAGGAGTTGTCCAAATGTACTGCCATAGCACTAGTGTTCAGAATTAACATTTTCATGTATGTTTTCAGATTCAAGATGTATATTTTAAAATTTCTTCTACCGCTTATTCTATTGCCATATCTCCACACTCTTTTCTTTTTGTTGGATACCATGTCATTCTTCACGTAGAACTTCAGCTATTTTTGTGATCAGATGATTTCTACACTGTTTCTCTTCCTTCAACTCAGGAAGTTTTGTACCATCTTGTCATGGTGGCAATGATGCCCCTTCATAAACATTCATTTATGTTTTAATTTTTAATGCTTTGCTCTTCTATTACTTATTTGTGTAGTTACCATCAGGACACTCTAGGTAAGATTAGCCAAAGAAGAAGGCCAAAGATTCTAGACTGTGTCCACATTGGGAAAATGTAGGAAAAGCTCTTTAATGGGGCTCACCCTATTTGAAGGCACAGATGTTCCCTTCAGGATTTATCTGCAACACCCCCAACAAGGCAGTTGCCAGCAAAAGCAGAAGATAAGGAGTTAAGGAAATCTATAGAGCATAAAGCTCCCATTTTCATATAAACCATCTGGGAGTTGTGGGTACTCTGAACCATACAGAATATCTAAAAAAATGGTAAGTACTATGCAGGCATTAACTGGTGAGTAATAAATTTTATGTGTCATCATGACGAGGCATATTACCCAGCTGTGGGTAAACATCATCTGGATCTTTTATAAATATACTTTTAAATGATGTGGTTATCATTGCAATCAATAGCCTTCAGTTAAAACAGCTTATTTTCATTGGATTTGGCTTAAGAGGAGGTCATAGGCAAATCCATGTGCAAAAGTCTATGTGTTCCAAGTCTATTCCAAGTCGATATAGAGATATCATTACCCATGGGGCTGACTATATTTGAAAGGCCAGTATTTCAGTAGCAGGATAGAATCTACATGGCTTTTCAAATCTATAGATTACACATAGGTAGCAATGCTTTTAAAATGGCATTTATGACAAATTTGATGATAATTGCACTTATTTGCTAATATTATTGTGAAATTCAAGCTAGCCTTTGGATTTTTGGGGGAACATATGAGGCAAGGCTATCACACTGTAAGCAATGAACAAGTCTCTCAAGTTTAAGAGACCAAAAAGAGGCTGATAAGACCAAGTTGTAAACAACTCAGGAGGCTTACAGAAAACAGAACTAAGGATTCAGGGGAAGCTCATCACAGCCTACATTTGCAAAGAGAAGACTGATCATAGATCTGACAGTTTTCATGAAAGAGCAAGGTATAGAATGGCTGACAAAGGGACTTGCAGTGGCCAGTACTCAGGGAGGACATGGCCTCTGCACAGCACTGTGTTAAATATTTTAGGTGCATCAGATCATTGAATGCCCACAGAAATCCTAGACAGTAAGCTGTGCTTTTATCTCATTTTACAATTGTGAAAACTGACACAGAAGGGATAGGTATCTTGCCTATGTTATAGAGCTAGTAACTTGTAGAGTCAACTTTGGATCCACACTTTGTGGTATCCCCAATTTTTTTATTCACACTATTTGAGAGACTCTTTCAGAAACCTAACATGTATTTGTCTATATAAAACGTAGATAAAAGATCCTGAAGAGGCATCTGTAAGTTAGGAATCATGAATCTTCTTGTTATCACTTCAGGGGTGGGTACACCTGTATATTGTTCCAGAATGGGAATGTCGGCTGTCTAGCTGTAAATTCTGGGTGTTGGACTATTTGATTGTTGGTGTGCTCAAATGGTCAAGTTAGTAACTAGCAAGCTTGAGATTCAACGTCAACTAATCTGATATGAGTCTATGTCCTTTCACTACCTATCTGTCTTGTTTTTGTTGTCACAACATTTTATAGTCTGTAAACTCACAGAGATTTTCAGAGCTCATTCCTGTCACACAGCTAAGAATATGAAAGTGGTATTGAAGCCCAGTGAGAAGCTAACCTGGAGTTGGCACTTCTACTGACAGCTCTTTATTTCCTCTTAATTGGTGAAAACATGAGTGCTGTAGGAACTGAACAAGGACATTTAACTTCAGTTAGTAGGTAATAAGCTGTTGACCAAAGAAGGCTAGTTTCAAAATCACTGTTGAAGTGTTGCAGTCTGCATCAGAACTCTCCTGAGAGAAGCCTGAGCTTGTACATGTGTGTGTGCATGTGGGCACATATTAGCAACTATAAAACTAGCAACCCTAATGGATTACTAATAAAATCTTAGAGGCTTCATACAGTGGAAATGTATCTGTAGCTCACATAAAATCTGTCAGAGAGAAAAGGGGCTAAATGTGCCTGTGGTGTTAAAAATGTCATTGTTGATGTCATTTCCAAGGTCACATTGGACATACATGTCTGGTTGCTAAAAGGTAGAAGAGAGAATGCAGGATTCTTATGGTTTGTGTCTAGTTGTTCCCCCCAAAGCCTCATGTAGATCTGGGGGCAGGCTTTTTGAAGGTGGCTGAATCTAGAGTGTGTGATTGATTCATAGTGCAATGCTGGGATTAAGGGTGCTGGGATTAAAGGTGGGTGATTACTGCATTAGTTCACTGATTGGGTTGGCACCACCCTAATCCCGGGCAGACTGGATACAATATAAGGGACAGAAAGAGGCATCTCTCTCTCTCTTTCTCTCCCTTGTTGCTTTTGCTGTCTTTCATTGTCATTGATGTTTACCCCTCTTCCATGTGCCACCCTGTATTGGAGCCAGCTGATTATGTACTGAAACCTCTACAAACTATGAGCTAAATAAAGCTTTGCTACCTTAACTTTGGCTATTGGGTATTTTGTCTCAGCAATGAGAAAAGTAACTAAGATAAGGAGGAGGGTATATGTATTTGTAGATTTTGAAGTGGTTGATTCCCTCTGTCTTTTTCGAAACAGCTTAGTCATCGGCCATCACAGATGATACAAAAGATGGGGAAAGTCGGTTATCTGCACCCAGGAAGAAAGGGTGTGTTTTTGGTGAAGTTGCTGTATCACTACACAAGTAAAGGGTATGTTATCTTTATATTTAGTAGAGAGCTTCAGAATGCCTTCACAAGTATTTGTTATTGTCAATCCTTTTAGTCTTGGCTTTTCTGTTGGGTTAGTAGTGAAGCATGTTTGATTTGATTTTTACTTTTTATGTGATCAAAAATTGATTTATACTGTTCACTTGTTGTCTGAAGGTCGTATATTTCTTTTTGTGAAATGCCTGTTCAGGGATCTTGCCCATTTTGTGGCTGGGATACTTATCTTTTCTTATTGATAGTAGAATTTCCCTTCATATTTTCAGATATTTTTTGCATATCACTTCCTCTTCCCTGTCTTGACTTTCATTTTGTTAATGATGTCTCCTTATGAACAGAAGTTCTTATTTTTAAAGTTTACACTTTCAGTGCCTTTTATCATTAATATTTTTTCTACTCCAAATTTACAAAAATTGTCATGTTAGTTATCTTCTAGAAGGTCCTTTTGCTTTATTCATTTGTTTAAAAAATTTTTTATATGATCTCTGGATTGTTTTGTGTTTTAGATAAGTACTAAGGTTAGTTTTTTCCATATGGATATTAAGGTTTCTCTCCTCCATTGTTGAAAAAAGTATTGTTCTCAACTGTACAATGACAAAAATTTTTAAGAAAGAAGATTATATCTGTGAATGCCTCCATCAGTAAAACAGAGCAAGGCCAAATAAATAGCCTAAAAATGAACGTCAAGATCCTAGAAAAACAAGAATAATCCAAATCTAAAGCCAGTACAAGGAAAGAAATTATAAAGATAAGAGCAAAAGTTAATGTTCTCTGTGAAAATGTTTTTTCATTCTTCTCTGTTTCTTTAAGACAATATGTAGTGAGACCAATAAAGTCTCCTCCATTAAAGGTCTTTCAAAGACTAATGTTCTAGAAATTTGGGGCTCTGGGAGGATTTCAAGGACAGATTTTGAAGGGAAGTACAGTAGAACAAGGGAAGGTGGTGAGAAATTTATTTTAGAGTTTGCAGCTTATTCCCCAGCCATACTTTGAAAACCAAATGGACATTGTGACATGCAGAAGGGTTTCCACTACTCTATGACCAGGGTACTAATTTCAGCAACCCGACCTCCTTTGATCGGTATCACTGCATCATCTTTAGGACAGATATTTTTTTCCTGAATAATGTCAACCACTGCTGCAATATGTAAGGTGCCTGAAAGAGAGAAGCACAAAGATCATCTCAGACACATCACAGGGTCTTCTATTTTCTGCTGGGATCAGGTACCTGCCTAGTGGGGCTCAGTTTCCCCGAATCACTTGCAAATTGATTACCTGTCTTTAACTTTTCTAGAGCAGTTCCTTCCTTTTGGATCCTGGGCATCATTCCATCGGCTCTCCATGGTTCCCGTCCCCACCCTACCCTCTACACTTCCACCTAACAATTCTGTTTCTGCTTTTCCCTCCCTGGTGGACAGCCCCTCTCTTAGACAATGCTTGTACTCACTGTTGGTCTGGATGTCCCAGGACAAGGTTCTTGGGTAATCTTTACAGAGGCAGGTGGTGTATTTATAGTTGAAGGCACCCTCAGTTGGTTTGTTGCTCTCGAGGTAAGCTTTAATCTCGTGGGCAGAAAAGAATCAGTATAAATTTGGTGTATTGAAAGAAGAAACACAAGAGATGAAGAAGATTGAGGTGGCCCAGAGCTATGGAGGAAAACCTCTTTGGTAGAGTCATTCTAGGGGCTTGTTGATGTCAGGTTCTTTCTCCTCCTGTCTTTAACTCCTGCCTCAATTGTGGACATGGCCCAAGAGGGGACATGAATATGCAAATGAGCCCACCAACTTCATCATGGGGAAGGCAGTCCATTGGGGAGACTGGCCTTAGTTATCAGTGAGATTCTGGAGGAATTGACCTGCGTGATCTTCTACTCTGTTAACTTGGGTGTAGGCACCAAGGCCAACCTTGTAAGACTGACCAGGCACCATTGTGCTCCCTTCTAACTTCATGACCCTTTCTCCCTTCCTTCCTGTCCTCCCTCCCTCTGCCTTCCTTCCTTTCTTTCTTTCTTTCCTTCCTTCCTTCCTTCCTTTTTCCAACTTGAGAATTCTCGGCAATTTAGGAGCTCAGATTATTGTATGTTTCAACTTCTAGTTAGTGTTAACAGAGGATTTTATCCTCGGGCCTATTAACCCAGAGGGACCTGTGGATACATTCATGAACTCTGTGTGAATACTGATGAAAAGAAATTGCATCTTCATTTTGCTAACGTTTAGCTGACATTTCACATTCCTTTAGTGACAAAAGGCATTAATGCAACATTGTAGCATCAGCACTGTGTGTGATTTTATAATAAGGAAAAATGGTTCATAGCATTTGATAGACTGCAACATCTCAAATTTTGCCTACACTTATCACTGCCCTGATCATGTGGGAGTTATCAGAGTGGCTGGCTGTGCATGGCTGAGGCCACCTGCCATTTGCCTACCCCAGAAGCTTGCTCTGATCCCTGGTAGTTTTGCGCTGAGTAACCCTCAGCCCCATAGGAAATTTCCTCATTCAGTGCTACTCAGAACTCCATGGGGAATACTAGTACTCAAAACAACCTATCCTTGTATTGCTTACTTTTTAAAATTGGATTTACAACAAGATATCACCACAAATGAGAATTTTCAACACTTGCATTGCAATTAAAAAATCAGAATCCTTTGGATGTCCAGCCTGTCCAGTGCCAGGTGTATCAGAGGTTAGGACAGTTTGATTTTTCTCTTTCTTCAAGCTGAGCAACAGCAGCCTCCACAGATCATATCTTTATAAAATGAAACTTGTTTATAGTTTAAATGTATTGCTTTTCCAGCTTATGCATCAATAAACATATATTATTGTTTCACAATTTTATATTAGTTTTATCATTCTTTTTAATGTAATAGTTTTCATAAATAATTTCATATACTTTATTCATTTAAAATCAGTTGTTTGGATAACATTGTTTTATTCAAGTTAATAGTTTTTTTTTTTTTTTTTGTCTTTTTTTGGACGAGATCAGGTGGGTTCAGGGTGGTATGTCCTTAGACTTTAGTCTCTTTTTGGGACAGGATTTCACTATGCAGTTCAGGCTGGTCTTGAACTCTGTAACCCAGGCTGGCCTTAATCTTGCAGTGATCCTTCTGCCTCAGCCTTCTGAGCACTGCAATTACAGGTGTGCAACAGCACACCTGGCCCAATTTTCAAGTATTATGTAATATTTATATTCAAATACATAACCATAGGACTAATCCATTCTGTTTTAATTATAAAATGAGAATTAGCCTAAGACCTCACTTTATTGAAAAGTCATTTGTAAAACATTACTTGATTGAAAATGAGGTAGGAAAAATTTCAAATGTATTAAAAAATTCTATTTTCCTAAAATTTTTGAAGTATAAATATGTTCAAAAGCACAGCCAGGCATGGTGGTACATGCCTGTAATCCCAGCACTCCGGAGGCTGAGGCAGGAGGATCATTGAGAGTTCAAAGCCAGCCTGGGCTACAAAGCGAGTTCAATGCCAGTCTGAACTGCATAGTGAGACCCTGTCTCAAAAAGACCAAAAAAAATTAAAATAAATTAAAAAGCACGTGTTCATTTTTAATTGAAAGTTACAAGTGAATATTGCTTAAGTAAAGTTAACAAAATTTGCTTTTACACAAGTTTTTTTCTTGTTTGCAAACTCACTGACTCACACTGAAGTTTCTTGTACTTTTACTTGCACTTAGGTTTTAAAAAGATCACTCTATTGTATTGCACTAGCACGACTCTTAAATGTATAATTTTATGGATCACAGTATCACATGTTATTTTGTAGATCTGCACAAATTCTATAAAGCTTTCAGTTTTTAAAGGATGGAAGTGGAACTTCCTTATTTACTGTGATCATCAATATAACTAATATTTAATCTGTGCGATATGTACACAGTTTCCTCATTGTCATTTGTGGTTACAGCAAATGAAATATAAAGTTGAAAAACTATGAATCCAGCTTCCCTTCTACCTTATGTCATCAGATGTGATTCAAGATGTTGAGTGGCAAACAGAGATATCGGACAAAAACAGCGGAAATAATCTTTGCTCAGTGAGCAAGAATCTTGTTCTTACTGGTGAGGCGGCACTTTTAGAATGCATTTTACTGAAAATGTCTCTTCATGCTCTCAGTTTTGTTTCTTGCTTGATCATCGGGCTTAAACCCCACTTGAATCAGAAGGGCCATGTTGTAGGGAACTGTGGCACGTACTGCCGTAACCCCAAGCTCCTCTAAGCATGGTCTCTGCAACGGAGCTTCTGTTTGCCCCGAGACTGTGTCAGAAATTTCGACACTGTGGCTTCTCTCTGTGCTTCAGCGTGAGTGAGAGTCCTTGTTTTGATGAGACCCTGGGTGAGTGTTAGGTGCACTGTGATTTGACAACCTGTGCTGTGGTTCAGAGAGTGGACTGTCCACCGACAAGTGCTGAGCTGGGAAAGGAGAAGCCTGTGAGCTCTCCGCTGGTCAGGGGAGGCCTGGGAAAAAGTCGGCTACTGGCGAGTCGGGAAAGCAGAGCAGAGCGCGAGTGAGAGGCGAGCAGACTCATGGCAGAGCTCACAGAGAGGAGGGAGAGAGGCTGCAGTCCTCCTCTCCTCAGCTGCTTCAGCCTACTGCAGGCAGCTGCAGTGTGCTCTTCTGAGGAACCCCTTGCCTAAACCCCACTTGAAATGTACCATGCTCAGGACCTTGGAGAAACCACTAGGTCTCAGGTCTTTTTTTTTTTTTTTTTTCTCTTTCATTCTTAATTCCTATCCCTTGGCTCTCCCTTTTGCATTCTTCCTAGACCTTGCTGGATCAGAGTTTTGTAAGATAAAAGTAGCCATCTTTCTCAATCTCATAGTTTTTCTGAGGCTCAGGCAGCATACCGTAGTTGATAATGTATTATTAACTATATTGTACTCGAGGTTAGTTATTTGGCATTCGTAATTAAGGAGTCAGATTTGTCGAGAGGTCACTCCCGCAGGTCTCTACTTACCACCATGCATTCTCTCAATTCCGTCTGAACTTTAAGTTTCAAGGTGACTTCTTCCCCTGCTCTTGCTTTCTTCGGCATCTCCACATTGACTATTAGTGCCTTCCGACTGATTCTGGGGGAGCAAGGCAGGGCACAGAGGTCAGAGACCAGTCCATGGGACGGGGCGGACACCGTGAGGTGGCAGGAGGGAGAGGGACAGTGCCAGGGAGGGGATGGTGGGGGCTGGATCAACTGCTCAGCACAGACTCCCCAAGCACTATTATGTGTTGGTTGGTTTGTGTACTTTGTGTAGGTTGAGTTTTGTTGAAAAGTAAATATGCCCATTTTTTCCACTGACAAAATATTTAAAAACCAGGAAATAATTAACGTACATTAGCATATGTATTTTTTTGTTAACATCTGGATCTGAACCTATCTCCACAGGGGGCTTTATGAGATGTTTATCTCCATCACACCAGCTTGAAAGAACCCTGAACAGCTTCCTCCATGACAGGGCATCTGGCTGGAGTCTCACAGAGCACCTCCAGGACCATGGTCCAGAAACACAGGTCTGCAAGCCTTATGTTGGAGAGAAAAACACAGAGTTTATCTGAGTGTTCCTGCTTCTCCACAGGGACACTATTTCCATTTCCTAATTCATTTTACTTCCCTAATTTTCTGCTTCTCTCAAACTAGGACCCACAAGGTCCCAGGGTACGCTTGAGTTACAGGCCCGCCATAGTCGTCATCTTTGGCTTCAGGACAGGAAACATATCTAAGCTTCCTGTAGGCTACCTGCACCACAGACCGTGGGGTGATGGTAGGAGGGGTCTCACCCTTCATTGAGTCCCACCAAAGCTGCACAGAGCTGTTGCTGAAACTTCCATACCTTTTCTGGTGTGAGGCAAAGTATGAGAAGGTAAAGTTTATGGAGCGGCAATGAATGTAAAGTTTATGGAGCTGAAAAGCTGGTAAAATTTATGAAGCAGAAAACAAAGGACATTGAGGATGATCTGTGGTTCAATGAATAAGAGTGAGATTAACTTGTTATTTTGGAGACAGGCTCTTGCTATGTAGTTCAAGGTGGCCTTGAACTCTCTATGTAGCCCATGCTGACCTTGAACTATGTGTGACCTTCCTAATTTAGCCTCCTGAGGGCTGGGAATACAGGCATGAGTCTGTCTTGGGGTAAAACTATGTGTTGATTGCAATCTCTGTGAACAAGGTGAGCCTTATTCCACAGGCAAGCAGAGCAAATGTGAGGGGGATTGATGGCCCTTCCAAAGAGGAGAGAAGTGGAACTCACTGTCACATCCATGAGCCCCTGAGCCCAGAGTTTAAAAATCTCCAAGAAGGGGTATGCTGATTTCTAGGTTAGGAAGGGAGCTCCCCCGCCACCGCCCCATGAGTTTTCAGCAGGGAGGAGAAGGGCGTGGCTCACGTGTCTTCCTGAGCGCTGCTGATCCCCAGCTGCAAGCATAGAACCAGGAGCAGGGTTGCAGGGCTGGCCCTGAACAGGAGCTGGACAGCGTGCATCCTGGAGGACTCAGGAGGTGATGTCCAGGGACAGTAGTGTCTGGGTGCCCGCACAGTTCTTATATGCAAATCAAGGAAGTGGGAGAGCTATATGGTAGGTGCATGAGGTGAATCACCCAATCACTCTCCTTACTCATGATCCCTTCTTGTTGACCTGAAGTTTATTTTTCTATGGAAAGAAATTCAACATTTAATCAGACTGTTACAATGTGGGAGAGATGCCCTTCACTATTTTCTCAGTATCAGAGCTTCTCACAATGACTGTTCTCTGGCATCGTTATATTTTTCTTTTCCTCCTTGAACAGTTATCAGTTCTGTGTGCAGCCTTAGCTTCAGCCACTGTCTGCAAGAAGTGAACCTGAAATTGTGGTAGATTCCAAGCTACAGTGCGAGAGCACATTCACTGGGTTATATTATAGTAAGTTCTAGATGACATGTCACTCAAAAGAGGCTTTATAATCACAGTGAGATCAGGGTCTCCCTGGAACCCCCACCACCAGCTACACAGAAGAGAACTCAGGAAGAGCAGCTTTTCTCTGGGTGATAGAGAGGTGGAACCAGAGCAGAGTATGGGCAGGTGCCATGGTTGGGTTGCGATATAAAGGTATTTATGATTGCTGAATCCTTCTGAGTGTCAGGCGCAGTAATAAATCCTACAGATGGCCAAGATCCTAGATACTCCTAAGTCCTGACTGCAGGGAACTCATAATTTTAATTCTACATAGTTTTGCTAAAGAGCTGACATTTCCAAATCAGAGTTTTTGGCCCCGGAGACTGTTCCTTTCCATAATGATGAGATGAATTTTCGCATTTGTCTTACGGCAAGAAGCACATGGGAGGACACGATGGAGTAAATTCACTCACTAAACAGAGCGTAAACCATGTCTAGGTGACGTCCTGGCTCAAGGGCTCCTGTCTGTGGAGCCAAGGGGAGCCCCACTCTTGCCAACACTGGCATTGTGCTGTTTCTCTTTGCTAAACTGAATTATTCCTTAATCTACGACTTGTGAATTATGGGATTTGTTTCTACCCTTTGCATGACAAGAATCCAAAAATTTGCTCTTGGTCATGGGAGAAAATCATTATTCTGGGAGTTGCCTGTGTAAATCAGCAGAGGCAGGATTAAGAATTACCATCTGGGCATATGCTTTCCATCCTGGATGGATCCTTTAAAATTTCTTTGCCTGTGTGTTCCATTGCTGTACCTCCCTTCTCTTTCCTTTGAGTGTGACACCATGTCATTCTTCATTTGGAGCTTCAGAAATCATTGTAATCACACACTTTCTACTGTTTTTCTTGCCTGAACTCAGTAACAATGTTTCTGTTCTACCTTGCCCTGATCACAGTGACCCTCCTTCATAACATTCTTTACGTTTTAATGTTTGAGGCTTTGCTTTTTCTCTTACTCAGTTGAGTAATTACCACCATAAAGACATTCTAGCTGACATTAGTCAAGGATCAACTCCAAAGGCTCTAGATTTTGTCAGTATTGGGAAAATATATAAGGGACTCTTTGATGGGACTCTTTCTTCTCTAGAGGCACAGTCCTGCCTTTCCAGATTTACTTCAACATTCCCAATGTTAGACCTCAGAAAAAGTAGAGGACAGTGAGTTAAGAGAATGTATTCAAGATAGGTTCACGCTTCTATAAACCAGCAGGGAATTGTGATATTCAGAATTCTTCAAAATACACTCAGCAAATCTGAGGTACTATGCCGTCACTTACTGATGTGATGTTTAGTTTTATATGTGAACTTGGCTAGGCAGGGTACCCAGTTGTCAGTAGAAACCAATGTAGATGTTTTTGTAAGGACATTTTTAAAAGATGTGATTAGTATTTAAATCAGTAGCCTTCAGTAAAGGGAAATCCACCATGCAAATCTGTCTGAACTCTGTTGCAAGCTGACACAGAGATATTAGTATTCATGGAGCCCAACACCTTTGTCAGGTCAGTGTTGCAAAAGTGGGATCGATCAAACGGCTTTTCAAATCTGCAAATGCATGTGGTAATGCTTTCAGATGGGAGTTCATGACAAATCTGATGATAATGCCCCTTATGTGCCAATGTTATTGTTTTAAATTCAGCCTAGCAGATGGCTCTTCTGGAGTAAATATGAACCAGTATTGTCATGGTGTGAGGAATGAATATGTGTCATAAGTTTAAGAGCCCAAATAGAGGCTGATAAGATCAGACCATAAAAGGCTCAGAAGGCTTACAGAACACACGTACAAAGACATGAGGAAAGAATTAAGAATTCAGGGGAAGCTTATTACAGGAAAAATTTGCAAAGAGTAGAGATCATAGAGCTTATAGTTCTCATAAAAGAGCAGGATAAAGAATAGATACCAAAGAAAGGGAGTTATGGGAGGGAATGGTCATGGAGGATATGGCATATGCATGACACTGTGTTAAACGTGTTACATGTATAAAATTATGACTCCTCACAGCAACCCTGTGAAGTAGTTTGCCATCTTTATCCCATTTTACAAAGGGAGGAAAGAGGCAGAGAAGAAAAAGGTATCAAGCCCACGTCTCAGAGCCAGTATGTGGTGGTGTGACCTTTGGATCCAGATTTTGTGGTATCCCCATAATTTTACTCATGCTATTTGGGATTCTCTTTCAGATACACGGCACAGATTTATCAATATAAAATGCAGACAAATCATCCTGGGAAGCATACTTGTAAGGTAGGAACCCTGAGGTTTCTTGTCATCAACTCAGAGGTGAACATGCCTTTGAATGGAGCCAAAAAGGGAGCACAGGCCCTGCGCTCCAAATTCCGAGCTTTGCAGCCCTTGCCTATTGGTGCATTCAAGTGGCCAAGGTAGTAACTAGCAATACTGTGGTTCAAATCAAGTAATCTGACATCAGTCTATGTCTTCAGACTACCTGTCTATCCCGTTCTTGGTGCCACAACATTTTGTAGTTGAAGAGAGAAAACTCACAGAGCTTTTCACAGCTTGTTTCAACCATACAGCCAACAAATACTAAGGTTCTATTGAAACCCAGCAAGAACTTATTCCAGAGTTGGTGCTTATATTGACTGCGCTTTATTTCCTCTCATGAAGTGAAAGCGTGTGGACTACAGGCTATGTGCAAAGACATTTAACTTGTACTCTGTAATGTGTTGTTTACCGAAGGAGGGTACCTTCATGATTAGTGCTGAAGTGTTGCAACTTTTATGACTCCCTTCCTAAGAAAAGCTTGAGTATGCATGTGTGCCCATGTGTATATAAGCAAAGATAAAGCTGGCTGCCCTAATGGATTAATAATAGAATCCTACAGGCTTCATATAGTAGAGATCTATTTTTTGTTTTTATTTATTTATATTTATTTATTTATTTATATTTTAAAGAGAAAAAAGTAAAAGTAGCGATAAAGCAGAGTTTCCAAACAGGCTAGCAAGGACAGTAACAATAATTAATGCATTGCATATTGTTGTCTACATAGTGGTCATTCGGAATACGAGATGCAGGCATGAAATACCATCTAAACAATGTAGCACATACCCTTCTTTTCAATGAACTAAGAGAAACTACATGTATTACTATCTTAAATATCTTGTGTGTATATATGTGTATTTTTTCCTTTCCCCTCCTTTCTTTCTCCCCTTTCCCCCATCACAGTTTCTTTTTATTTTAAAGAAAGAAAGAAAGAAAAAAACAGAAATAAAACAGAGTTTCAAATCAGGCTAATAGGAGAGTAACAATAATTAGTGTATTGTGCATTGTTGTCTTCATAGTAGTTACTCAGAGTATAAGATATAGGCCTAAAGTAATGTCCAGACAATATTAGCACAAATCTTTCTTGTCAGTGATCTAAGAGAAACTAGCTGTGTAACTATCCTATCTTGTGTGCATATATATTATTTCCCCTTTTTTCTTCCTTTCTTTGCCTTCTCCTAATTAGTTTCTTTTTTCTTTTAACAGTTTCTTCTCAATTTACAATATCTATTGTATATTTTGGATCCTATTTACTCACTCAGTTTCTCACACTAGTGAGACAATGTATTGTATACATATATGGGTCTGATTTATTTCACTTATGAGTATGGTCTCAAGTTGCATCCATTTACCTCTAAAAGTCTTGATGGATGAATACACACTTCTCAGATGAAGAAATACAAATGGCAAATAAATATATGAAAAAATGCTCAACATCACTGGCCATTCAAGAGATGCAAATGAAAACAACACTGAGATTCTGTCACCCGAGAGAGAATGGCTATCATCAAGAAATCAACCAATAACAGATACTGGAGGGGCTGCGGGGAAAAAGGGACCCTTGTCCACTTCTAAGAAGTACAGATGGCTATCAATACATGAAAAGGTATTCAGCATCTCTGGTTGTGTAAGAAGTGCAAATTAAAATAACCCTGAGATTCCATCGTACCCCATAAAGAATGTCTACCATCAAGAAATAAAATAATAACAAATGCTGGCAAGGTTGTATGGAAAAAAGAACTCTAGGACATTGTTGTGGAAATGCAAGCTAGCACAACCACTATGGAAATCACTATGGAAATTCCTGAAAAAATTAAAAATAGGAATTTCATTTGATCCATATATAGCCCTTCTACATATATTCCTGAAAGATTTAATGATATTCTATTGCAGTGCTAGCTCCATACACATGTTTATAGCAGCTCAACTCATAATAGCTATATCTTGAAAGCAACCTATATATCCATCAACTGATAAATGGATGAAGAAAATGTAGTACTCATACACAGTGGAATACTACTCTGCCACAAAGAAGGATAAATTTGAGTTGCCTATACAAACAGTGTACTTTGAGACCATAACGTTAAGTGAATAATTTAGACACATGGCCTTAAGTATGGCATATTTTCTTTTCTCTAAGAAACCAAAAGTATAAATAAGTTAAAGACCAAAATAAAAGATAGATAATAGGAGACAGATCCTTTGCAAAAGGGAAAAGAACTAAGAGTTCGAGGGAGGAGGAAATGGAGAAAAAAGAAGTAAGCTGTGTTAGGTATGTTCACCAACTCCTGCTGAGGAATGGAACCATTATATTCTGTAAACATGGACTCATAAAGATAAAAACTAAAAAAAGAATGATGTGTACACAAGAAGAGTCAGAGAGACGAAACTTCCCTGGCTATGAAGATAGAAAAACTTGGCCATGGGCCATGAAATTAGGATAAATTCTACCTGCATAAGCCAAGAAATCGCCTCCAGGAAGGAATGCCACCTTGCACCCATCCTAGATTTAGTGCCAGAAGACTTATGCAGGACTTAGGACTGACATAATTCTAAGGTCGTAATTTTTTTTAACGAAAACTGGGGAAAAATGCCTCTTTAACAAACGGTGCTGAGCAGGCTAACCACATGCAGAAAAATGATTCCAGACTTACCTCTCTCCCCCTGTCCTACATTCAAATCAAAACGGATCAAAGATCCAGGTACAAAAACAGAAACATGGAATCTGCCAAGCAGTGAAGTAGGTAAACCACTTAGAAACCCTTGAAGAGACTGTCATAGACAAGGATTTCATAAACAGGCCTTTTTCTACAGTGTTAGTAACAAGTATGAGTAGGTACCTTCTGTGCCTGTCCTGGTTCTACCTGTCATCTGTGGATTTGTTCTCTGTGTGCATGGTTCTTCTCTGCACTGTTCCTTCTCCTTTCTCATTAAAACATTCTGGAGTGAGAACCTATAAAGTCTCCATAGGAGGTCTTTGAAAGACTAATGTTGTAGTTTGGGGTCTGTGAGCATTTTAAGGATAGATTTTGGAGGGAAATACAACAGAATCAGGAAGCTTGTGAGATGTTTATTTTAGAGCCTACTGCAGATTCCCCAGCCCTGCCTATTTAGAGGAAACAACATGGGCGTTACGGGACACATAGCGTTTCCGTTAATATATGAACAGAGTACTATAAGTAATAACCCATTTTTATCTGATAGGTACCACTGCTGGTTCTGAAGGGCAGATATTTTTTCCTGAATAATATCAACCACTGCTGCAACTTGCACTGTGCCTGGAAGAGAGAAGTGCGAAGATCATCTCACAGGCACTTCAGGGCCCTCTGTTTTTGCTGGGATCAGGTACCTGCCCACTGGGGCTCAGTTTCCCCAAATTATTTACAAATTGATCACCTTCTTAGCTTTTCTTGTGCAGTGCCTCCATTCCGTACCTGCACATTATTCTGTTGGCTCCCCAGGGTTCTCTTCCCCACGGATAAAGAAAATGTAGTATTCATACACAATGGAATACTACTCTGCCACAAAGAGGGATAAATTTGAGTTGTGTACACAAATAGTGTACTTTCACTTTGTTAAGTGAAGTAATTTAGACACATAACCTTTGAGTATGGCATAATATTTTTTATCTAAGAAATTGAAAGTATAAATGTTAAAGACCAAAACAAAAGGATGCAGAATAATGTGCACCCTGTCCTCTGCGTTTCCACCTGACAGTTCTGCTTCTGCTTTTCCCTCCCTGGTGGAGAGTCGCTCCCTTGGTTAGTCTATGGTGTTGGGATGGAACCCAGGGCTTCGAGCACACCAGGCCAGCACTCAGCACTGACCCAGCCTGGAGCTTCTAGGCCCCCTCCCTTGGTCAACGCCCCTACTCACTGTTGCTCTGGAAGTCCCAGGAGAAGGTTCCGGGGTACTCCGTGCCCAGGCAGGTGATGTGTTTATAGTTCAAGATACCATCCACTGGCCTATTAGTCAGGAGGTAAACGTTAATCTAGTGAGAGAAGAGACCTCTGTTAGTCTGCAAAAGGGGAAGATGAGGAAAGACAAGAGGACGAAGAAACTAGAGGTGTTCCAGAGTGGCTGAGGATCTGGCTTTGGCAGGGTCACTGCTGGGATATTCTGTGTCAGGTTCCTTGTCCTCCTGTCCTCTGACTTTGGCTGACACTATAGGCATGATTCAAGAGGGGACAGAAGTTGCGAGTGAACTCCAGACTTCATCCTGGAGTGGCAGACCATCAGGGAACAGGCTGGCCATAGTTATTCGAGTGGTGCTGGGGATTGGCCTGTGTGACCTTTCACTCTGTGACCCTGAGATGGCAGCCTGCTTGGTTGGGTGTAGGTGCTAAGGCCAGGCCTTGCCAGGTTGACCAGGGCCTGCTGCGCCCCCTCCTCTCTGTGACTGTTAATGATGGAAATTACTCCTCTCCGGAGACAGTTATTTCCCAAGACTAGGTGGATAAACTGAGGAAATATGAAGGGGAATCTAAATCAGTTAATTGATCAATCAGTCACAGTCAATCAATCTTATCCCTCCCTCCTTCCTCCCTGCATTCCTCCTTCCTCCCTCCCTCCCTCCCTTCTTCCTTCCTTCCTTCCTTCCTTCCTTCCTTCCTTCCTTCCTTCCTTCCTTCCTTCCCTCCCTCCCTCCCTGCCGGCCTGCCTTTTTCCTTTTTTGGCTTCAAAGTGCTCTGTAACTTAAAATCTCAGATTATTGTATGGAAGAGCTTTAATATCTACTTAGTGTTATCAGAAGGGTTTTATCCTGGGGTCTGTTAACTCAGAGGGACCTGTGAATACATCCATTAACTCTGGGAATGCAGAAGGAAAGAAACTGCATCTTTACTAACCCTAACTGACATGTAGCATTCCTTTAATGAAGAAAGGTGTCAGCGCAACACAGTAGCCTCAGTATTATGTTGAATTTTATAAGGAACAAGAAAATGGTTCATAGAACTTCACGGATGACAATATCCCAAATTTTGCCGACACTCATCACTGCCCCGAACATGTGGGAGTTGTGAGTGGCTGGCTGGCTGTGCGTGGCTGAGGACACCTGCGACTGACCACCCCAGAAGCTTGCTCTGATCCCTGGCAATTGTGCACTGAACAACCCTCAGCCCCACAGGAAATCCCAGTGACCTCACCATTCCATGCTCCTCCGAACACCCTGGAGAGCTCTGGTGTTCAGAAGACACTATCCTTGTGCTGTTTAGTTCCTCATTGGATTCTTAATGAAATATCACCAAGAAACAGATTTTTCGACAGTTGTTTCCTTGAAATAAAAATATCAGAGCCCTGTGGCTGCCCAGCCTGTCGGGTGCCAGGTGTGTTGTGGGCTAGCACAGGTTCATGTAGTTCTTACCCAAGCTGAGCCCCAGCAGCCCCCACAGATCGCGTCTTCGCAAAATGAAGATTAACGTGTTTACATCTCTAACGTGCTGCTTTTCCAGCTGATGCATCAATAAACATGTTATTATTTTATAAATTTATTTTATTTAATTTTATCACTGTTACTCAGTGTGTTAGTTTTCATAAGTGATCTAAAGCACTTTATTCATTTTAAAGCACTTTTTTCTGATGTATGCTACGGGTTTTCTGAGACCAATAAAATGGCCCATATCATAAAAATGCTTAAAGCACTGTCGCTTACCATGAACTCTCTTCAGCTTTGAGGTATTATATAATCTTTATTTCAAATATGTATTCATAGGTGTAATCCATCCTGTTTTAATTTTAAAAGGAGCATGAGCCTACAATGTCAGTTTATCAAAATTCAGTTTAGAAAACAATAAAAATGGTACAGAAAAAAGTCCTTGATTGTTTGATCAATCTTACATTCCTAAATCCAGTGGACTGAGCAAGTTCGTTGAAGATAACAGTATGTAATGTAGCAGCCACTGTTAATTCCTATCATTTTGTTTTGAGATCATGTATCATTTTTGTTGTTTTTGCTTTTGTCTTCATTGTTGTTGTTTTGTTAGTTTTTTTCTCTTTAAAATAAAAAAATTCAGTTTTAAAACATATACTTGATAGAGCATGAGGTAGCACAAATTTCCAACTTCTAAACAAATTCTATTTTCATAAATTTCCAAAAGATAAGTATGCTTAAACCTATCAATTCATTTTTTATTGAAAACTACAAGTAAAAGCTAATAAAATTTCCTTTTACACAAGTTCTTTCTTGTTTTCAAAGTCATAGACTCACTCTGAAGAGTTTCCTGTACTTTTATTTGCACATAGGTTGCTTTTAAACTGATCACTCTATTTTATTTTACTGGGAGGATCCTTAATTGTATACTTTTATTGATCACAATGTCACATGCAATTTTATAGACTTGAGCATATTTTCTAAACAGATCACTTTCTCAGGCATGGAAATGGAACTTCGTTATTTATTGTGACCAGAAAGAACAAACATAACAAATATTTAATCCATGCAACATGGACATCATTTCCTCATTGCCATCTGTGGTTATAATAAATGAAATATAAAGTTGAAAAACTATGAATTAGTCTCCTTTCCACCTTATATTATCATATATGGTTCAAATTGTTGGGTGGCAAACCAAAAAACTGGACAAAACAGTGGGAATATTCTTTGCTCAGTGAGCAAGAATCTTGTTCTTACTGGTGAGGTGGCACTTTTAGAATGCATTTCACTGAAAATGTCTCTTCATGCTCTCAGTTTTGTTTCTTGCTTGATCATTGGGCTTAAACCCCACTTGAATCAGAAGGGCCATGTTGTAGGGAACTGTGGCATGTACTGCCGTAACCCCAAGCTCCTCTAAGCATGGTCTCTGCAACGGAGCTTCTGTTTGCCCCGAGACTGTGTCAGAAATTTCGACACTGTGGTTTCTCTCTGTGCTTCAGCGTGAGTGAGAGTCCTTGTTTTGATGAGACCCTGGGTGAGTGTTAGGTGCACTGTGATTTGACAACCTGTGCTGTGGTGCAGAGTGGACTGTCCACCGACAAGTGCTGAGCTGGGAAAGGAGAAGCCTGTGAGCTCCCCGCTGGTCAGGGGAGCCCTGGGAAAAAGTTGGCTACTGGTGAGTCGGGAAAGCAGAGCAGAGCGCGAGTGAGAGGCAAGCAGACTCATGGCAGAGCTCACAGAGAGGAGGGAGAGAGGCTGCAGTCCTCCTCTCCTGAGCTGCTTCAGCCTACTGCAGGGGGCTGCAGTGTGCTCTTCTGAGGAACCCCTGCCCCAACTCCATCCCAAATGCACCATGCTCAGGGCCTTGGAGAAACTCCTACCAATTCTTTACCACCTCTTACATCTTTTCTTTTTTCTCTTTACCTCTTACTTCCTGTTTTTCTTTCTCTCTGTCTCAGCCTTCCTAGACCGTGCTGACTCAGAACTGCTTCATCTGTAAGACAAGAAGTCATCATGGAGCTCTTTCGATCAGTCTGTGGAACATTCTTTGTTCAATGATCAATAACCTTGTTCTTTGTGGTGTGAGAATGTGTGAGAATGTTTTGTTAAGTGTACTGCGTATTATTAAAGTGAGAGTTTGCATATTTGGTACTCATAGTTAAGGAGTCAGGTTTGTCGTGAGGTCACTCTCCCGAGGCTTCTGCTTACCACCACTCAGTCTCTCAATTCAGTCTGAACTTTGAGTTGCAAGGTGACCTTTTCGTCTGCTCTTGCTTTCTGTGGAATCTGCATATTGACTATTAATGCCTTCCGATTGGTTCTGGGAGGGCAGAGCAGAGCACAGAGGTTAGACACTTGCCCATGGGAGAGGGTTGGTACCACGGGGTGGGAATACAGGTAGGCACAGAGAATGGGGGGACTGGATCGCCTGCTCAGCACCAAAACTACTACATATTGGTTGGTTTGGATGTTGTGTGTGGATTTACTCTTGGTGAAAACTAAGCACATTCACTTGTTTTCCATTGACAAGATATTTAAATACCAAGAAAAGAAAAAGAAATAAGACACAGTGCCCCTTTTTCTTTACTAACATCTGGATCTAATCCTATGCTCCCACAGTTTTTCTGAGTATGTTTGCTTCCATCTCACCAGCTTCATAAAACCCTGAACAGTTTCCTCCAGACCAGGACATTGAGCCACAGCTTCTCCCAGCACCTTCAGCAGCAGCACCTCCTAGAAACACAGCTGTCCTAGTCCTGAGGCTGGAGAGAAAACTCCAAAGTTCTGCTAAATGTCCTTACTTCTCCCCAAAACTCTAGTTTCATTTCCTACTTCATTTGACTCCCCTAATTTTTCTGCTTCCTTCAAACCAGGACCCTCAGTACACTGTCTTGTGAACCTGTGCTCCCCATTCCCAGGTTGGGTGTGACTAAGAGGGCCTAATATTCATCTTTGGCTTCAGTCAGGAAAAGTGTTTCAGGCACCTCCAGGCTACCTCAACCTCAGACAAAGAGGTGGGTGATAGAGGAGTCTCATCCTTTAGTGAGTTCCCCCAAAGCTGCACAAAGCTGTTGTTAGAACTCTCAGACCTCTGCACTTCTGTTGGTAGAGGTAAAGTATGGGAAAGGAAAGTTTACGGTTCATAAAGGTAAAGTTTATGGAGAAGGAAAAAAAGGAAGTTGAGGATGGACTATATATAGATCAAAGAGTAAGATTAATTTTTTTTGAGATAGGGTCTATGTGGTTGAAGCTGACCTTGAACTCACTGTGTAGCAAGGCTGACCTTGAACCTACTGTGGTCCTCCTGCCTTAGTCTCCAGAGTGCTGGGATTTCAGGTGTGAGTCACCACACTTGCTTGGAATAGACTAATTGTTCACTACATTTTCTGGGGACATGCTGAGCCTTATGCTACAGGTAATCTAGAATCCCCCAGAGGAAATGTTAAAGAGTTGATGGGGCTCCCTGAGGAGAGAATTGGAATCTTCCATGAGGTACACAAGAGCTCCTGAAGCTAGATTTCTGAGAAGCTTTAGAATTCTCTCGGAAGGGACATGTCCATTTCTATGTTAGGAGGGGAGCCCTCCCCATGGGTATTCTGCAGGGAGGAGAAGGGTGTGGCTCATGTGTCTTCCTGGGCTGTGCTGATCCCCAGCTACAGGCACAGAACCAGGAGCAGGACGGCAGGGCTGGCCCTGAACAGGAGCTGGACAGTGTGCATACTGGAGGACTCAGGAGGTGATGTCCAGGGACAGTAGTGTCCGGGTGCCAGCGCAGTTCTTATATGCCCATCAGGGATGCAGATCTCAGGTGGTTCCATGTGGGAATCACCCAATCATGGTTTCTACTAATGATTTTTCCTTGTTTATTTGAAGTTTGTTTTTCTATTACAAAAGAATCAGCGTTCAGGTAAACTGTTGGAATCTGGGAGAGATTCCCTCCCTTGTTTTCTCAGCGTCAGAGCTCCTCAGAATGATTGTCTTCTGGCTAACAGTTCCACATTATGTACCCATCAATCCTGCTATAGGTAGCCTTAGCTTAAGGCATTGTTTCTATAGGCAGGGAGCCAGCAATGGTGGCAGATTTCAAGGTGCTATTCTAGAGCAGAATTATTTGGTCACCTTATAGAAAGTTCTAGAGGGGATGCCACTAAAACGTTTTTGGAGTCTTGAGTTGATCAGGCCTGCCATCAATCACAAAGTAAGAGACTAAGGAAGAGCCAGGCTTCTGTGGGTGATGGAGAGGTGGGGCCACAGCAGGGTACGGGTGAGGGTGGGATGGAATGGTGAAGGTGTTTGTGATTGCTGAGTCCTGAACTTCAGGTGCAGTAGTAAATGCTGCAGATGCCTGAGATCCCAGGTGCCTCTAAGTCCCTTTCAAAGGGCCTACATTTTAACTCATTTTTCTTTTTTTTTTATCTTTCTTTTGGGGCAGGGTCTTGCTATACAGTTCAGGCTGGCCTTGAGCTCACTTTGTAGCCCAGGCTGGCCTCGACCATGCAACGATCCTCCTGCCTCAGCCTCCCGAGTGCTGGGATTACAGGTGTGCACCAGCACACCCGGTTCTAAAATTTTAATCCTACACAGTTGCTGCAAGGAGCTGGCATTTCCAAATCAGACTTTTTAGTCATCAGGGACTTTTCCACAATGATGTAGTCACATCTCATGCTTTTTCTACAGCAAAAGGCACATAGGAAGACACAATAAGAATGATTTCATCCACTACTACAGAATTCTAACGATGTCTGGGAGATTCCTGACTCAAGAATTCCCCTCCATGGAATCATTGGAAGACTCAGTCTTGCCAAGATTGGTATTGTGCTATTTCTCTTTACAATATTAAATTATTTGTTACTCTATGACTTGTGAATTGTGGGATTTGTTTTTGTCCTTTGCAAGGAACAAGTCCAGAAATTCTATTGGGCATGGGAGAAAATCATTATTCTAGCATAGCCTCCACAAATCACGATAGCCAGCATTCAGAATTAAAGTCTAGACTTACACTTCCAGTTTTGGCTGTATCTTTTGAAATTCACTTTCTTATGGTTGTATTGCTTGCTGTACCTCCATTATCATTCTGTTGGGTTGGATGCCATGTCATTATTCATGTAAAACTTTAGCTATTATTGTGATCACATACTTTCTATTCTGTTTCTCTTCTGTGAGTAATTACTATCACAGGACATTCTAGCTGACATTAGTCAAGAGTAAGGCCAGACAAGATTGTGTCTGCATATTGAAAGTATAGACAGAACTCTTTAATGGGACTCATCCCTCCTTGAAGGCATAGTCCTCCCCTTCAGGACTGTGTAACACTCTCAATAATGTAGACCTCAGAAAAAGCAAAGGACAATGAGTTAAGAGAATGTATCGAAGGTAAAGTATTTACTCTCCTACAGAGAACTGTGATACTCAGAACTCTTCAAAATGCACAACAGACCTTAAGTACTATGCTGTCATTTCCTGATGTGATATTTAGTTTTATGTGTCAACTTGGCTAGACATAGTACCTATCTCTCCTTAAACACCAATCTAAGTGTTTTTGCAGATTTGTTTTTTTAAAGATGTGATTAACATTTAAATCAGTAGCCTGTGTTAAAGCAGATTATTTTTACTGGAGTTGGTTTAAAAGGAAATCCCTCATCAGTAGTCAAATCCACCATGCAAATGTCTACGTGTCCCAAATCTATTCCAAGTTTGCAGAGAGATATCAGTATTCATGGGACTGAACACAGTTGTGAGGTCAGTGTTTCAGAAGCAGGGAAGGGTAAATTGCTTCTCAAATCTGCAGATGACAAGCAGCAATGGTTTGAGAATGGAGTTTTTGACAGTTTTGATGATAATGTTGCTTAGATGTCAGTGTCATTGTTGGAAATTCAATCGAGCAGATGGCTCTCTGGGAGTACACGTGAACCAAAATTGTCACATGGAAGCAAGGAACGTATCTAGTAAGTTTTAGAAACAAAATACAAACTGATTAAGACCAGACTAAAAAAGTCCCAGAAGACTTACAGAACACACATCCAAAGACACCAAAGGAAAGAGCTAAGAATCGCAGGAAAGTAATCACAGCTGAAATTTGTCAAGCGATGGATTATCACAAACCTGACAGTTTTCATAGAAAAGCAAGATAACAAATGGCCAAACAAGAAAAGAAGTTGAGGAAGACAGCACTAGCAGAGGACATGTCATGTGCATGGAAATATGGTAAACATTTTACATGCGTTTGATCACTGAATCGCCGCAGCAACCCTAGGAAGTAGTTTGCCATTTATATCTTATTTTTACAGATGGGGAAAATGAAACAGATGAAATAAACATCAAGCCTGTATCATAGAGCCAGTAATGAGTGATGTCCATTTTGGATCCAGATTTTGTGGTATCCTCATAGTTTTATTAATGCTATTTGGGATCATCTTTCAGACACACATCACAAATACAACATAAAATACAGCGAGAAGATACTGAAAGGGGCACTTGTAAGTTAGGAACCCCGAGACCGATCACTATCAACTCAGCGGTGAATATACCTGCGCATGGAGCCAAATGTGAGCACAGGCCATCTAGGTCTAAATGCTCTGCTTTGCACACTTGTCTACAAAACAAGGTAGGAACTAGAAAAATTGGAGTTCAGGGTCAAGTAAAGTGATATCCGAGTCAGTCCTGAGACTACTTGTCTATCCTGTTTTTGGTGTCACATTTTATAGTTGAAGAAAGTAAACTCACAGAGATTTTCAGAGCTTGTCCTACTCAGACAGCCAACAAATATAAAAGCGTTACTGAAGCCCAGTGAAAACCTAATCCACAGTTGGCTGCTGTTTATTTCCTCTTCGTTAGTGAAAGCATGGGAGCTCTAGGGCATGCACAAGGACATTTAACTTGTGCTGAGTATGTAATGAGCTCTTCACCAAGGGAAGCTGCTTTCAAGATCCATTTTGAATTGCTCAAACCTATATCAAAACCTTCTTTTGTCGAGATCAAATAACTAAGGAGTCTGGGGATGTTTCTGTATCCTCTGTTCTGTTCCACTGATCCACATATCTGTTTTATTCTGGTACTATGCCATTTTTATCACTATCGCTTTGCAATATAGCTTGAGTCAAGTATTGTAAAGCCTCCTGCTTGGCTGTGGTTACCCAAAATTGCTATTGCTATTCTGGGTCTTTTCTGATTCCATATGAAGTTTAGGATCATTTTTTTTAAACTTTTATAAAAAGTTGTTGGTATTTCAACTTAGACTGCATTGAAACTATATAACAGTTTGAGGATTATGGCCATTTTGACAATATTGGTTCACCTACATTACAGGAACAGGGGACATCTTTCCATTTTCTGATGTCCTTCCTTTTATATCTCCTTTTTTTTTTTTTTTTTTTTTTGGTACCGGGAATCAAACTCAGGACCTTGTGCTTGCCAGGCAGGCGCTTATGCCACTGAGCTATATCCCTGGTTCTCCTTTTTTCTTTTTAGAGGTCTTTCACTTCCTTGGTTAGGTTAATTCCTAGATATTTCATTTTTCTTGAAGGTACTGTGAATGGTATTGTTTTCATAATTTCCTTATCATTGAGTTGCTATTCACGTACACAAATGCTAATGATTTTTATGTGTTGATATTGTATCCTGCTATATTGCTAAAGTTGGTCATTAATTCTAAGAGTTTTTTGGTGAAGTTCTCTGAGTCTTCTATGTAGACTATTATGTCATCTTCAGACAATGATTATTTGAATTCTTCCTTTTGTATGTGTATCCCTTTTATTTCTTTCTCTTGCCTAATTGTTCTGGCTAATGTTTCAAGTACTATGTTGGGAAGGAGGAGGAACATGCCAACCTACCCTGCCATCACTGGGGTCAAACTACCAACTCCTACTGATTCTGCATCTTGGTTCTCCTTAGCACAGAGCAGCAGGTGTTACATCCAAAGAACTGTCCTGACCGAGTATGAGACCAGTACCATGGAAGAAATTTCACTCCAGGATTAAATTGAAGTGTTACCCTGCCGCAGAAAATGAGTGAGAAACAGTCACAGGAGACAGACTTGGGCAGCGTGAGGGTTAGACATAGATCCCTGGAGAAGTATAAGCTTAGGCCAGGAAGGTCACAGACCCTGCATTCTGTATGGTGAGCCAGGATTTGTGAGTCTAATTTTCACAGGGGCTGGGTCTGAAGGTGATGGCATTGAGTTCAGTGGTCTCCTTGAGCTCTTGCTCCACTGCATACCATTCACCAGTGGTCCTTTTTCACTGAGCTGCTTAAGTGTCTATACTAAAATCATAGATCTCTTTGCTTTGGTTAACGGGGGTTCACAAGTGGTTCTTACGGGTTTTCAGGATCCAGTTTATATTTGATGCTATTTTTTTTTACTGACTTTACTACTACAGTCAGGATAACATAGTTGTTACTGTCAATTTTTTTTCTCTTTATCAAATATCAAGATTGACTAGGAGGAAGTCATATGCAATCCTGCAGCCCCTTCCAGAAGCACTGGGTACTGAGCCAAGTAAGCTTCAACCTTCCCATCCAGATAAATGCAAGTAGCTGGATCCTGGGACAAAAGCAAAGTCCAATAGTTAGCCACATGCAGAGGATACCTTTTCAACAAAGCTACTCACCACAGTCAACCTCAGGACAGGAAGACAAACAAACAAACAATAGAAATATGAGAATAGGCAACAAAATACCTCCCAAAACTCCCAGCTGTCCTAAATGTGACACAGAAGGAATCAAAGGGTAGTAAATGAAAAGCCATACAGTCAAAATATTTGAAAGGATATCAGTGGATGTAACGAAATAGATCAATAAGTTGCTTGGCAAATTCAGAGAGTATATAACTAAACAGATAATGATCCTAATGAAACACATGATCATTTAGAGAAGACATTAATAAAAATCTAGCAGAGCTAAAGAAAGAGGTGCAAATCATGAGTTCTCAGCATAGAAAATAATTGAGTTCATAAAAAGTTCCAAACAGAAATCCAGGAGAATAAAAGTATTTAATGTATGCACTGTAGAAGCAACCAGTGTGAGGACAGACAGTCAGAGTTAGAAGACAGGGCCATAACTGGTATACACTCAATTCATGAAAGATACCTTTGAAAAACAAGAGAACATATCCAACAGCTTCTAGGTGAGGCAGAGGAGGCTAATGTGAAATTAACTGAAGCTAATGCAAAATCAGAAGACAGTACAAAGAGCATAAAAACAGATTTACAGAAGTAATAGAAGACCTTCCAGAGATGGAAGAAGAATTTAACACACATAAGTGAGTCACATAGAACTCCAAACAGCCAGATGTGGAAGAAGACTTTATCAGATAAGTGAAGCATGTAGAACTCCGGACAGTGCTAAGGAAAAAAAAATTCAATGCCATATCATAATTAAAATACCAGAAATCCAACACAAGATCAGAATCTTAAAATCTGTTACAGAAAAGTGAGTCATTTACATAGGAAAACCCATCAGAATCACAGCAGACTTCTCTAAGCAAAACTTAAAGGCAAGGAGAACTTGGAATGAAGTGGTTCAAGCCCTAAAAGAGAACAACTTCCAACTCAAACTGATACATCCTGCAAAACTGTCTTTTAAAATTTATGGGGGAATAAGATATTTCTACAATAAAAACCACCTGAAGAAATTCATGACCACCAAACTTACATGCGAAAACATTCTCAAGGACATTCTGTAAAGAAACAATAAAGCTAACAATGCCAAAACATCTAATAGGATGAATGCAACAAGTGGAAAAAACAATTAAATTGAAGAGAAACAAAGTAAAATAGCAACTTAGGCAGAGCCAGGACAGGAGGATGTGTGGCACTGGGCTATGAAGCATGGAGGGGTTCTATACAAGTGGACCAACTCTGTCACAGATCGGCAGCCTCATTGGTGCTATGATTCACAGGATAATGTTTGCAAGGGAGCAAAGAAAGTACAATGACAGTGTTTTGTAAAGTCCATTCATCAGACATCACAAGAATGGATTTAACCATTCCAGGAGAGCAGAATTTTCTGTCATCATGTAGAAATTAATGTAGAATTTCTGCACAAAGGCAATAAATGCAGCTGGAAGACTGAGGTGGCAGGTTGCTCTGTGGGGTCACCCAAGGTATGTTTGACTGTTATTAAGACTAAAAGAAGAAAAAAGAAATAAATGAAATCAGTGAATCTCTGGAAACCAAAATGTCTACTGTGATCTGCTTATGCACCAAGTTCATACAGTCTGGTAATTTGTTAACCATGATGAGAGTCATTCTTCTCCCAGTGTAGAGGACAGGAATAATGCCTCTTCCCTACCTAGAGCCACATGTAATACATTCATCACAACGCTTGAAGAATGTGGGAGGATAGAAAATACCAAGTTTAAGCCTGTAATGTTTCGATTGTCCCTTCCAGATCTGCTGGTTTCTTCCATGTCACCTTCTGCAGTTTAACTAATGAAGCACTGGGCCACAGTGCTGATTCTTGCACATCAGAAGGGTGTTGCTATTCTATAAAAGAACCAGTGTCTGAACTTTGCAGAATATCTTCGTGATGCTGAAGAACCTGCTCAGATACAGACTGTTGTAATGATATTCCCCTTGGAGACCTAAATAGACCTGTTCACTGTTCCAGAAATGCACTTAATGGACATTTGACATCAGCAAACATTCCCAAAGAAAGCTGACCTATGGCCAAAAAGAAATCTGAATCAAAGCATCCTCTTCCATGTTTCCCTTCCTGACGTAATTGAAGTGTCCACCTTCTAAGTATTGCTATTGAAAAGCTGCTATAAATAAACTTGCTATAAGGAGTAGTTTTTCCCTTAGGATATCTTGCACTTTATGGTAAAAGTAACAAACAAAAAACAACCCACATTTTTTTAAGTGAATTTTGTCTACATGTAGTTTATTTGCAAGGCTGTTTTCTTAATAATTTCACAGTATGAATGTGCATCTTTTTAAAAAACAAATGATGGGGTAATATTTTGACATCTATAAAGTTAAATGTAGATATTTTTCTAAAAAAATTGTGAGGGACTGACAACTTGGTCAGCATATATTGTAGCTTATAAAAGTGAAATCTTATGAGGTTTCAGTTTGACAGAAGTATAATATGTGTAACTTGTGTCATGGACCTAAAGGTTATTTTACTCCCATTTAAAATGAGTTATGAAAGCAGCTTCATGGTTATATTGTATTCCTTCAAGCAAAAAGGAAACACTTAATATTCTGAATATCTTCAATGCTAATACTATGACTTACTGAGCAGTTTCTAAAAAAACAGACTGCTATTCTTCATAGGTGAAGATGACACTACTGATTTGTCAATGCCAAATGTTGGTTTAAATTATTCAATTATTTATTTTCTTATTGCATCAAAAGTTGATTGGATTCTTACTTTTGTTACCTACCAAATTTAAGATCTGTACATGTTATGTAGAGTATTCTACAAAACAGGTGAATGCTGTAGTGACCTTGCTCACTTACACTAGAGAAATACATGACTTTCTTTCTTTCTTTTCTTTTCTTTTCTTTTCTTTTCTTTTCTTTTCTTTTCTTTTCTTTTCTTTCTTTCTTTCTTTCTTTCTTTCTTTCTTTCTTTCTCTCTTTCTTTCTCTCTTTCTTTCTTTTCCTTCCTTCCTTCTTTCCTTCTTTTTTTTAAACTTTCATTTTTTAGACCTTCATTTTAGACTTTCATTGGAAAAAAAAAAGAAATGAAAAATGTGAAAGTATAATGAACTCTACCCGAATCCAGATTATTGGCAACTACTTCACAAACATGTATGCTGAAAACACCTGGAGAATTCAGAAGAAATGAGGAGATTCCTAGGCTGGGGAGCTCAGGAAGCTCTCTTAGGGCACTGGGATTGTGCCCTACCTTGTGGGAGGAAGGAGGAGAATCACGTAGCCTGTTTTTCCTAGCCAGTAAGAAGCCCATAGGCCAGCCTCAAGTTTACCCCTCCTTTTCTTTCTCTCTTTCTCATTTTTGGTCACACACTTTCAGTATGAGTCAGTAGAGATCAGCCAGGGAGCCTGTTATTAACCTAGTTGCTGAACAGATTTTTCTAGGTTTCAGGTGGACAACCTGTATTTTAGTGTACACCTTTCTGCCCTCGGGTTTCTGTTCTCTGTGCTGCCTTCCTCAGCTTCTTACTGTTCCAGAAAAATTAGCTATTGGTAGCTGCATCTCCTGCTTGAGTAGCCACCTACCCCCACTTATTGCTTTATGTGCTAAAAGTAATATCTGCACTTTCCTCCCAGATGGCCTTTTATCTCTGGGCATCATTAGTGAGCTGCTTTCTCAGGACCTTGTTTCATCCCAATCCACCTTTCCCCTATAACTGGCAGCCGTTTGGGTTTATGATGTGAGTTAGTCACATGGGTTGTCCATTTTTGTTCATCCTGTGGGTAAGCCACCTGGATTCGGTCACGTTTGTGGGCCATTTTAATTGGTCACTTGAGTTGATAGGGGAACTGGAGGGCAGGAGGGAGAGGTGAAGGGAAGGTATTTTTTTTTTTAAATAAAAAAAGAAAGAAGAAAGAAACACGCTGTAATATGTACATGTAACCGTTCACCAAGATTACTGTAAACTATAAACATGAACTGCAAACATGTACAAATAAAATTAAAAAAAGAAAAAAGAAAAAAGGTAAGAGCCAGGAGTGCTAGTGCACACCTGTAATCCCAGCACTTGGGAAGATCGTTGCAAGTTTGAGACCAACCTGGGCTACAAAGTGAGCTCAAGGCCGGCCTGAACTGCATAGTGAGACCCTGTCTCAAAAAAAAAAAAAGATAGAAATCTCTAAAAAAAGAATGATGGAATGAGTATACTCAAAACAGTATTAAGTACTTTGAGGATGTTAATGGTAATACATCTTTTATTGTAATAATTTGTTTTGAAAAGTTAGACATTTATTATATTTTGACCACACCACATATTGTAACAGTTTTCATCTTATAAGTGAAAAAAATGAAAAGTAATGCCTGAAAAGTTAGACATTTATTATATTTTGACCACACCACATATTGTAACAGTTTTCATCTTATAAGTGAAAAAAATGAAAAGTAACAAATAATATTCGTGAAAAAAAAATATATATATATGTTTTTTTTTGTCTTTTTGAGACAGGGTCTCACTATGCAGTTCAGGCTGGCCTTGATAACATATATATGAAAGAAAAAACCTGTGGTATGTACACATAGTCACTCCCTAACATAATTGTAAATTGCATAAACTGTAAATATGTATTAATGAAATAAGAAATTAAGAAAAAGAACATGCCTAGTGAGGGCCATGAGTCCAAAATTAACTTCTCCAATGCTTTAATGATATATCATGAGCACTATTATATAGCAACAAGGCTGGATGGCTGGCTCCATTTCTGAGATGACACAGCTTAATGAAAAACAAAGTAATCATTATATAATCTTTCTTCACCTGGAACATTTTATGGAATACTTACACAATATTTGCTGAATAAAATGTTATTTTAGGGACCTGATGAATTTGTTTTCAGGCTCTTAATGGAAATTTTATAATTACCCCACATACATGAAGAATTGAATCTCATTTGGATCTTCCTAGTGTTAGCTGTGACCTACTGTCTCAGTCTCACATCACAGAAAGGAGTTTAGAATGCCTTTTCTAAAAAAGCTCTGGTTGTTATTATTATTTGAACCTCTAAATTCTGGGAGACTTTATTTATTTATTTTTTTTTGGTTTTTCTCCGGTACCGGGAACCGAACTCACGACCTTGCGCTTGCCAGGCAGGCGCTTTTGCCGCTGAGCTAAATCCCCAGCCCTGGGAGACTTTAATGAGTCCTCATGACAGCTTTTCTTCTTGGGATGCCCAGGATTTTTGGCTGCTCACAACCTCTGAGTTCCTGGCAACCTGTGATGGAGGTATAATTGTCCCCATCACAGAACTGTTAACCTGATCAAAATAGGGACAGGAGTATTTATGCCAATTCAACTAAAAAGTTACTAAGAGCCATGGCAATGAGTGCTAGTAGCCGTGTCCATTACAAATGCAGTTACAATGAACAAATCTTAGATTTACATTCTTTTCAAATATCTTTTTTTTCTGACTTCAAACTCTTGTAAAGCTTAGTGGAGAACTCAAAGGAAGACAATTTCCAATAACTTCAGTTCAATACGAGAATTTATCCTTTCTTTAGCTTTAAAATTCAGTTACTTCTGAGTGCTACTATTTTCTCTAAAGATTCTCATTCTCAGGGAAAGTTTGGTGTCTCATATATGACTGCCCTCCTCTACCGTCTGCTGCTAGTATAGGGCTCATTTCTCCTTTGTTGGTGAATGCATCCCACCAGCCTTGCCCTCCCATGTCAGTGCTGCTTGTCCTACACACCATACTACCCTATGTAATGTGCACCAGTAACTTGGACCATTTTCATGCAGCTGTAAGTTGAGAATGTTTTGTTTCAGACAATACCACATTCTTTTGTCTCCTGAGTCTCCGAGGTGATGAGACTCAATATCCGTGGGAATGCACACAGACTCACACAAGTAACTCAGAATGGCATGGGAGTTCACGCCTTGTAGGGCCACTGGGGACCATTCCTTGGGCAGTATGTTCTCATGGAGAAATGCTTTCCTCTTTCATCATCTGTGCCCACACTTCTGAGATGCTTTTCAAAAGGGACCTCAGAAGCGACTTTTGTTTGAGCCCCACTCTACTGTAATAGTAGCCAACCTGGTAGCACTGACACTTTTTTTACTTCCTTCCTTGCTTTTTCAACACCCAGGGCTCCCCACTCTTCCTCCTGGCATCACATTGCCAAATAAGCTTCCTGCACACTTGCCTTTGTCTCAGGACCCACCGTGAAGAAGCCAGGCTTTGATGGTTTCCATCCACGGGATGACATAGATCTACATTTTCTTCCAAGGAGGAGAGACTCACAGTCTGTCATCCTGGTCACTACTGAGAAACAGGTTCTGTTCTATTGGCTCTTCAGGAGCCCTGCAGTGCCCTCAGAGGAGAATGAGTATTTGTGTTTGGCTCTGCCATATTGTGTAAGATATGTGGACTCACTTATTCCATTCATTCACTCAAATGTAGTCACTCTCTACTTCAGCCTTTAGCACATTGACCATATACATGGTCTCCTGCAAGTTTGCTCACCAGACTTTATTCATTCATTTTCCATTGCAAACCCAGGTAATATGCTAAAAAAATAGATTTGTTGAACTGAGAGTTTTGGAGGCTGAAATTCCAAAGAGCATGGACCAGCTCTGGTGCAGATCTTCCAAGGCTGCACCACAACATGGCAGATGGCATCAGGGCAGAAAGCATGTGTAAGAAGGGCAATCATATGATGATACACAGAGGCAGAGTGTGACAGGGAGTCAATACTGCTCTTTTATAACATGTTATTTTCTTAGCAACTCACTGTGGTACTTTAGTTACTGTATTATTCTCTTCCTCACCCAGTAAGCCACATTCCACTAGGTCCTACCTCTTAAAGGTTGCAGTGTGGGGTCAGAGGAGATCCCCAAGGAGTAGGCTAGAACCTCAACTCACCCATCTGCACAATAGGTTTAGGTTCCTTGTATTGAGTCATAGAAAATAGTTATGGAACCAGTCAGTGAGAGTTATTGGAATAGTTTATTAGGCAAAATTGAAGAGGTATAGACTCAGGGAGACCGGAGAGTAGGGTCTCGAGGTCATTATGGTCTGGGGCTGTATTTGTATATTTGGGGGGTGGAATCCTGAGAAATTTATGAATTATAGAAAATGCAGGATCAATCTATGGCGAAGGGGAGCTGCCCCTTTAACAGGTGAAAGCACATTTTATAGGAGAAAGGCATAAGCCTATTCTATTTTTTAAGACTTTGGAATTCAGGGGTCAGTGAGTGTCTGAGAAATCCATTCTAATAATCCTAAACTGATTTTGTTATGAGCTACTTCCACTCCCTCATTTTTTTGTTCTTCTCCCTTATTAGTCAGCAGAGTTTATTTTGTCCATAAGCAAATTGGTTCTTCCATTATCATGTATTCTTCTTGGATTCTGTTGCTTATAGTCTTATAGTATTGATTTTATGCTATGAGTTTCTTGGACTCCATTTTTGAGATTAAAAACACATTTTTTTTTCTTTAAAAAACTCCGTATTCATTGGTTTTTCTTTTTTTTTTTTGATGCATTATTTTTGTCTTGGGATTTAAAATTATATTTCATCAGTCAGAGAAAGAGCCGTAGGAATTAAAAATTATTGCTGGTCCCACAGTAGGTGTTTGAGTTTTCAATTTTTTCATTTTTTTCCTCACTGGTTTATGTTTATATTGTTCTATTTGCAGAAGAGATAACACATACGGTCCCCAGCTCTAGTTTGTCCTGAGTAAGCCCTTTGAGACTTGACTTCAACTGGGTACAGAGCAGCCAAGTACTTTGCCCTCATATTTGCATGGAAAGGGCAAAAGAGACTTGTGTGTTGGCGTTAGTATGTTCAGAATAGTGCTTCAGAGTATCAAGCTAGCTGCAGGTACCACTGGAGTGAGCTTCTTAGTTATCACATGAAGTCTTTCATTGCACTACTCAGGTATATGACAAGGGAAAAAAAATCTGCCTATTCAGTCTCAAACATATTTTCAAAATATACATGCACATACATGTGAAGTTGTGTGAGAGAATCCAGAAATTTTCCCAGTCCCTTCACGACTCCAGACTTCCAGTGACAAGAACAGAATAAGTCTGAGGTGGGAAAAGATTTTTTTTTACTTTTGCCTGGTCGACAGTGATGTGGCTGCCTCTCAGTTTAAATCCATTTTTATTCTTTTATCACTTAATTCTCCTTTTTCACAAAGTAAATTATGGAAAACCCAGAATGCACAGCTCTGGTGGAAAATATGATACTTCTTTCTGTAAAGGTAGAGGGTTGGCTTTGTCTTGGGGATGGCATTCTTGGACACATGACAAATTAAGGGGTTTCAGGTATCGAACAATCCTCTCCCACACCTATGAGCACATAATAACTATTCAGATGGGCCGGACTGATTTTACAGATGCTTCGTAGATCTGTATTTGTATCTGCTGGATATATGCCACCGCAGGGTTAGTCTTTCTCCAGTCACACCCCGGTTACTTCCTCTTACAGTCTCCCACACGTGCTAAGCAGGAAGGAAATTGCCTCATGGGGATAAAAAATGCTTCAGATACATAATGAGAAGTATCTCATGGCAGAGAGTGCTAATGAAATCAACAGTCAGTCTGTGAAAAGAAGGGAAGTGAATGAAGCAGCTAGAAAACTTTTTGGAGATATACTGCTTTTGTAAGTTACTGGATAGTAGTTTTAGTGGTGGTCATGGTTGTAGAGTCTTCATGGCTCCTTAGTTTGAGGGTGTTATCCCGTACCACTTCCTAGAGAGTGGAAATGCCTGGGTGTCTGATACGGTAACCATCAGCCACATGCATTTCTCTCTCTAAGCCAGCAGACTTTAATGACTTAATATAATTAAAAGTGTAAAATTCCTCATCAAGGACTTCACAATATCAGTTACATCTTGAAATAATATTTAGCCAAGAAAAGGCGAAATAAAAATATCACTGACTTAATTCATCTATTTCTTTTTGCTTATAATAAATACATAATTCTCAGCAAATTCTAGATTATACATAAGTACATTTTGACATGTTTTTATAATGCACAGTTCTACTCCAGACAATCAAGAAGTTGGGGTGCTATAGAGCACAAAAATCTTCAAAAGCCGTTCATATCAGTTTTTCTATCAATAAATATAAAATTAATAATTACTTATTGCTTTTTTATCTCCATGAAGAGTGTCAGAGTCATAAGATCAAGAAGAAAAGTTCCTGATTCTCTTGTGTAAAATCAAGCAGGTAATGGCATATGCAGGCACTTTATGTCCCTGGTATTTTTACCAGGGCATACGTAGTAGCATTCAGTATATTTTTGGACCAGGTAAAGCATATAATCAATATAATAGGTAAAACAGTCTCTTCCAATGATTAAGTTCCCCTGCCATGGATTCTGATTCACACTTAGGACCAGTCCTCTGGAGGGTATGGTCTCACTGTCTTGCCCTTTACACTTGTCCTCTCCTGATTCTGCTCTTGCTTCCTCTCAGCATCCTCATTAGCCCTCCCGGTTCCACTTCACCTGCCTGTTAGCTGTGCTTACCTGACCCAAGCATGCTGCCACTTTATGCTTTGGACTTTTGTGCTTACTGTTCCAACTACAAGGATGTTCTCCAACTACTTTTTGCCCTGGGCCCTTGCTCATATCCCACCCCTGCCAGGAAGCACTTCCAGGTCCCTCCTACAAAGCCTTTCAGGATCAGTAGCCTTCCTTCCCAGCCTCCTTTATTAAAACCAAGCTCCTTGGCAGAACTCTACAAAAGCCCAGTGTCTCTGAGTGTCAAGTTTCTTGTTTGTCACCTGTTGAAAAGAAGCAACAAAATAGAATGGAATGCTATGGTCCACCCAGGACCACACAGGTCTACCCAGACAAGCTCTGTCCCTATCTTCAGGACACACAGATGAACTCCTTTGTCCTCACACCTGAGGGCAGATCTCCTGGAGGGCAATGAGGTGGAGTTATCCAAGTGACATATTGGCTGCCCGTCCTGTTTCTCCTGGCATTTGCCTGGAGTTTCTTGGCCACCACCTTTGTTCTCTGTGAGAATGGATCTTTTCTTCACTATTTCTTCCCTTTTCTCTCTCTAAGCCAATGTGTAGTGAGAGCTACACAGTCTCCTCCACAAAAGGTTTTTGAAAGACTAATGTTCTAGAAGTTTGTGGTACTGGGAGGACTTCAGGGATAAATTTTGGAAGTACAACAGAACCAGAGAAGTTTTTCATGATTTTATTTTAGAGCGCACAACAGCTACCAGAGCCATGCTTACTTAGAGGAAACCACACGGGCATTGTGAGATACACAAGGGTTTCCCTTAATATATGTCCAGTGTACCTGTAATCCAAAATATATCTGCACTGATGGGGATCACTGCATCATCATTAGGGCAGATACCCAACTCCCGAACAGCATTAACCACTGCTTCAACTTGTACGGTGCCTAGAAGAGAGGAGCGCAAAGATCATCTCACAGACACTTCACCGTCCTCTTTTTTTCTCCTTGGATCCGGTACCTGCCCAATGGGGGACAGTTTCCCAAATCATCTACAAATTGCTCATCTTTCTTAGCTTTTCTCATGTAGTGCTTCCCTTTTGGTACCCGGGCCTCATTTCACCCCCCACCCCCAGTCCTCCTCCTACCCTACCATCTGCTCTTCCACCTGGCAGTTCTGTTTCTGCTTTCCTTCCTGGGTGAAGAGCCCCTCCCTTAGAAAATGCCTGTACTCACTGCTGGTCTGGAAGTCCCAGTAGAAATTTTTTGGGTAATCTCCACAGAGGCAGGAGGTGTATCTGTAGTTGAAGCTGCCATCAATTGGCTTGCTGCTTCTAAGGTAAGTTTTAATCTGGTGAATGGAGAGGACCCAGTGTTACTCTACCCATTAGGCTCTAGTAAATGGGATGGGCAAAAAAGATGAGATGAAGAAACCGGAGATTGGCCACATTTATGGAGGATCCCACATGCTTAGTGTCACTGCAAGGGCTTGGCGGTGTCAGGTTCTTTCTCCTCCTGTCCTCTAGCTTCTACTTGAAGTGTGGGTGTGAGACTCAGGACGTTACAGGAAGAAGGTGAATGAATTTATCATCTGTCCGAGGGAATCTGTGGGATTGGCCTGCATGATCCTTTACTCTGTCACCTGCTGAAACGGCAGCCTGGCTGGTTGGGTGTATCTGCCAAGGCCAGGCCTTGTCGTGTTGACCAGTCCCTGCTGCACTCGTTTTTAACTTTAAGAAGCTTGGTGACTTTTTTTTTCTTAGTACATGCTTGCTGTACGTGAAGTTTACAAACAATCATCTTGGTTGGTACATGTATATAACACAGCTGGATTCTTTTTTATTTGGCTTTCTCTTCCCACTCACCTTCCCACCTCGATGACTGAAATTACTCTTTTCAATGCCGCTTCCACTGAGAGATGGCACCTTTACCTCCAAAGACTGTCTATTAGATAAGTTAAGGATATCTAGAGGGGCAAGTCCCTCCCTCCCTCCCTCCCTTCCTTCTTCCCTTTCTCCTTCCTTCCCTCCCTCCCTACTTCCTTCTTTCCTTTCTTTCTTTCTTTTTTAACTTGAGAATGTCTTGCAAATTAAGATCACAGATTATTGTACATATCAAATTTCAGTGCCTAGTTAGTATTAACCTGGGGGTTTTGGCCTGTGCCTGTCAGTAAATTCATTCACTGTGGATAAATTTTTTCACAGTGTAAATATATATGGAGAGAAGTGGCATCACTGACTAGACTCTAACTGACATTTAGCATTATTTTAGTGATGAAAGGCATTAACGCAACACAGTAACATCAGTACTGGATGATTTTATGACAAGAGAAAAGAAAATAGTTCATAGCCCCTTACAGATTAAAATATCTCAAGAAAAAGGAAGGGAATTAAGAGATGGATGGAGGAGGGAGGGAAGTAGGGGATAGAAAAGGGGTGAGGATATATTGTGTGCAGTATATGTCCTAATTTACAGCAAGGAATGTAAAACTTATGTACTACAAACATATCCTAATAAGAAAAGTTTTAAAATAATTTTGCCTGCACTCAACATTGCCCTGAGCATGTGGGAGTTATCAGAGTGGCTGGCTGTGCGTGGCTGAGGCCATCTGCCATCTGCCCACCCCAGAAGCTTGCTGTGATCCCTGGCAATTTTGCACTGAACAACCCTCAGCCCCACAGGAAATCCCAGTGACCTCACCATTCCATGCTTTTCTGAACACCCTGGAGAGCTCTGGTGTTCAGAAGACCCTATCTTTGTGCTGTTTACTTCTTCATTGGATTCTTAATGAAATATCACCAAGAAACAGATTTTTCGACAGTTGTGTCCTTGAAATAAAAATACCAGAACCCTGTGGCTGCCCAGCCTGTCGGGTGCCAGGTGTGTCGCAGGCTAGCACAGGTTCATGTAGTTCTTACCCAACCTGAGCCCCAGCAGCCCCCACAGATTGCGTCTTTGCAAAATGAAAATTAACATGCTTACATCTCTAAAGTGCTGCTTTTCCAGCTGATGCATCAATAAACACGTTATTATTTTACAAGTTTATTTTATTTAATTTTATCTGTTATTCAATATATTGGTTTTCATAAGTAATCTAATGTACTTCATTTATGCGTTTAAAAGCATTGTTTGCTGATAAGTATGCCAGAGTTTTCTGAGCCCAGTAATGTGGTGCATATCAAAAAAATGCTTAAGCACTGTGTCCTACCACAAGTTTCTTTCAGCCTTAAAGGATTATACAGTCTTTGTATTCAAAAACATAATCATGGCTATAATGCATTATGTTTTAAATCTAAAAGACACATGAGCCTAAAACCTCACTCTCTCAAAAATTCAGTTGTAGAAGCATTATGATAGAAAATGTGGTGGAATTTTAAACTAATAAACAAATTCTATTTTCCTACAATTTTCAAATCATAAAGATGTTTAAAAGTGCTACATTCATTTTTTATTAAATGCTAGAAATAAAAATTGGTTGAGTAAAGCTAAAAAAATTTCCTTTTCCACAAGTTCTTTCCTATTTGCAAACTCACTGACTCAAACTCAAGAGTTTCTTGTCCTTTTACTTGAACTTAGGTTTTAAAAAGATCACTTTATTGTATTTTACCAGCATGACTCTAAATGTTTAACTTTATAGACCACAATGTCACATGACTGTTTGTTGATCTGAACACATTTTATCCAACCATCACTTTTTCAGGGGTAGAAATAGAACTTCATTAAGTATCACAACAAGAAACTACTATTATCACAAATATTTAATGTATGAAATATATACACATTTTCTGCATCATCATCTGTGATTATGATAAAGAAAACATGAGACTGAAAACCCATGAACTGGACCCCCTTCCACCTCAAGTCAGCACACATGCTTCAAAATCTTGGGAGGCAAAGAGAAAAATCTTACAGAGCACCTGGAATATTCTCTGCCTGATGATCAAGGATCTCACTCTTAAGTGTGGAGCATTTCTAAAAGGCCTTATAATGCATAGGTGTCTTAATGCTCCCAATTTAGTTTTCTCTTTAATCACTGTCCTTAAATCTCACTTGAAATAGGAAACTCACCGTGTAGAGAAATGGGGCATGAAGTAATGCTCTAACCCCAGGGGTTGTCTCTGGAACACAGCATTCATATGCGCTGGGAGTTTGTTACAAATAGAGAAGCTCTGGCTTCTCCCTACACTGCTGTATCAGATTCTATCCTTTGATGACACTCCCAGGTGAGTTTTAGTTGTACCATGATTTTGAAACCTGTGCTGTGGTTCAGAGAGGAGACTGCCCTCTGACAACTGCTGAGCTGGGGAAAGGAAATGCATGTGAGCTCCCTGTTCATCAGGGGAGGCCTGGAAAAGAGTCAGCGACTGGTGAGACAGAGAAAAGAGCAGAGGGAGGGTGAGAGGAAAGCAGCCTCATGGCAGAGCTTACAGAAAGGAGGCACCAGAGCCTGTAGTCCTCATCTCAGCTGCTTCAGCCTACTGCAGGGGGTTGCAGTGTGTTCTGAGCATCCCCTGCCCAAACTCCATCCCAAATGCACCACGCTCAGGACATTGGAGAAACTCCTAGCAGTTCTCTATGACCTCTTAGATCTTTTTTGTTTTCTCCCCTCACCCCTACTACCTATTCTTTCTCTTTCTCATTTTCCCTATTCTTTTCTGGCCAGAGTTTCTTCATCTGTAAGATAAAAGTCATCATCTTCAGCAAACTCTCATCATTGTTCTATAGCTCAGAAAGCATAGCATATTTGAGAATGTTTTATAAAGTATTCTGTGCAATATTAAAGTGAGAACTTGAGCATACTGCATTCATAATAAAGGACTTACATTTGTCTTATAGTCACTTCCCCATGTCTCTACTTACCACCATGCATTCTCGCAATTCTGTCTGAACGTTAAGCTTCAAGGTGACTTCTTCACCGGCTCTGGCTGCTTGTGGCATCTCCATATCGAGTATTATCGCCCTTCGACTAGTTCTGGAAGGAGCAAGACAGGTCACAGAGATCAGAGACCAGTCCATGGGGTGGGGGGGTGGGCACCGTGAGGTGGCAGGAGGGAGAGGGACAGTGCCAGAGAGGGGATGATGGGGCCTGGATCAACTGCTCAGCATCAGACTCCCAAAGCACTCAGATGTGCTGGTTTCTGAGGACGGTTGTCTCCATTACACTGCTTGGCAAAACCCTGAACAGTTTCCTGCAGGACAGGGCATCTGGCCAGGACCTCACAGAGCACCATCACGTTCATGTCCAGAAACACAGCCATCCAAGGCCTGATGCCTTACATTAAACTTCAGAGTTTTGCTAAGTGTCCCCTAACACCTGCTTCCATGTCCTAGTCATTGTACTGCCATCTTTTTCTGCTCCTTCCAACTAGTATCCTCAGTATATTGAGCAGCAAACCTGTGCTTTCAGGTCCCCGTGTTGGAGTGACTAAGAGGTTCTCATATTTACTTTTCGGCTTTAGAAAAGAAAAAATATTTAAGATGCCTGCAGGCTACCTCGACCTTGAACAAGGAGGTGGTGATACTAGAGCGTCTCATCCTTCAGTGAGTCCTGCCGAAGCTGCACAAATCTGTTGTGAGAATTCACAGACCTCTGCGCCTTCCCTTGGGTAAGAAATAGTTTGAAAAAGTAAAGCTTATGGAGCAAAATTCTGAACAAAAGAAATTGAGAACATGTTGTACATTAGAGATGAAGATTAAGGTTCATTTTATGTTTTGGATTTTTGAGAAAGGGTCTTGCTATATCGTTCAGGCTGGGCATGAACTCACTGTTACACAGGCTGGCCTTGAACTCAGGGCCATTCTCCCGCCTCAGCCTCCCAGATTTTGGATTATAGGAGTGAACATACTGACTTGGAGTAAGACTAATTTGTCATTACAATCTCTGGCAAAACTACATGGCAAAACTTATTTAACAGATAATCTATAAACACCCAGAAGAAATGTGAGGGGGTTGATAGGGTTTCCTAAGAGGAGACAAGTGGAACTCATCATGAGGTCATGTGAGCCCATGAGACAAGATACCTGGGAAGATTAAAAAATCTACAAGAAGGAGATTAGGAGCAGAGCCCTCCGCGTGGGTTTTCTGTAAGGACAAGAAGAGCTTAGCTCACGTGTCTTCCTGGGCTGTGCTGATCCCCAGCTGCAGGCACAGAACCAGGAGCAGGACGGCAGGGCTGGCCCTGAACAGGAGCTGGAGAGCATGCATCCTGGGGGACTCAGGAGGTGATGTCCAGGGACAGTAGTGTCCTGGTGCCAGCACAGTTCTTATATGCAGATCAAGGAAGAGGAAAAGCTGTCAGGTAGGTCAGTTAGGGGAATCACCCAATCACTCTCCTACACATAAGCTTTCCTTGTTGCCCTGAAGTTTGTTTTTCTCTTGAAAAAAATCAACAATCAACTAGATTGCTAGAATCAGAGAGAGACATCCGCCATTATTTTCTCAGCATTAGAGCTTCTCAGAGTGATTGCGCTCTGGATCACCGTTCTGTTTTTCATTTGCCACTACACATATCCATCAGTCCTGCTGGGTGTGGTCTTAGCTCCAGCCAATGTCTCTATGGGTACTGAGCCAGCAATGGTGGTAGATTTTAAGTTGCAGTTCTAGAGCACATTTGCTTGGTCACCTTAGAATGAATTCAAAGGAGATGTCACTAAAAAGAGGTTTTAGAGTCCTAAGTTGATCAGAGACTCCGTAGAAGCCACCACCATCACATAGTGAGAGATCGAAGGAAGAGCCAGGCTTCTGTGGGTGATAGAGGTGGGGTTGCAGCAGGGCAAAGGTGAGTGAGGGGTGCAGAGGCGAAGATGTTTGTGATTGCTGAGTCCTTCTGAACTTCAAGTGCGGTAGTAAATGCGACAGATGCCCAAGATGTCAGATCCTTCTAAGTCCTCATTGCAGGGCACCAATATTTCAGTTCTGGACAGTTCATCTACATAGCTGGCATTTCCAAATTAGACTTTAGACATCAGTGACTCTATTTCTTTCCATATCAAAGTGACCATAGGGTCACATCTCGCACTTCTCTTATCCATAGCATGTAGGAAGACCCCACAGGAGGGATTTCTTCCCCTAGAACAGAACTCCAGCCATGTCTGGGATATTCCTGACCCATGCAATTCCCCTCCATGGGATCAAGGGGAAACTCACTCTTGCCAACACTGGCATTGTGCTCTTTCTCTTTATAAATTAAATTATTCCTTTTATTATCTATGACTTGTGAATTGTGCGATTTGCTTCTAACCTTTGCATTGTAGGAGTTCAGAAAGGTCTTCTTTGGAGTGTGAGAATATCACTACAGTAGGTGTTGACCAAATATATTGCCATAGCTGACATTCAAAATTAAAATCTAGGCGTATGCTAGTAATTTCTCTCTCTC
>NW_004955494.1:545380-549427 GCF_000276665.1 Chinchilla lanigera
TTTATTTATTTATTTGTTCTTTTTGAGACAAGGCCTTGCTATGCAGTTCAGGCTGGTATTGAGCTCACTTTGTAGCCCAGGCTGGCCTTGAACTCGCAACAATTCTTCTGCCTCAGCCTCCTGAGTGCTGGGATTACAGGCGCCACCATGCCTGGCTCTCTCTATATATTTTAAAGTTCCCTTGCTAGCTTATTCTACTCATGTACTTCCATGCTCATGTTTTTGAGTTGGATAGGATATCATTCTTCACCTATAACTTTAGTTAATATTGGCATGTGCTTTCTGCTCCATTTCTGTTCCCTGATCTCAGGAACAATGCTTCTGTGCCACTGTGCCCTGGTCATGGTGACCCTCCTTCATAAACAATATTTTATGTTTTAATTTTTTATGCTTTGTTATTCTCTTACTTCTTTGAGGAATCACCCTCAGAGGGACACTCTAGCATAGATCAGTCAAGGAACAAAGCTAAAGACTCTAGATATTCTGTCCACACTGGAAAAATAGTTAAAGAGCTCTCACAGTGCTCACCCTATTTTAAGGCAAAGCCCTGCACTTCAGGATTTTTCTGCAACACTCTCAATAAGATAGTCTTTAAAAATAGCGGCCAGTGAAGTAACAGAATCTATTGAGGATAGCATGCTTATTCTCCTATAAACCAGCAAGGAATTTTGTTATTCAGAATCCTACAAAATACATAAAACCATAAGTACTATGCACACATTACCTACTCTGTTAGTTAATTTTATGTATCTAATTGGCTAGGCATTGTGCCCATTGTCAGTAAAGACAAACCTACATAGTTTGTGGATATAATTTTTTAAAAATGTGATTGACTGTTAAATTAGAAGCCTTCAGATAAAGCTGGTTGTTTTCATTGTGATTGGTTTAAGAGCAGTTAGTAGGCAAATCCACTATGCAGAAATCCATGTGTCCCAATTGTGTTCTAAGCGGACACAAAAATGCCACTGTTAAAGGGGTCGAATTCATTTGAAAGTTCAATATTTCAAAAGCAATATTTCAAACACTTAAGGTTTAATTGTTTGATCAATCTTGTATGCCTATATTTGTTTATTTGAGTAACCATTTTGAAGACAACAATATGTAATACAACAACCATTATTAATTTCCTATCACCTTGTCTGAAATTCTGTTTTGTTTTTATGTTACTTTATTTCTGTCTGTGTGTTTGTTAATATGTTTTTGTTCTTCTGTCCTTGAAATTAAAAAAGCACTATTTCAAAAGCAGAATAGAGTCTAAATAGCTTTTCCCATTTGTAGATGATGTGTAGCTGAATGTATTTGATCAGAAGTTTAAAGTGTGATGATAATGCCAGAAACTTTTGATCCAGAGTTTGCTGTATTGCAAATTTTTATTCATGGTATTTAGGACCCTCTTTCAGTAGCACATGATAAACTTATAAATATAAAATATGGTTAGAAGACCCTGGAAGGTGCACCTGTAAATAAGGAACCCTGAATCTTCCCCTTACGAGCTCAGTGGTGAGTAGACCTGTGGGTGGGGCCAGAATGGGAACGCAGGCTTCCAGTTCTGAATCCGGAGCTTTGCACCATGGCCTTCCCTATTATTGGGCACAAGTGGCCAAGTTAGTTTACTGGAAAAATTGGTGTTCACAGTTGTTATGGCTTGAATCTGTGTGTCCCCCCAAAGCCTCATGCGGCCATGGGGCAGGCTTTTAGAGTTTGAAGGGTGTGAGAGCTGCACCCGCCCTGGGGTGGATAGTTTGCATATGTCAGGGAGAGGAAGAGAGTGCTTGAGGCCATTCCTGCCCCATTCCGCCCTGGTGTGTGGTTGTTGCTTTTGCTGTGTTCTGCCGCCATGAGCTGTAGCTCTCTGCCATGTGCCACTCTGCCTTATAATCCTCCAAGTAGGGACTGAAACCTCCATGAACTGTAAGCGAAATAAACCTTTCCTTCCTTAATTTTGGGCGTCAGGTATTTTGTCCCAGCAGTGAGAAAAAAAGTAACCAAGACAACAGTGCAGTATTCTGATAGCAGAAATTATCTGATAGCAGAAATCTAAAAATCTTTAGACTATTTGTCCCATTTCTTGGTGTTGTATCATTTTAAAGTTGAAGAAAGTAACCTCCCAGAGGTTTCTGTAGTTTGTTTAAATCATGCAGTCAATAAACACAAGGATGTTATTTTTGTGTGTCTTTTTGAGACAGGGTCTAGCTATGCAGTGCAGGCTGGCCTAGAGCTCACTTTGTAGCCCAGGCTGGCCTCGAACTCGCAGTGATTCTCCTGCCTCAGGCTCCCAAGGGCTGGGATTACAGGTGTGTGCCACCACCCCCAGCTGACAAGGATGTTATTGAATTCAGTGAGAACTGAATCTGGAGTTGGCACTTATGTGGACTAGTTTGCATTTTCTCTTAACTAGTGAAAGTTTGAGTGTTGCAGAACATGTAAAATGATGTTTAACTTGTGCTGAGGATGTAATGCATTGTTCACCAAAGGAAGGCTACTTTCAAGCTCATTTTTGAAGTGTTGCAATCTGAATGAAAAGCAGCCTGACTGAAGTACTTGTGCACGTGTGTGTGTGTGTGTGTGTGTGTGCGCGCGCATCAGCAACAATAATACTTGCTGCCTTGATGGACTGATAATAAAATCTTAGTTACATCATACAGTAGAAGTCTGTTTAGGATTCACATAAAATCCGTTAAAGAGACAGGGGTGGGCGTGGGCTTGTGCTCTTGGAAACTGTCATCATTAATGCCATTTCTAAGGTCACTTAGAGCAAAATTATCTGACTGTTAAAAGGGGAAAAGATAATGGAAGTTATGGAGGGCAATTCTGGGGCCATCCTCTGGAAGTGAGTTATTCTTAAATTCTGCATCTTCCTTGCTGCAGCTTAGTCACGTGGCCATAGCAAGAGATTGGGTGTTTAGACCAGCTGTGTGCCCAGGAGGAAAGGGCAGTGGAACTGGTGCACTTCGTGAATTTCTGAACACAGAGGCAAATCTGTGTTACCTGCATTTTAAGAGAACACCCAGATGCCTTCCCCAAGATTTCACACTGTCAGTGCTTTAGGCTTGGCTTTTCTGTAGGATTCGTGGCCTAATGTATATTGATTGTATTTTTAATTTTTGTGATCATGAGTGGTTTTCACTCTTTTTATCTATTTTCTGAATAACATATTTTCCATTTTCTGAAGGGCCTATTCCATGCTCTTGCCTACTTTTTTATTGGGTGGTTCACTTTTCTCATTGATATTAGGATTTCTGTACAAATACTGAGTATTGGTTCTTTCTGATATTGTCTCTATCCTGTCTTTGTTTTCATTTTTTAATGATGTTTTTTATTTAATAAAACCTTTTACTTTTAAAGTTTACATTTTCAGACATTTCTTTTCTTTTTAATGTTTTCTGTACAACAAATTCATGAAGATACTCATTTTATTAATTGTTAAAAGGTGTTTTTGGTTTATTTCTTTAAATTTGGATCTATTATTCACCCATGGATTATTATCCTTCCACCTTTGTTGAAAAAATTATTTTCTTAAAATTTTATGACTCAAATGTTATAAATTAAGTGACAATATTTTTCCATTATTCTATTATCATATAATTCTAGCTCTATAATTTTCAGTAATGGGATAATTTTATGATAAAATTACTTATGAGATCTCCTGTAGCAATTTTTTCATATATGTTCTTAAGAGTTTCTATCTTATCTTTATTCCTGTGCATTTCACATACATTTAAACTCAGCCTGTACAATCTATAAAGAAAAATGTTGGTACTTAAACTGGGCTTACTTCGATTCTATCAGTGTTAGAAGGCTTAACACATTTACAATATTCAATTTACAAGCCATGAAGGTAGTATGCTTTTTATTTCAGCCTTTTAAACTTTCTCTTTTATCATATTTTCTGTAAAACTTTCTGTGGAAAAATATGTTAAGTTTATTCTTGAGTAATTGAAATTTTACATCACTGTAAGTAGCATAATTTAATTTCATGCCCTAGTAGTTTGTTACTTGTATATAGAGATAAAATAGATTTTATAAATTGATCATGTTATATATATG
>NW_004955494.1:552539-634481 GCF_000276665.1 Chinchilla lanigera
AAAGAATTTTAGCTGATTGTCCCTCAGACAAAGGGCTTCTATTTAGAATGTATAAAGCATTGCTATAATTAAAATAGGGTTTCTTATGGACGAAACAAGAAGGAGTCTGTATTTTCGTAAACCCCATGTGTTACACTTGGATAAATATCTCTGGAAAAATGAGGTTAATAAAAGGTTAATAAGGATAAAATGCTGCCTATTTTAGTGTGTCATCTACCACTTTTAGAAGCCACTGCTCACCAATAGTCTGCTTTTAATTTTTGACATGTACTTATTTAATACAGTTGTAAAATGAAGCTGGGTGTCAATAACTTCCTAATATCCTTGCCCTCTTTCCAGACTATCAAAGAGTGATGGTTCTTTATGCAACAAAACCCATCTTCCTTTGTCACTTTCATTTCAATTATGGTGAAACTCGATCTCTAGCAAGCCAGGTTCAACATCTCCCACAGCCTGCAGCCATGAGAAGAATATGGATCAAAGTTGGGGAGGAGAGATGGTGTAGGAAAGAAGAAGTAAAAATAGAAAGGAGGCAAGAAAAGCTAAAATTTTAAAATCACACTTGTAAAAACACTGCAACTTCAGAACACATGATACCCAATGATATCCATATTTATATGCCCTAACCTTGTTTATGTTATTTCTTTTCTAGACCACAACATCCAAGATCCCTTAAAGTCCGTAAGTTGGCTTAGTTGCTAAGATAAAGGGCAGAAACCTGACCTTCAGGGAGAGAAAGAGCTTAAAAAGTTTCAAGAAATACTTGTAGGCAAATCATCTGAAGCCACCCATCTTACAGTAATACACCACTAAACCACGATATTCTGCTCTAGGTTTCATGTCCATCTCATAACGTAAAATGTATTTAGTCCATCTCTAAGAGTCATCAAAGTTTTAACAGTTTCAGCAGCGCTGACAAGCCCATGTCCAGTCTTTTTTGAGACTCAGGGTAAGCTCTTAGAAGTAAACGCATCTAAAAATAAAAAAGAAAGTTAAATACTTTGAATATACATTGTCATTGTGCAAGTATTTCTGTTCAAAAAGGGATAAATGGGGGATAGAAGAGAATTGTTAACCCAAGATTGAATAGAAGAGGACAAACATTACATCGTGTGGGTGTATGTCTAGCTCGCAGGTGCTCCGAGATCCTGGCATCACCATCTTCCTAGGGCTTCCACCACAACTTTGGCTTCACTGCCTCAGGTTCATGCACAATATCTTAGGGGTTTCCTGAATGAACTTGGCTTTGCACTGTGCACTTCTATCTGTCTTTGGAGCTATGACGAGTGTCACCCATCAAGCTATGCTTAGAGCATTCTGGGGCTTCTCTAGCCTACTTCCTCCAAATTTATAAACTTCTCCCACAAGCACATTCTGATATTTCTGAACCACTTGGTCAGGTACTGTTATGGTTTGTGTCTGGATGTCCCCCCAAAGCCTCAAGCAGTGATAGGTAAGGCTTTTCAAAGGTGGCTGGATCTAGAGTGTGTGATGCTGGGATTAAGGGTGTGTGGTTACTAAATTAGTCTACTGACTGACTTGGCACAGTTCTGTATAATGGGAAGGCCAACCCTGAGTGTGAATGCTTTCCTGCCCTAAGGGCACATAGCCTGGGTAGCATATAAGAGACAGAAAGAGGGCATGTGTCCCCACTTGCTTTTTCTTTGTTTCCTTGGTGTTTGCTGATTTGCTGTCTCCTACCTTCCACCTTCCACACCATGAAATGTGATGCCCCTCTACCATGCCACCCTGCCTTGAAGCCAGCCAATGATGGACTGAAACTTCTACGAACTGTGAAAATAAACTTTTCCTTATTTAACTATAGGGGTTGGGTATTTTGTTTCGGCAATTAGAAATGTGACTAAGACAGATTTAGTCACAGCAGCAGCACCATTCTTAGCATGAACTGCCTGTAGTAGTCAGCTTTTCCGTTGTTGGATACAATGCCCTGCACCCAAAGCTTAAAGAACAGATATTTTTGGCTGCACAGTGTCAGTGGGTCCAGTTCATGTTTTGCTTACTCCAAGGCAGAAACAGCATTGTAGAAGAGTCTTGCAGAGAAAAAGAGCACACTGCATGGCAGTCAAGAAGCAGAGAGAAAGGAAGAGCCCACGAGGGAGCTCTGTCCCTCCTAAGTCACACCTTCAGCACCGCACCTCTTCCAACAGTGCATCACCTTCTAACAATATATTTAGCTATGAGCTCAGGTTTGGAGCCATCCAGTAATGAATGTATTGTCCCGATGATTTATTCCCTCTCTTGAGGCACTATCTCTCAAACTATGAAACTTCTGTGGGACCTTGCAGACCAAAATAATAACATATATGTATTTTGAATGTGATATTACACATGTATGTACTGGGCCAAGGTTTTTTTTTTTTAGTACATATTTGTAGGGTGTAATGTTTGTATTCCTTTTGTGGAGTTGGCACATATACATAGCACAACTTAATTCCTTTCTCGTATCTTTTTCCTTCTTTCCCTCCCTCCTTGCTCTATCTCTTGATCCCTTTTACCTTTGAGAAATACCTGTCTCTCTACTTCTTATTATCTACTTTTTAGTTGTTCTTTATTTACACTCAGGGTTTGCATATATCATATGGTATTACTCATTTGAGAAAGGCAAAGTACAAACAAAGAGGATAATACAGGATGGAAAGAAGGAGACAAGGGGACGGATCTCTTGCAAATGGGAAGGGGTGAGTGGTGAGGGGTGAGGGGAAGTGGAAGGGGAAATAATTAGAATAAAGGTCTGCCATGGGCAGGAACCCAGTCGTCAATGAATGTGAACACTGTATGTCATCAACATGAGCAAAGATTAATAGTATCAACAAGAATGAAAAGGGAGAAAGGGGCATTAGAGGAGGAGGGAGGGAGGCAGAAGGGACGAGGAAGATGATTTAAAAAAACAGAACAAATTGTAGTGTGTACATGTACCTACTCCCCAAGATGACTGTAGACTGCATGTACTGAAAACATGTACTAATAACAAAAAGAAAAAAAAGGAGAAACCATGCAGTATTAACGCTTATGTGTCTTATTTATTTCACTTAATGACATTAAATATTCTATATTTTCATTGAATTAATTTTTGTATGAATCACTAAGAATGTATAATGAGATATTTTTAAATAAAACATTTATAATTTCTATTTTTCCTTATTTTGTAAAAGTTTACATATTTTGAGATATGTATATTATTTATTTATAAGTATATATATAAAGTATATAATAACATTTGCACATTATTAGATATGTATGAATTTGTGATTATCATATCTTCTGGTTGAACTCAATTTTGTTGATCAGAAGCTTATCTCATTACCTTATTAATTTTGGTCAAATGTCCATTATACCTAATATGAAGGTAGCGGTATCAGCTGATTAGTTGTTGTCTGTAATTCTTCCTGCTTGCGTTTATTTTCACACTTTGAAGTTTGAGATGGGACTTTTATAAGCAGCATAAGTTTGAAATTTGAAAATTATACGGTCAAAGTGAAATAAATCAGACCCACATGTATAAACATCATATTGCCTCCCTAGTGTAAGAACCTGAAAGAGTAAATAAAACCTGAAAGGTATAATAGATATCGTGAAAGGGAAAGAAACTGCTCAAAAGGAAAGAACAACTGGGATGAGGGAAAGGAGAAAAGAAAGAAAGAAGGAAAGGGAAGAAAATATATACACACAAGACAGCTAAGATAATGGTACTACTAATTTTTATTGGTTTATTGAATGAAAGGAAGAATTAATGTTTAATTATCTGATCACTCTTGCATGCCTATATCTGGTAATCTGAGCAACTACTTTGAAGATAGCAATATGTAATATAACAACCATTGTTAATTTCCTATCATCTTTTCTAAAATTCTGTATCATTTTTTATTGTTTTTGTGTTGTTTTATTTTTGTCTTTATTTTTATTAATTTTGTTTTTGCTCTTTTCTCTTTAAAATAAAAAATTACATAAAGATAATTATAGTCTATATATTAGTCTTTCAATGTAAACACTAAATACATCTCAATTTGACATAATAATTGATATAGTTGTATTTTAATTACTACTAAATTATACATTTTGCCTCACCTACAGAACAGATTTAAATTCACAGACTTAAGTCACAGGAAATAGAGAATACTTCATCAAGAGTCATTAGGATGGTTTATGAAGGCAGAACTAAAGAAATACCCAGGCAGAGAGGATGGAGGGTGGACTCTCGAGGTGCTTATGGTCTAGGGCTGAGTGTATTGTTGTGGTTTTTAGGGTGGATATGTGTGGAATTTTTGAATCTATAGAAAGTACAGGTTCAATATACAATGGAAATACAGTCTTTTCTACAGCTGAAAGGGCATCGTCCATTCCCAAGTAGAAACCCATTTTATGGGAGAAAGGCAAGAGCATGTTCTATTGTATTTTTTCAGACTTAGAAATTTAGGTGTAACGATCAAGGAAAAGTTGATTATTTTAGTAGTTACTTCTCTTCCCTCTTTTTTTTTTTTCATTCTTCCTCTTTCATTAGTCATCAGAGTTTATTTCCTCTTATGAGCAAATTGGTTCTTCCATGACTGTGTGTCTTGGTTGGCTTCTATTGCTTGTAATTTAGGTTTTATATTATGAGTTACTTGGGGTCAGTTTTTGAGATTCAGTACACATTTTTTTTTCCCTGAAAAAGATTTTACTTTCAGGAAAAAAGGAAAAACAAAAACAAAGCTACAAGCTCAGTAGGACAGGTTTATTTTGGAAAAATCTGAGAGGACCTGCCCAGGCACTGACACCAGACTGGGTAATGTTGTACAGGATATTAGGTCTTTTGTAGGGCCTGGGCATATAGCAGGGCTGTTAAAGCAAAAGGTCAAAGTGGGACTTTTGAGGGGGAGAACTCAGTGGAAAGGAGTTGTGGCCCCCTGCCAGGGACAAGGCTTGAGAACATACAGAGCCTTGCAGTTGCTTGTCGAGAGCAAGGCTGAGTAATCATGGGAGATTTAGGCTGTAGCTGTGCTGAGTGGGCCTTATCAACCCATGGTTATACATTTTTAGCGAGTGTAGGAATGTAGCAGGGGAAGAAGTTTAAAGTGATCTCCATTCAGCCTAGAACGGCAGCAGTTGGATCCCTTCATCTACACTTATTGGTTGCTTTGAGGCATTGTCTTTGTTTCAGCATACAAAGTTGTGCTTTAGGAATCATATGCCGAATTTTGTCCTCTATTTTCTATGTTTGGCTTCCTCAAGAGGTGATCAACTTCAGCCTCATTATCCAGCGATAGTAATTAATGTGTTACTGTGGGTGATGTGGTCCCAGGACAGATTGCCAGGTTCTTCTGCTCCATGGGCAGAGAATTGGATATTTTCCATGCAACAGCAAGGAAAATCAGCCAAGTTTAATGAAGTTTAAAGGGCAAAGGTACACTCAGGGCCTGCAAGCTTGGGGTAACTGAAAGGAAACCATGTGAGTGTTGAGGATACAGTTGAGCACACTCAGAATGGAGCAAAGGAAAATGGAATAAGAGAGGAATATTTGAGCTTAAGAAGATGAAACGTGAGCCAGGCCTAGGGCACCTCCCACTGGGTCTGTCAGAGCATGACTGACAACATGATTGACAGGGTGCTGAGTCATATCAGCAATGTCTACTGCAGATACCTTTCCCATCATTCACTCTGTTATAATTGAATGCATGAAATGCAGTCCACATATGTGAACCTTTAATGAGCTCCAAGTGGGGCTGGGGATTTAGCTCAGCGGCAAAGCGCCTGCCTGGCAAGTGCAAGGTCATGAGTTCAGTTCCCGGTACTGGAGAAAAACCAAAAAAAAAAAAAAAATAATAAAATGAGCTCCAAGTGAAGAAAGGCAATTGTAGATCATGCCAGCAGGTGTAGACACATGTGTCCTGGTTTAGAGATTTGGAAAATTCCTAGAGTCTTTGCTATTATCATTTCTACTTACACGTAGTGGGACACGGGAGGAAAGCTCGGCCCTGGTGTATTGCTCAGGTTCAGGTAAGTGGAGGAGAGTGGTCCTGTAGCTTCTAGTTGTGCTATCTCTATAAAATGGGTTACAGGGAAAAAGAACAATTATAAAAGTGTATTTATATTTCAAATGTTATCAAACACAGGACCATCAATGAAAGACTGAATAGTTCAACAGATGGAACAAGAAAGATATTTGAGTTATAGAATTTTATAGGGGCTGAGGCCTTATGTGACAGGTGTGGCACAGTAAAATAAAATAGATGCACATCTGGGTTAGGAGGCATGGAATACTGAGACAAGTCTCATGTACGCCGTGTTTGTGCTGCTTGGTGGACTTTTCTGCGCTCTCCAGCCCAGAAGAAGACTTGCATCTCCCAGGGAAAGAGACAGAGGAATGAGAAGTCATGGCTAGCGGCACACTAGATTTTGTTTTTTGTTAGTTTTTGTGTGTTTGTTTGGTTTTCAAAAATTTTTTTTTCCAGTACTGGGAAATGAACTCACTACCTTGTGCTTGCTGGGCAGGCGCTGTGCCACTGAGCTAAATCCCCAGCCCCTTGGTTTTCAATTTTTTTTTCTGTGTTCTAATTGTTCCACTTGCAGAGGAGGAAACGTATAAATGGTCCCCTGGCCTAACTGTCCTCATTAGGCCCCTTGAGATTTGACTTGCCCTGGGTACAGAGCAGTCAAATGTGCTGTTCCCATTTTTTGCAGAAAGAGGAAAAATAGATTTGGATGATTGTGATGCTATGGTGAGAATAATGCCTCAAAATGTCCAGGAACCTCAGGTGTCAGTGGAAGGAGCCTCTCAGTTACTACAAAAAATCTTTATATTGCTCAGACAGATGGAAAGGAAAAAGAAATCCACCTCTTTCAGTCTTACACAGTAATTTAAAAATATAGGTGCACATATAATTGTAGTTGTGTGATGAAATCCCGAAGTTTTTCCGGGTTCCTTTCTGACTCCAGACTCCCAGTGATGAGATCAAGATGCGTACGGCTGGGAAAAACTTCTGTCCTTACTTCTGCACGGTGGACCGTGACTCGGCAGCGTCTCACTTCAGCTCCACTTTTGTTCCTTTATCACTTAATCTCATATTTACAAACTAAGAAAAGGAAATCCCGGATTCCATGGCTTCACTGGAAAATATTGTACCACTTTTTCTTAAATTCAAGGACTGACTTTATCTTGGGGATGGCATTCTTTAGAAACATTGCTATGTAAGGGCTTTTCAAGTACTGAACAAATCCTCCCTGTTCATACCCCTGATTGCATCATAGTTACCCAGATGTGCCTGACTGGCTGTCAGAAGCTTCTTAGGTTTAGATTTGCATCTGGTGGGCATTTGCTACCAAAGAGTGAGGCTGTCTAAATCCACGTGTCTTGTCACTTCCTTTTAGAGACTTCCACAAGGGCTGAGCATGAAGTCAATTGCTTTATGGGTGCTAGAAAGCAAGTGTCTGCAGTAACTGTTTTCAGAAAGAGATTCATCCTTACAGGAATTTGGTGTTCTAGGACAGATGCTAGGACAGAGTCTGGAGGGAAGTACGATAGAACACAGGAAGCTTGTAAGAAGTTTATTTTAAACCCGCACCAGATTCCCCAGCTCAGCTGACTCAGAGGAAACTACATGGGCATTGTGAGACACACAAGGGTTGCTAGTAATTTATATACAGGGTATTCATAGAATAAACCCGATTTGCTTGAATAGGTACCACGGCCAGATCTTCAGGGCAGATATTCAGCTCCCGGATAATGTCAACCACTGCTGCAATTCGTACAGTGTCTGGAAGAGAGGAGCACAAAGATCACCTCAAGCCTCTTCAGGGTCCTCTGCTGTTTGCTGGAATCAGGCACTTATCCACTGGGCCTCAGTTCTCCCAAAGCATTTGCAAATGATCACCTTTCTTAGCTTTTCTCACACAGTGCCTCCCTTTTGGTACCTGGACATCATTCTTCCAGCTCCCCAGGTTGCTCTTCCCCACCTAACTCTGCTTTTTCCTATGACTTCTGTTTCTGCTCTTCCCTCCGTCACAGAGGGTCCCTTCTTTAGATAATGCGTGTACTCACTGTTGCTCTGGAAGTCCCAGTAGAAAGTCCTTGGGGCATCTTCACAGAGGCAGGCAGTGTATTTATAGTTGAAGGGGCCATCCATTGACCTGCTGCTTACGAGATAAGTTTTAATCTGGTGGGGGAAGACGACTCAGTGTTAGTCTGGTGAATGTGAAAGAGAAGAAAGACAAGAGGAAGAAGAAAGAGCTGGGTCAGAGTTACTGAGGAGCCCACTTTAGTTCTGTCAGATTCTCGCTCCTCCTGTATACCCACCCATCACTGAGACATGTAGGCATGAGAGTCAGGAGGGGACGGGAAGATGCAGGTGAAGTCACAAGGTTTCACTCCTGGTTGGCAGTCCATCCAGGAGCAGACCGGCCTTCCTTATCAGTGGCATTCTGGGAGATGGCCTGCGTGGTATTTTATTTTGTGAATGGCTGAGATGGCATCCTGGCTGCCTGGTTGTGGACACAAAGGCCGGGCCTCACTGGCAGGCTGATCAGGCCCTGCTGTGCTCCCTGGTAACTTTGTGACCCTCGGTGTTGAAGGTTACTCATCTCACTGCTACCTGCCTTCACTGTGAGCAGGAAACAGCTACTTCACAAGCCCGACTATTAGATAAGAAAAGGAAATCTAAAGGGCAAACTTCTTCCCTTTATTTTCCTTTTCAACTTGGGCCCTACAACTTAATATCTCAGATTATTCTGTGTATCAATTTCAATGCCTATTTAGTGCTAATTAAGGGCTCCTACTCTGTTGTCTGTCAACCCAGAGGGACCTGTGAATAAGTACGGTAGCTGTGTAAATCCAGATGGAAAGAAATTTCCATGTAGCATCAGCTCAGTGTGTGATTTTTATAACAAGGAAGAAGAAAATGGTTCATAGCACTTTCCAGATTAACATATCTTAAAAATGTCACCCGCATTCATCACTGCTCTGAACATGTAGGAGTTATCAGGATGGCTGGGTGTGCCTGACTGAGGCCACCTGTTATCTGCCCAGCCCAGAAGCTTGCTCAGTTACCTGGAAATTCCGCAGTGAATAACCCTCTGCCCCACAGGAAATCCCAGCGTTCTCGCCATTGGATGCTATTCAGAATGCCTTGGAGAGCGCTGGAGTGCAAATCAGCCTATCCTTGTATTTTCTTTCCTCCCTTCCCTATTTGCTGTACTGCTACAACAGCCGGCACAGACCGTGTCTTCACCAGATGAACTTTAACTTGTTTGTAGTTTAAATCTATTGCTTTTTCAGCCAGTACATCAGGAAACACACATATTATTGTTTCATAAGTTTAATTTATTTAATTTAACCTTGTCATTCAATGTTTTAGTTTCATAAGTCATCTAATGCACATTGTGCATTTAAAAACTTTTTTTCCCAGTAGGTGCCAAAGACTTTATGAGACCCACAAAATGGTCTATATTACAAAACTGCTTAAGCCCTGTGGCTGACCATAAGTTATTTTTAGCTTTAAAGTGTTATACAATTTTTATATTTGAATATATAAGCGTAATCCATTCTGTTTTAGCTCTAAAAGAAGTATGTCTAAGATTTCACCTTAACAAAACTTTAGTTGTAAAAGTATTGCATTTGATAGAAAATAAGGTAGTAGAAATTTTAAACTAATGAACAAATTCTATTTTCCTAACAGTTTTAAAATGTGAAGATGCTTAAAAGCCTTATATTCATATTTTATTGAAAGCTACAAATAAAAATTAGCCGAATAGAGTTAGCAAAATTTCCCTTTACACAAATTCTTTTTGGTTTGCAATTCACTGACTCAGACCAAAGAGATTTTTACATGGATTTAGGTGGGTTTTAAAAAGATCAATGTATTTTATTGTACCAGGATTATTCTTAAGGTTTATTTTTCTCGATTGTAATATTATATGACATTGTGTTGACCTGAGTACATTTTATACATCTGTCACTTTTTCAGGAGTCAAATGTAAATTTGTTATTTATCATGGCCAGAGATTATTATTATCACAAATATTAATCATATGCATCATGTGTACATTTTCCACACTGTCATCTCTGGTTATTACAAACAAAACACAAAACTGAAAAACTATGAATTAGTCTCTCTTCCAACCCAGGACAACATATTTGGTTCAGATTTATGGGTTGTTTTATTTTTGTTTGTTTATTTGTTTGTTTTTTTCCAGTACTGGGAATTGAACTCATGACCTTGCGCTTGCCAGGCAGGCGCTGTGCTGTTGAACTAAGTCCCCAGCCCCTTGGTTCAGATTTATGGATGGCAAACAAAAAATTTGACAAAGCAGCTGGGATAGTCTTTGCTTAATGATCAAGAATTGTACTCTTATATGTATGTATTAGCATGTATTTTAATGAATAGGTGTCTTTATGCTTCCAATTTTGTTTCCTGCTTAATTGCTGTCCTTACATCTCACCCATGCTGTTGGGAAATTTGGGTGATGTAAACCTCTAACCCCAAGCTGCTCAAAGAATGGACTCTTGAAAAGAGCTTCCACATGCCCTGGGAGCTGGTACACATATAGAAGCTCTGATTCTCCCAGAGCATTGAATCAGATTCTGTTGTTTGACGGGACCAGCAGGTGAGTTTTAGATGCACCATGATTTGAAAATCTCTGCTATAGTTTAGAGATTCAACTTTCTTCTGCCAGTTGCTAAGCTATGAAAAGGAGAGGAAGCATGTAGCGCCTTGTGCGGCCGGGGAGGCCTGGACAAAAGCCAGCTATTGGAGAGACAGAGCAAAAGAGCAGAGGAAGGGCAAGAGGAAAGCAGACTCATTGCAGAGGTTATGCAGCAGGACACACCAGAGTCTGTTGATCTTCTGTACCCCACCTGATTTAATCTACTGCACAAGGTTGCAGTGTGTTCTTTTGAGCAACCCCTGCTCAAACCCCATGCTGTATGCACCATGCTCAGAGCCGTGGAGAAACTCCTACCAGTGTTCTACCAGCACGTGCATCTTTTCTCTTTTTCTCTCACTTCCTATTCATTTTTCGCTCTTTCCCTACCTCCCTAAATCTTCCTGGACCAGAGTTTCTTGATCTGTAAAGTAAAAGTCGTTATCTTCGATACGCTCTCACAATTGTTCTATAGCTCAGAAAGCACAGCATATTTGAGAATATTTTATAATGTTTACTGTGCAATATTAAAGTGAGAGCTTGAGTATATTGCATTCATCATGAAGGACTTAAATTTGTCTTGTAGTCACTCCCCTAGGTCTCTACTTACCACCATGCATTCTCTCAATTCTGTCTGAACGTTCAGCTTCAAGGTGACTTCTTCACCGGCTCTGGCTGCCTGTGGCATCTCCATATTGAGTATTACTGCCCTTCGACTAGTTCTGGAAGGAGCAAGACAGGTCACAGAGATCAGAAACTGGTCCATGGATGGGGTGGGCACCGTGAGGTGGCAGGAGGGAGAGGGACAGTGCCAGGGAGGGGATGATGGGGCCTGGATCAACTGCTCAGCATCAGACTCCCCAAGCACTCAGCTGTGCTGATTGCTTTGGTTGTTTTGTGTGGATTTAGTTTCACTGAAAACTATGCAGTTGCATTTTTTCTATGAAAAAAAATTTTAAACACAAAAAGAAAAAATAATTAAGGTACAGTGCCCTATATGTTCTTTGCTAACATTTGGAGCTGAACCTATCCTCACATAGCATCTCTGAGGTTGTTTGTCTCCTTTGTACCAGGTTGACAAAAGCCTGAATAGCTGCCTCTAGGAAAGGACATTGGCCATGGTTGCTCAGAGCACCTCCATGATCGTGGTCCAGAGACTCATCGCTCAGGTCTGATGCTGGAGAGAAAACTATAGGATTTTGCTAAGCATCCCTGATTCTTCCCAGACTCCTTGTTCCCTTTCCTACTTCATTTTACTTCCCTACTTTTCTGCTTCCTTCAAATTAGGATTCTCAGTACATTGACTTGTGAACCTGTGGTCCCAGGTCTCAGTGTAGGTGTGGGAAAGAAGTCCCTAGTATTCATCTTTTGGCTTAAGGACAAAAGGACATCTCAGGTGCATGCAGCCTACCTCAACCTCAGAACATAAGATGGTGACATGAGGACATCGCATCTTTCAGTGAGTCCTGCTAAAGCTGTACAGAGCTGTTGTTAGGACTCTCAGACCTCTGCATCTCTTCTTGTGTGAGGCACGGTGTGAGAAAGTAAACTTTAGGAAGCAGAACTCTGAAGAAAAATGTTGAGGATGCTCTGTAGTTCCGAGACAAAGAGTACAATTAATTTTTTCTTACAGACAGGTCTTGCTGTATAGTTAAAGCCTGTCTTGAACTCACTGTGTAGCACAGGCTGGCCTTGAACTCACAGTGATTTTCCTGCTTTACACTCCAAGCGCTGGCATTACGGGTGTGAGTCACTACACCTGGCCTGGAGAAAGACTGATTAATAATTAAAGTCTCTGTGTCCTGGCAAAACTTATTCAACAGGTAACCTTGAAGGCTGCAGAGGGAGTGTGAGAGGGTTGATGGGGCTTCCTTGAATAGGGATGTGGAATCTCCCATGAGGTCATGAGAGCTCGTGAGACAAGATGAATGGGAAGCTTCAAAATCTCCCAGAAGGGACATGTCCATTTCTAGGTTAGGAGGGGAGCCCTCCCCATGGGCTTTCTGTAGGGAGGAGAAGGGCTTGGCTCACGTGTCTTCCTGGGCGCTGCTGATCCCCAGCTGCAAGCATAGAACCAGGAGCAGGGCGGCCGGGCTGGCCCTGAACAGGAGCTGGAGAGCCTGCATCCTGGAGGACTCGGGAGGTGATGTCCAGGGACAGTAGTGTCCCGGGTGCCAGCACAGTTCTTATATGCAGTTCAAGGAAGAGGAAGGGCTGTCAGGTAGTTCCATTAGGGGAATCACCCAATCACTCTCCTACTCATGATCTTTCCTTGTTTTTCTATGGAAAAAGTGAACATTCTACTAGATTGTTAGGATCAGGGAGAGATGCCCTTCCTTGTTTTCTCAGCATTAGAGCTTCTCAGAGTGATTGTCCTCTGGATCACAGATATGTTTTTCATTTGCCCCGTTTCATACCCATCAGTCTTGCTGTTTGCAGCTTTAGGTTCAGCCAGTGTCTCTGCAGGCAGCGAGCCAGCCATGGTGGCAGACTTCAAGTTATAATTCTAGAGCACATTTGTGTGGTCACTTTAGAGTAAGGACAAGAGGAGGTATTACTAAAAAGAGGTTTTTAGTTATAAATTGATCAGGGCTTCTGATCTAAGGAACAGCCAGGCTTCTGTGGGTGATGGCGGGGGCCTGCAACAGGGTACAGTTGAGTGTGGGGTGGAAATGTGAAGGTGTTTGTGATTGCTGAGTCCTTTTGAACTTCCTGTACAGTAGTACATTCTGCACATGCCCAAGATCCCATATGCTCCTAAGTCCCCATTGCAAGGAGCTAACATTTCAGTTCTAGACAGTTCATCTACATAGCACGCATTTCCAAGTTAGACTTTTAAATATCAATATTTCTATTTCTTTCCATATTGAAGTAGTCTTGTGGTCATATCTCACACAGATCTTATGGCAAAGAGCACATAGGAAGATACCATAGGATGGATTTTGTTCACTAGAATGGGACTCAAACCATGTCTAGGTGATTTCTGATCCAAGAATTCCTCTTCATGGAATGATGGGGAGATTCACTCTTGCCAACACTGGCATTGTGCTATTTCTCTTTGCTAAATTAAAATTATACCTTAATCTATGACTAGGGAACTTATTTGTGCTTTGCATGATAAAAGTCAAGAAAGAACCTCCTGGACATGAGAGAAAATTATTGTGGTAGGAGTTGTCCAAATAAATAGCCAGAGCCAGCATTCTGAATTACAATCTCAGTGTATGTTCCCAACTTCTATATGTGTATTTTAAAGTTCTCTTTCCTGCTTATTTTACTCCTTCTGGAGCTCCATCCAAATTCCTCTGAGTTGGAAATCATACCTTTCTTCTTTTGTAACTTCAGCTATGGTGTGATCACATCTTTTCTACTCTGCTTCTATTTCCTAGGCTCAGGAACAATGCTTTTGTATTACCTTGCCCGGGTCACAGTGACCCTCCCCCATAAACATTTTTTTGTTTTATTTTTAAGTTTTGCTACTCTGTTACTTCTTTGAATAATTACCATTGGAAAGGCAGTCTAGCTGAGATTATCTAAGGAACAAAATCAAAGACTCTAGATTGTGTCCACAGTGGGAAAGTATTAAAAGAGCTCCTTGACAAGGCTATATTTGAAGGCACAGATCTATCCTTCAGGATTTTTCTGCAACACTCTCAATAAAATTTATGACAGAATAACCGCGGACAATGAGGTAAGAGAATCAATTGAAGGTAACTTGTTCATTATCCTGTAAACTGGCAGGGAATTGTGATACTCAGAACACTGAAAATACATAGAAAACTCTTAGGTACTATGCATGCCTTTCCTAGTATGCTAGTTAATTTCATGTCTACTTGGCTAGACATGGTGGCTGGTTGTTGGTAAACCAATCTATATATTTTATAAGTATAATTTTTAAAATACGTGATTAACTTTTATAACAGTAGCCTTCAGATAATGCTGATTATTCTCACTGTGATTCGCTTAAGAGGAGGTAGAAGGAAAATCCAGTATGCAACAATGTTTGTGTCCCAAGTCTGTTCCAAGTTGGCACAGAAAAGCCAGTATTCAAGGCCTGAATTTGTTCAAAAGGTCAATATTTCAAAGGGAGGATGAAGTCTAAATAGCTTTTTAGAGTATAAGTGACACGTAGCAATACTTTCCGAATGTAATGTACAACAAGTTTGGTGATAATTCCACTTTCATGCCAATGGTTTTGTTGAGAAATTCAATCTAGGAGATGGCTCTGCAGAGGACAATATAAACAAAAATTGTCACCATGAAGGCAATGACCAAGCAGTGAAAAGTCTCATAGGTTTAAGAGCTCTACTAGAGGCTGTTTAGACTGGATTGTAATCAACTCAGGAGGCTTACAGGAAATACATCAATAATCTTTTTGGTATAAATCTTTTCCTCTGAGTAGCTACTTGGAAGATGACAATACACAGTGTATTAATTACTATTATTCTCTGATTATTTTGTTATGATTTTTTTCATAAAATAAAAGATAAAACACACAAAGGAAGGAATTCAGGACTCAAGGGAAGCTCCCTACAGGCTAGAGTTGCAAACAGAAAGGTGCCCAGGGACCTGACAGTTCTCAGGAAAGAACAAGATAGAGAAAGGCTAGGAAAAGGAGCTGTGGACCTAACATTCATGGAGGACATGGCATGTGCATGGCACTGTTTTAAGCATGGTCATATGAATTCAGTCACTGAATCCTAATGGCAACCCTTTGAGAAGAGCTATGTTGTCACATCCAGGCTATGTTACAGAGCCAGTAACCGGTGGAGGCAGCTTTTGCTCCAGATTTTGTGGTAGCTCCAAATTTTTATTCATGCTTTTGGGGATCCTCTTTCAGAAACATGAAATACAAAATATGGTTAGAAGACACTGGGAGGGTTCCTGTAAATAAGGAACCCTGAAGCTTCTTGCTACCAGCTCGGTGGTGAGTAGACCTGTGGGTGGGGCCAGAATGGGAACGCAGACTTCTAGCTCTGAATCTGGAGCTTTGCACCACGGCCTTCCCTATTATTGGGCACAAGTGGCCAAGTTAGCTAACTGGCAAAACTGGGGTTCACAGTGCAGTACTCTGATAGCAGAAATTATGTCCTTAGACTATTTGTCCCATTTGTTGATGTTGTAGCATTTTAAAGTCTAACAAAATAACCCCCCTGAAGTTTTTATAGTGTGTTCATATCATACAGCCAACAAACACAAGGATGTTATTGAATTCAGTGAGAACTGAATCCGGAGTTGGCACCTATGTGGACTGTTCTGCATTTTCTCTGAACTAGTGAAAGTTTGAGTGTTGTAGGACATGGGCAGGGATGTTCCTCTTGTGCGCAGGATGTAATGAGTTGTTCAGAAGAGGAAGCTACTTTCAAGACCATTTTTGAAGTGTTACAATCTGAATCAAATGCAGCCTGAGAGAAGTGTGTGTGTGTGTGTGTGTGTGTGTGTGTGTGTGTGTACATGCACGCACATCAGCAACAATAATACTACTGCCTTAACAGATTGATAATAAAATCTTAGTTGCATCATACAATAAAAGTCAAAATCCGTTAAAGAGATAGGGGTGGGTGTGTGCTCGTGCTCTTAGAAACTGTCATCATTAATGCCATTTCTAAGGTCACCTTGGGCAAAATTACCTGGCTGTTAAAAGGGGAAAAGGTAATGGAGGTTATGGAGGGCAATTCTGGGGCCAACCTCTGGAAGTGAGTTATTAAATTCTGCATCTTCCTTGCTGCAGCTTAGTCATGTGGCCATAGCAGGAGATTGGGCATTTAGACCAGCTGTGTGCCCGGGAGGAAAGGGCAGTGGAACTGGTGCAGTTGGTGAATCTCTGAAGACAGAGGCAAATCTGTGTTATCTGCATTTTAAGAGAACGCCCAGATGCCTTCCCCAAGATTTCACACTGTCAGTGCTTTAGGCTTGGCTTTTCTGTAGGATTCGTGGCCTAATGTATATTGATTGTATTTTTAATTTTTGTGATCAAAACTGATACTTATCTTTTCAATTTGGTGTTCAGATATCATATATTTGCTTCTGTGAAGTACCTGTTCAGGATCCTATTTTTTAATTGTGTTGTTTTCTTTTCTTATTTCTAGCAGGCTTTCTCAGTAATATTCTGGGAATGAGTTCATTTGCATATCCCTTCTATCCTATCTTGCTTTTTATTCCATTAATTGTGTCTCTTGATGGACAGAGTTTTTAATTTTAAAGTTTACACTTTGAGTCTTTTACTTTCAATTATTTCTATACTAAAAATTCATGAGGATACTCATTATCTTTTACAAAGCATTTTTAGTTTATTTCTTTAAAATTTGGAACTATTATTTACCTGTAGACTACTATTGTATGTAGAATAAGGATAAGATTAACTTTTCCCACAGGAATATTAAATTATCTCTCCACCATTATTAAAAATCAATTATTTCCTCACAAATTCATAATAAAAGTGTTATAACTTAAGTGATTATATTGTTCCATTGATCTATTAATATTTGTAATACCAGTTCTATAATCTGATGATGATTATAATTTTATAATACAATTACTTATGACATCTGGCAGTGATTCTTTCCTATATGTTTTTGTTTAAGGTTTTCTTATTTTACTCTTATTCTTGATCTTGTGATTTTATATATATATGAAATCAGCTTCTAAAATTCTGCAAAGAAAAAGTTTGTATTTTGATTGGGATTATCTTGATTCTATAAATTAGTGTCAGAAGTTGTAACACATTTATAATATTGAATTTACAATCATGAAGGCAGTGTGTTCTTTCACTAATTTTAGACTTTTAAAATTTCTCTCAATAATATTTTCTATGTAAAATTTTCTGTGGAAAAATCTTTTGTTAAATTTATTCTTAGTTAATATTCTATGTCATAATGAGTAGTACGATTTAACTTTATGTTCTAATAATTTGTTAGGTGTATAGAGAAATTAAATTGATTTATGGATTAATCAGGTGTCCAGAAGTGTTGCCTTTAGTATGCTTTATTCATCTTTTTAGATGCTTTACATCAACAATTGTATTATTTATAATTAAGGAAAGAAAGGAATAATATTTTTATTCTTACCTTCTACAGGCTAAGTGTCCTTTTTCTAAGTAATGGGCAGTGAAAATATCTCAGATTTTGGAGTTTTTCCATTTTGGAATATTTCCATTTACATACTGAGATGTTTTGAGGATGGAACCCAAATCTAAACATGAAATTCATTTATGTTTCATGTACACCACACACACGGCTTGATTTTAATTGTAAACAACATTTTTTAAATGTACCTGAACTTTAACTGCAAACGGTTACATAGGATTATGTGTGGAATTTTTCTCCTTTGGTTTTAATGTCAGCACTTAAAAATTTCAGCTTTTGGAATATCTCACATCTTACATTTTCAGATTAGGGATGATAAATATGTATTTAATGTATTTTTTGACTCACTAAGCCCCAAGGATTCTTCATCACTCATTGGATTCAGTATAGAAGCAAATATACTCAAATTTCTGTGACATTTGTTATTGCAATGGGAAAGATTTGATAGTTCAATATTAAATTTCATAGGTGGTGTAGATTTTTGTATTTTTAATAAGTATAAAGAAGTCTCTCTTCCTTACTAGTTGTTCTAAGCAGGACAATAGGCCCACAGAGAAGTGTACATGTTCATCCCCAGAGCCTGTGCATGTGTTATCTTACACAGCAAGCGATTTAGCAGATGTGATTAGTGCTAAAGGTCTTGAGATGGGGAAGTTACCCTGGAATCTAATCACACAAATGGTTAAAATCAGAGCCTTCTCAGTTTTGGTGGGTTACAAACATATGGAGAAGAATCAAAGACATGCGACATTGCTGGCTTCAAAAATAGAGAAAGGGGGCCAGGCGATCATGAGCCAAGGAATCAGTGAAATTCTAGATGGATAGATCAGGAAATGGTTTCTGCCCCTGAGACTCCACGGAGGAATGTCATCCTGAGACATCTAAGATGTAATGCAGTGAGACCTCTGTTGGACATAAAGCCAACGTAATGCTAAGGTAATAATCTTGTGTTTACAAGTGCTAGAGAAAAAATACCCTCTTTACCATATGGCACCAGAGAACGTCCACATGCAGGAGAATGATTCCAGACCCATGTCTTTCATTCTGTTCTAAAATCAGATCACAATGGGTCAAAGGGCTTGATATAAAAACAGAAACAATAAATCTGCTTGAAGATATAGTAGATAAAACACTTGAAGGCAGAGAATAGGAAAGGACTTCCTGAATACAACCCTATGGCACAGGAAATAATTCTAGTACTAAAAAATTGGGCTTATACCAAATTGAAAACTTTCTGCGAAGCAAAGGAAACAACAGAGTGAAGAGACAATTTACATCTTGGGAAATGTCTTTCTTGTGGCTACTCCTCGGATAGAGTACTAATATCTAGAATGTACAAAGGATTTGAATATCAGACTCCCAGAACAAAAGACCTTGTTAAAATGGGCAATTGAAATAAATAGATCCTTCTCAGAAAACATACAAATGTCTAATGAATACATGAAATAAAATGTTTAGCAACTAAAGAAATGCAAATCAACACAACACTGAGATTTCATTTTACTGCAATCAGAATGGTTATCATCAAGGACTCAAAACCAACAAATATTTGTAAGGATGTATAGAATAAGGAACACTTTTACATTGTTGTTGAGAATAAAGCTAATACAACCACGATGAAGATCTGATTCCTCAAAAATCTAAAAACTGAAATTCCATTTGTCTGAGCTATACTTGATCTTCCCAAAACGATTAAAATCATTATATTTCAGTGATACATGCATAGCCATGGTTATAGTAGTGTAATTCACAATAGCTAAATTGTGGAAATGGCCTGTATGCTCATGAACAAATAAATAAAGAAAATGTAGTATATATATACAATAAGGGGTGAGGATGAAATATGATCAAAATAATATTTGTATAAAACATATCATTATATAAATATATTAAATATATCAATGATATGATATTATATATTAATAGATACTATTATACATAATATATTTAATCATGATATGTTATAATATCTATCAATGCATTATCACTACATAATTATACTATATAATAAAAATATTAATTATACATATACTACCTCCCTAAAATGAACTAATTATTAGGTATCTGCTAATAAAGTAAAAATTGTGACATTTGAACCACTAAGTTTGGGAAAATTCTTTGACAGCAATAAATTAACTCAGTACTTTATTAAGAATGTTAAAAAATTATAAAGAAGGAATCTTATCAGTTTTTTTTGTTTCCATTTAAATGATTATGAGATTGTTTTGTTAACATGGAGAATTAAGTTGCTTTTGTTAAAGTCATGTTTGCTTGCAGTATAAATTTAATTGATCATACCTATATAGATATATATATATGTATGTCACATGTATTATAAATATGTGTGCATGTGTTTATATAATGTGTATGTTTATGTATATAGGTGAATGTGTAACCAGCATAACAAAGTTGAACATTAAAAGTTAATTTTTGTTTTAGAGATAAGTCATGTTCTTCAGACTTCTTCCTGCTGCGCCTATATCCAGCATTTCCTTGGTCCAAATGAAGTGACATAATATACAGATGCTGGGTTCAGAAAGTTAGGGCCATTTCCATTACGTAGAAAGAGAAAAGATCAAGAGGAAGAAGGCTAGGAGCAATAAAGGAAGCCTATGATGAGTATTGTCTCATGATACCTCTATCCTGTGCCTTAGTATAAAAGACTCCTAAACACATGTAAACAGGAAGAGGGTGATTTGAGGCACATAAGGGTCTTCTGGCTCCTTGGTGCTAGCTTTGACCAAATCTTGTTTATCTTTTCATCAAAATAGAAGGTCTCCTTTGATTTAGTTGGTGGTGAGCCAATGAAGCTGAGCATATGGCTCTAAGTTGGTTGTGTCATATATGCATATATACATATACATGTGTATATATGTGTATGCATGTATACACATGTATGTATGTGTGTGTGTACATATACATATAAATATAGAAAAAGAGAGGGAAAGAGGATGCATTTGGTTTAACAGACTTTCTGAGTATCTTTGTTTCTTTGTCCATGATTGATGTTGACTTACAATTTTCTGTACTTATAATGTACTAATCAGAATTTGTTATCAGGGTCAGGATGCCCTAATAAATTAAGGTGGATTCTTTTATTGCCTGGAGCAATTGTGTAGAATTGTTATTTATTCCTGAAATAGTTGGTATAATTGTCTGGTGAAGCAAACTAGCCTTCGTGTTCTCTTTGAGGGAGGATTTAAAAGTACAGATTCCAAGTCTTCAGTAATTTTGGATGACTCAGACTTTCTTTTTTTCTTTTTTCTAAAGACATGTTTTGCTGAAAAGTGTTGACACAAAGGAATTTGTCTGTGTTACATAATTTTCAAATTTATTGGCATAAAATTGCATTGAATATTCTGATTATATTGCTAAATGTTAGGACTTGCAGTTGTATAGATCCTCATTTGTACATTTTCTTGACGAATCTGAACAGATTTTTACCAATTTTATTAACTCTTAAAGATCTTCATTTTATAAATTTATTTTAGCTTATTTTTTAAAGTTAATAGTTAATTATTTTTTAATATTTACTTTTTACAAGCATGTTGAAAAATGTTTTATCTGCATTTGAACATTAAAACAAATATAAAACACAAAAATCCAATGTTAATACTGATCTTCTATGCCTGTGATTTAAATACTGAGTAATTTATATTTTATAGAAAGAAACTTTCAAAGAGTCATCAATGCTTTCACTGTATGTACTGTCATTCTGTATTAAAACCTCCACTGAAATTTAGAAAGCTGGTGTTACAAGTAGTTATTTCATTTCTTGAATATTCTATAACATTTCATGTTGAATTAACCTTCAGAATTTCAGAGCATGAAAGATACATGAACAGAGTACACAAAAATATGTTTTAACACAGATTAATTTTATGTTTTTAATTATGGCAAATACCTTTAACTTTAGGTTAGTAAAAGATATATCAAAAACCCTATGCAGCCGGGTGTGGTGGCACACACCTGTAATCCCAGCACTCGGGAGGCTGAGGCAGGAGGATCACTGCAAGTTCGAGACCAGCCTAGGCTACAAAGTGAGCTTAAGGCCAGCCTGAACTGCAGAGCGAGACCCTGTCTCAAAAAGACAACAACAACAACAAAAACCCTATGCAAATATAAAGGATGTCTTGAGTCCAGTTCTTTCTTAGTACAAATATTTTATGTTCAGTTTTCAGTTCTCCTTCTGTTTTCTTTTCTTAGAGGCTTGATTGGTTTTATATTCTTTTGTAATATAGTTTTAAAGCTAAATTGTCTTGTTACATAGCTTCAGCTGCATTCTATATATCAGTATGTTGAATTCTAATCAACACAAGTTATTTTATGCTTTCTATTGTGACTTTTGTTAAATATATGCCTTATTTAGTTATTCACTTCAAAAATGGTTCCAAAAGGAACTCATGAGAGTGTTACCTGATGTAAAAAATATACATTAATTTTGATTATCACAGTTCTTACGTTGATGTGGTCTTAAATACCCTCTAGGAAAGTATAAGCAAAAGCTGGAGTAACTGAGAGAGAGACAGAGACAGAGCAGAGACAGAGACAGAGAGACTAGCAATCTCCAGCTACACCCGTAATATCTTAGCCTGTATGCATGAGGTCATGATTCCCAGTCTCATTACCTCTTCCAAAAATGTGTTCTTCAGTTTGTATTAGTGTATTGCCAGTGTGTTATTTTAATGTATTTTGAAGTACTGCTCATGTAAAATTGACTTCTTTATAGGTCTGTCTATATGATAAAACTCCATATAAGTACTTCAGCTACTAAGCTTTGTTAACTTAATGGCACAAATTTTCTTTTATCTAGTTCAAAATTTATGTTAATAATATTTGGAGCCAGTCACATCAAAGGAACTATCTGAGCAACTACTTTGAAGATAATAATATGCAATATAATAACCATTGTTAATTTCTTTTTTTTTACATAGCTTTAATATGGAGGGGAGAATTAAAAGAATATTGCTTTTCTTTTTTTTAATATATATATTTTATTTTATTTTAAAAATAAAAGGAGGAAATATTAACAGACAGACAACTTTTTACAAAATAGCAAAAGAACAGTACAGACAATACGGAGTTACAAACAAAGTGGTAGGGAATTAACAATGCTTGTTGTATTAAATACTGATATCTTCAAAGTGGTTTGTCATGAAAACAGATAGAGACATGCAATATTGATCAATCAAGGACTCGTTAACAGTTCTTTCAGCAAAGAAATACAAGACAGTAGAACAGCCATGTTAACTATCCTGCATATACATACATACAAAATTTCTTCTTCTTTCCCTTCTCCTTTCCCACATCCCAGTTGCCCTTTACCTTTGAGTGCTTTCCTATCATTTCACATTGTCTCTCATACCTCCGAGTTTAAATTAACTCTTTCAGGTTTTACACTGGTGAAACAATGCGGTGCTTGCACATGTATGTTTGATTTATTTCACTTATGAGTATGGTCTCTAGTTGTGACCATTTACCTATGAAAGCCTCAAGTTTATCTTTCTTTACAGCTGAGTAGTATTCCATTATATAAAAGTACCACATCTCATTGTTAATTTCATATCATCTTGTTTTGAAATTCTGTATTATTTTTATTTTTTAAAATTCTCTTTAAATGAAAAGAAAAAATTTTTAAAAATAGGACCAGATCCCATGTTCTGAGATAGGTGGTCAGAATTTAGACTTTTTAATGGTCACATAAAAATATAGATATCTTTATTTAGTGTATTCCTTGGCCATTGCTATAATTACAGTAGGAGAACATTGGGTTTCTTATTGACAGAGCAGGGAGGGTTCTGTATGCTCTTAAACTCCACCTGTTATACTTGGGTAAAGACCTCAAGACAAATACAAGTTAAAATTAAGCATAAAAGACTTGTGCCAAATGCTGCCTGTTTTTGTTTGTTTTCTACCACCTTTAGGAGCTGCTGTTCATGTTTCATGTTTGGCCCCTGCTTCCCTAGGATAGTAATAAAGTGACACTAAATGTCAATAACTTGCTAACTTCCTTGCCCTCCTCTCCAGACTATCAAAGAATGAGGGGTCTTCATGCAACAAAACCTATCTTTCTATGTCTCCTTCAGGTCAGTCAGGGTGAAACTTCGGTTATCTAGCTAGGCAGGTTCAACATCCCCACAGCTTGAAGCCACCATAAAAAGATGGATCAAATTTGAGGAAGAGAGATGATATGGGAGAGAAGAAATAAAGATAAGTAGAAAGGAGACAAGGGAAACCATAATTTAAAAACCATATTTGTAAAAGGAGTGCAACTCCAGGACACACACATACCCGAAGTTATCCGCATCTACACACACTATACTTGTTTACTATCCCAAGTTTATTTTTCTTTCTAGACCCATGACACCAAAGATTCTTTAAGGTCCACCAAAGATTCTTTAAGGTCTTTAAGGTCCTTTATTACTGTTCTTTAAGTTGGCTTAGTTGTTAAGATAAAGGGAAGAAACCTAGTCTTAAGGTAGAGAAATAGATTGAAAGTTTTCAAAGAATATTTTTAGGCAAATTTTCTTAAGCCATCCATCTTTAAATAAAACAGTACACTGGGCATTCTCCAGCAAACTGGGCTATCCTCACATGTAAAATAAACTAATCTGTCTCCTTGTGTTTGGAACATTTCTTTTCTCCTCTAAACCAAGCCTAAACTTCCGACAGAGTCACAAATTTCAGCTATCTAATCCCCCTAAATATATAGTCTCAACTTTAAGCTATACTGTGGCTCTCTCTCGAGGACTCACACTTTGTTTTCTTGATTGTGTACTTTAAATTCTGCTCAATAAATCTTTTTTATGACTCTTAGAAAAACAAAAAGTTAAGTTGATTTTTATTGTAGACATTTAAGGTATGCAATATAGTTTGATATACATATACATAGTGAAATGATTATGGTCAAATAAACTTGAATGCCTCTTAACTTTAACAGTTACTTTATTGTATTATTATTATTATTATATCTTGTGATAGGAATACCTGAAATTTACTCTCTTAGCAAATTTTCAGTAGGTAATAAAATATTATTGACTATAATCTTCAAGCTATAATTAGGTCTCTAGGTTTACTTATCCTAGAGATTGCAAATTTACCTATTTTTTCATCCATTTCCTTCCTCACTCAATCTCTTGTATCCGTTTCTCTGTGCTTCAATTGATTAGACTTTTTTAGATTCTATAATTAAGAGAAATAATACAACATTTTCCTTTCTTTTTTTAGCCATATTCTATTTGGCAGTATATCCTCAAATTTCATCCATATTTTGCAAATGCCTGGAGTTCCTTTTATTAAAAATGAATAACATTTTATTGTATACATTTGACACAGTTTTTGTATCCATTCATTGCTCAGTGGACACTTAGGTTGTTTCCATTATCTTGGCCATTGTGAATGGAGCTGCAGTGAGCATGGCAGTGTGCATACCTCTATGCAGAACTGATTTATTTCTCGGGATATGCCCAACAGATGGATTGCTGGATTAGATGATAGCCTCATTTTTAACTTGTGAGGAGCTTCTACACTGATTTCCGTTATGGATGTACCAAATGACATTCCCATAAGCTAGCTACAATGGTCCCTTTGTTTACATTCTCTGCAACACTTTCTATTTCTTGATTTTTTTCACAACAGATGTTCTTATAGATGTGAGGTGATATCACATTGTGGTTTTGATTTGCTTGAGTTTTGTGAGTTCCTTTTCTGGTTTGGATATTGACCCCATGTCAGATATATGGATTGCAAATATTTTCTTCCAGTCCATAGGCTGCCCTTTCATTTTATTGATTGTTTCTTTGGTGCAGAAGGTTTTAAATCTCAGAATATAAAATAAATTTATAAAAGTTAATTGCCTTTCCTTACGTCAATAATGATCTATCTAAAATAAAAGTTTTTAAGAAGTCCTATATATGAGAGCACCAAAAAGAATAAAATACTTGGGGATAGATTTAATAAAGGAAGTAAAAAATCTGTATATTCAAATCTATAAAACACTGATGAAATCAATGAAAGATATTGATATTAATGCAAATATATCCCTTGTTTGTGGATGAAATGAATTTAAAATTTCTTTTAATTTTTAAGAAAAGAAAAATAAACACTAAAACAATGGTATAAAATTTCAAAATAAGATTGTAGGAGAGTAACAATGGTTAGTGCGTTGAATATTGTTAACTTCTTCTGTTTCAGTTTCCCCTGAAAGAGTAGAGCTGGAATGTCTTAGACTGTTTTTTATGGCAGCTTCTGGTCAGAGCTAAGAAGACCAAAAAGCTGATAGAAATCCTGCAGGTAAAGACCAGGCTTGGGAGAGGTTTCTGTTAAGAAGGACCACATTGGCTGCTGGAGTCCAGATAATGTGTGTTATGGCTTGGCAGAAAGTTTGTCTGCATTTTGCTTATGTCCAGAGACTTTGCCTGAGACTAAGATTAAAGATGGTGGACTAATTAATCTGGCAGAAGAAATTTCAAGGCAGTCTAATGTTGAGGCAGTGGCATGGCTACTGTTGGGGGCTTTTAGCCAGACCTGTGTTGTAAATTAAGAGCAAAGAGCCCAGCAGGATGATTTAAAATGTGAATTTGGCCAGAAAGAAAGCTCTAGGAAAGCTGTGAACTACAAAAATAGAGCTGAGGAGATGTAGATTGCTGAGAAGGAATGGAAGAATATAAGAGATGGCCTGCAGACATCACAAGATGCAGGAAGTCTCTACCCTTTGCAGCCTCAAAGCTGCAAAAGTGAAAGATTTCACTCTGAGGAGAAAGCCACAGAGCACCGTGTTCCAGAATGGTGGTGGCATTGTTCCTCAGAATTGGATTCAGAGTGCCTAGTGATCCAGGCACTAGACCCCTATGGCCAAGAGAGAGGAAAGCCTGGCTACTGCTCCAGCTGGCAGCAGACCTTGGCAGCATCTGCATTGTGCTGATTTTAGGTGCATGCAGAATGCAGAGCTGTGGGGTGAAGAAGGCTTCCACCTTGATTTCAGAAGGTCTGGGAGGCCAAGCAGTGTGCCCTGAGAGGGCAGTGTGTAAAGCTCTGAGGGTGAAACCAAAGGGGCAGTGGAGACCCAAGAAAGCTGGAAAAGCCAAGAACATGGATCTAAGGAAATCTGCAAGGAGGGAGCAAATCAGGCCTAAGAGAGAAGCTGTGGGAGGTATAATCACAAGAAGTGCAGTAGGTGTGTAATCACTCAAGCCCTTTGGAGATTACAATTTGCCACAGATTGCCTCAGATGCTGGACATGGAACTATAGGACTTACTTTTTGCCCTACTATATTTTGGACTTGCTTTTCAGACTCCCAATCCTCTGTATACCCCATTTGTAACTTTTGGAATGAAAATGTTTACCTTGTGCCATTGAATGTTGGAAGTGTTTGTTTTCATTAGTACAGGGGCCTTCTTTTATTGAGGTCTTTCCCTGGGGTTTTTAGGGTTTTTGCTGAGTTCATTACAAATGAAGCAAATTAAAAATAGTAAGAACTGAGAGACAGAGCTTTGAGGGTTGTGAGAAAGAGAGACTTCAGCTATTTCTAGAGACCTGAGTATCTGGGACTTGGGCAGGAGGTCATATTCTGACTCAATTATCTGAGCTTCTCAGAGAAAGGCCTTTGGAGCAGCAGAGTTAAGAGACAGGGCTCACTTGAGTTCCTCTGAAACTGGAACTGGGGAGAAACATGCCACAGCTTCCTTTGTGCAATAGGATGGAAACTATAGAGGTTATTCTGAGGATGGGGATCTACAAGGAGATACAGAAGTCGAGCTTGAAAGGCTTTGGAATTAGAGCTATAATACCCCTTCCACAAAGTGGCTGTTGAGGAGTGATGAAAAAGACACGGTGTCTGTTCTTAGGCAAGACTGTTAGGGAGAGGGCCATCTGAAGAGCTGGTCGCACATATACAGTGCATTACATGGCAGTTATACAGGCACAGTCACACACAAGACATCTAGTGGGGTAGGGAGGAGGAGTCCTCATCCTTATGTACATTTAACATTTCCATATGGTTATGTCCATGTCTCACAAAATCCCTGTAAGATGCATATTATGAAACCAAAGATACCTATGAGGGAACTATGCATCATGGAAATTAATTAATTTCTCCAAGATGACACAAGTACTAAGTGTCCAGATAAAACTACTGTTTAGATCTCTCTAGCTGCAAAAGCAGCTCCAATTGTTGCATGATGCCTAAGACAATTTAAAGTTCTAGCATAATCATTGTTTCAAACCTCTAAGTAGAGGTCAAGACTAATACCTCTAATTTGGAAGCTCAGTAGAGTGCAACAGGGTGAGCAAGTCTGAAATGCCCAGCCAAGCTCCTGGAGGGATCAGGAGGAAGGGAAAAGTCAAAAGTCCCCTTAGGCCAGTTGGAGAAGGTTCCCAGGGTGCCCTTTTGCCTGTTTAAATTGTGCATTTAGGCAGATTTTCCTTCGACAGGAAAAGTCAACAGTAGGTGCAAATAGCACATATCCTGATTAGCCTTTGGGACACAGAACATGTTGTCCTTCCTGGTTTTATAAATGAATCAATGTCCTTGTGTCCCAGGTGAATTTATTCCACCTGTCTCTACATGCTTTCCATTTCAGTTTCACTCGTGTGAAACAATGGCTGATCAATTTCTATTTGTTAGCCAGGTACTCTCTTGATACAAGTCTCCCTCTTCCCCTCTCCAACCATCTTTCTTCTTGTAGTGACTGTAGGGAGTGCTTCCCAAAAATTTCCTGAGCAAGTCCTCAGGAATCTGTCTCTGTAATCTGGCTCTTGAGTGTTTTTTTTTTTTTTTAATTGAAACCACTACATGAGCCTCATCGGTCTGAGTAATATGCATAAGGAGCTCACCTACACTTTCCTTATAAATGTCTGCTTCCCAAACCTGGGCACACTTTGGGAGAACTTGGAAAATAATTGATATCAGAGCTATGATAATTCTGCCTACTTTCATTATTCCACCTTTTCCAAGTGACATCTCACCTTGATTTGCCCAGAGCTTTCTCAGGTTTAGAAATGGGAATCTTGTGTCCTAAGAGACCCTCAGCCCTGAACAAATCATGAAGACTGATGCCTGGAATTCGCCTTCTGTCTTAGTTTCTTCACCAAAACGTCTTTTTGCACTCAGATTAATTTCCAGTGAGCTATATTGGTCTGGGAAGTGATAAAAGAATTCACATCATATTTGTTCTCTCTCTCTCTGGGATATGGTTTTTTAAAAAAATTTCCATTACTATGGGCTTTCAGTTTAAGATGGGAAATTTGGCTTGCTTCTTTACTTTTCGCTCTCTATAAGATAAATGAATAGAATAGAAATAAAATTGAAACAGCAGCAACAATAAAACCCATAACACAATAAAAAAGAGAAGAATCAATTTACTGTAGAGGCCTTCTCATTTGTCTCCTTTTTATCCCCAGTCCTATGAACACTTTTAGAAATAATTACATACAGACTCTTCTATTTATACTGTTTCCTGATATAAATTTTCTTTGGTGCTCAAATATCTCAATGTTTAGCATAGGCTTCATTCCTGAGTTCTGGAACCTCCTTCAGTTGCTGTGTTGCTCACTTCCGTTTGAATGTCTCATTAACACTTTAGTAACGGGAGCTGAACTCACGACCTTGCACTTTCCAGGCAGGTACTTATGCCACTGAGCTATATCCCCGGCCTTCCCCACTAACACTTTAAGTCAGTGTATCCAAAATATATTTTTATGCAAATAATCTCTTATTGCTTCCACCATTTCCTCAGTCTACCAAGTATGAAAACTAGAGTCCTTTTCTTTGCATGGACCAGGATGGAGCAATGCATCAATCATCCACTGCTTCACCCAGAGCTTTGCTCCACTTCACCCCCATCTTTCTTTCATTTTTTTTTTTTGACCATGTTATTTCACCCTCAAGACTTTTCATCGTGATTGCTGTAATAGTTTCCTATTTGTTGTCTCCATTTTCTCTTTCTTTTCATTCAAGTAGTCTGAAGCACTACTTTAAGTTAAAATAAAGGATTTCTAAATGAAAATGCTGGGAGATAAGTGTTGCCAAAGTAAACTGGGGACATATTCTGAAATGCTGGTCTGGGCTCAAAGCAGTCATCATAGTGCAGGGATCTACTATGAAGTATTGCTGGTCACCCCATGTGAACTCCATATCACTATCCTGTGGAGGATTATGTAGAACCATGTTTCTCAGGTGAATACACTAACTGAAGAATAGGCAGTCTTTGAGGATAGTTATTTTACCATGGACTAGTTCTTCATATTCTATCACTTGTAGGAGCCAAATACAATTATTTGCACTTTATTTGGCTTTGGGATGTGTGGTCAGGAGCTAATGATTGGTAAAGATGCCCAAGACCAGTACTGATAACTATTACTGATAATAGAATGCCTCTGATAGAAGAACGTGTGCAGAATGTGAGCAATACCAAAATAGAATGTCAGTCAAGCATGGCAGAATGTTTTCCTAAAGGGTAAGAAAACTGAAAAAAATTAAAACGAAACAGCTGCATATTCCTTTTTTTTTTTTTTACCTCTAGTTTCTGGCAGATAGAAGAGTTCAGCATTATTCATTGAGTAAATGAATATACTCAAGGGATCTGAGAGAACAAACAGGGCCCTAAGCACTGCGAAGCTTTGGGGTCTGAGTTAAGGAAGCCACAACACCGTCATGCAACACTGTCAGGTGACTTGTGAAGAATCACACTGAGTTTGAACCTCAGATTCTCCATCCCTCCAGCTGGAACCCCAGAGTAAGCTACAGGTGATCAATTGTACAATGAAGAAAATAAGAGAGGAAGTCTACCCTAGACTGTACAACTTACCAAAGAACTACAGAAAATAGAAGATTGTTTCAGAAAATTGTCTCAGTGCTGCAGAACCACACATTGAGACTATCCTGGGCTTGATCTGGTTGTAGCCTCCAGGAATTGGCATCTGAGTGATGTCACCTGCTTAGGTGAATTTCCTGAGCTCTGGTAAATCTTAGAGAAGGGTAAGATGACAGGAAGTCATGTGTGCTGTAACTGTGGTGACTGTCAAACTTCGGAAGCAGAGGAATGAGTCCTGAGACAAGATGACCTCTGCACATAGAGTAATATGAGGCAGAAAGTGGGAGAAGGAGAGGTGTATGGAATCAGGTTCCTCAGCTTCTAGCGGGTAGCCAATGTTTCTATAGAAGCATGGATGAGAATTTCAGAAAAAAACTTTCTGGTTTTTTAAAAATTTTTTTGTTTTTTTTTCCGGTGCTGGGAATTGAACTCATGACCTTGAGCTTGCCAGGCAGGCTCTGTGCCGCTGAGCTAAATCCCCAGCCCTGAGAAAAAAAACTTTCTTGATGTCAAGATGTTGAGCCTTGGCTCTCTGTGTAGACTTTTCTGGCAGAAATTGGCCAGAGGGGCCTTGATTCTTCACTGAATCTTCCTTCAGATGACATTTCAACCAGAAGGACCCTCACCAGAACTCTAATTCAAAACTATACATGAGGAAGCCAAAGCTCTTGGTGATTTTTCCTTTCTCATGTGTTCAGGTCTCATATATTCCTATCTCGTTGTCTTAAATGTGCTCATTCTCCTTTCTGTCACTCAGAGAGAAAATTTCTCCCCTGGGTCCCTCCTACTCCAAATAGGGGTCTCCCTCACAGGCAGAGAGAAGAGTTGTGGGGCTGGCTAGCTCATCTCCTAAAGAAACCATAGTTCCTTCTTCATAGATGAGAACACCACACGTCTGGTATATCACCTATAGGAAGATACTGAAGGATGTAAGAGAAGAGGATAAGTGGACAGGTTTAGTAGCTCATCAGGGAAGTAGAGGCAGCATAGAACACTGGGAATTTATTTTCCTTCTGTCATGATATGTATGAATGTTGATAGTGAGCCATTGAGCAAGGGTCTGGGAATGACATGTCTGTATGGGTGTGTGCAAACTCACATGTGAACTGGGTGCTGGGGACCACAGTCTAATGTGTCTGTATACTGGAGTTTCTGATGTAAGTCAGTGTGTTTCTGCACATGGTCCATGAATTCCACTCCATGGGTGCTGAACAGGAGCATCTGAATTGCTGGTTGGCTGTTGCTTTGCCTCATTTTCATAGGATGTTCTTGGAAATCTTAGCCTAGGGTAAATATCAGGCTAACGGCCCATGGAAAGAAACCTTCGGCTTAATCATGACATTGGGAGAATCTTCAGGGCTGCTTTTAGATGACTCAGGAGGCATGATCTTTGGGAAAGAAAACAGCTGCTACATCTTGTCCTAGAGTAGCCTCCGCAGGAGAGAGCCACCCAAGTCTACCAAAGAAGGACCTGTTTCTCTAAACTCCTGTGGGGGTATTGTAAGGAACATACTACCCTCCTTCAGTAATTGTCTAACTAAGCAGATGATCCAGATGAAAAAGTGACTCTGCACTTCTCATCTTCTGACCACACTAGAGACTGAGACAGAGTGAAGTCTTCCAGAGCGCTGAAGGAGCAGACTCCGAACAAAACAGGGAGGAACCCAGACGGGTTTGAGTAGGTAAGAGGATGCTGACTGTTGAAATGAGTTGCCCCAGGGTAACCACATCAGACAAAGCTAATGTTGCCACCAGTTAAGAGAATCCAGGAGAGGTAGTGAGACTCTTGCCTATCACGTATCATCCGACCTTGTCCATTTTCTCATTCCTGATCCTATAATATGGAATGCCTGCATTTCTGAACAGAAGGATGTGGGCATGAAGGAATAAACTTGTTCCTTCATATGATGCAGTACCATTTGTTTTTTACAATGTATACCTAAGGCATAGGGGGATCAGCTGAGTGTGATGTCAGAGACCATCTGGCTACATGACTAATGTTGTTGACTAAATGTAGGAATTCATTAATCCCTGGTCCGCAAGAAATCAATTATCTCTTCCCTGACAATTCACTAAAAGATGATTCTTGATATGTCTGCACATTATAATTGCCTGAGGGGGGTCACCTCAGACCAATTAATTATATCAGAATTTCTGCCTGACTGTTTAGAAACATTCCAGAAATAGTTGCAATGGACAGCAAGGGTTGCAAAACACTGCCGTTGTGGAAACCCTCATCCTGGAAACAGGAATCTAGTATATTCAACCAGGCACCTAGACATTGAAAGAGGAATAATCACTATTTCAAGTGAAACTTTCAAGATGTTCAGTGCATATATCTGAAACCTGTGAGTTTGATGAGACTTTCTTTCTCAAGGATTTCAAGAGAAACCCAGGGGCAATGGTGCATGTTTGTTCTGAAGTTCAGATAGGTTAGGGCAAGGTGGTCACTCTGAAGTTATGGCCACGAGCTTTATAAAGAGGAAGGAAGATGAGAGTAGCTAAAAAGGGACAGAGTGATGGGGGTGAGGTATGTATGCTGGATAAAGGGATGATGCCAAAGGTGATTCCTGACTTCACTGAATCTATCTCCAGATGATGTTTCAACCAGAAGGACCCTCACCAGAACTCTAATTCAGAACTGTAAATGAAGAAGCCAAAGCTCTTGATGATGTTTCTTTTCTCACATCTCCAAACCTGACTTTATCTCCTATCTCTATACCTATCTACCTATCTCCTATACCAACTCAAATACCGGCTTCTTTTTAAAGGCAGAGAAAGACTGTTATCTGAGCTCAGGAATTTAGGGTCAAAACAGACCCAGATCTTAATGTGAGAAAGAACCCTTTAGAGCTATCTGAGGTGAAAGACAAGGTAGGAGAGGGAGGCAATGGTTTATGTGTAACTACCCTTTAGAACAAGAAAGTAGATTTCTCAGGTCATTCTTGATTTTGGCCCTTGCAAGAAGACATAGATGTTTGAGAATATTCTAGAAGAAAACCAGACACTGTGGGTCTAAGATACTTGTAAATTTGGATCATAATCTCAGTTTCTTATCCTATAACTTGTACCATTAGTGCCTGAACCTAAATTTCCTAAGCTAAAGCTGCTCTTGCCTTAAATTCTTGAATTTTTCATTTATTCTGACTGCATTTCCTAAATAACGTTCAATTATTTGTTAGGAGGCTATCATAAGACAGATACGATTTTCCCATAAAAAGTGTTTAGCATTCTTTTGGGAGAATGCAGCTCCTTCATGACAATTTTGCTGTCAGAATGTGTAATATATGGTGATAATGATGCTTTTCCTCTTTAGATAAAGTACTGTGGACTGACAACTAAGAACAGCTTAGGGACTGGCAAAATTCTGCCTCTGCAGAAGATGCTGGGACTTGTTTGCAGTGAGGAAATCCTTAATGAGTACTTTATGCTCATTATGGGCAATTTAATTTTCTAGATATCTAAGGCTGATAATGTACTAGCTCCTTTGTTAATTCTCATTAATTTATAATTTCCTGCTAATTGCATCTTCTTCCTTCATCTCAGCCTCAACCAGATGTTAAAGTTGTTTTAATTCTTGTGCAATTTAGTCCTTAAGTGCTGAATAGCAGATCAAAATAAAACATTAGCCATTAGGCTTCTTAGGATAATAGAAAGGGACTGGCACATTTTTTTCAGTGCATAGTAGGAGAAAGAGTTGAGCAGAATGTGACACAGCATTTCCAGGAGATAGAAGTGACCGAGCAGCAGTTCCAGGGAAAGAGCTCATCATGATAATGAAGGAAAACAAATGTGCTTGACAGAAATAGAGACTGTGGTTGGCTACATGCGATGGGAGTAAGGGTGATCCTTGCTCTTGGGTCAGTAGCTGGGAAGATGCAGTTGGAACAGAACTCCACCAAAGAGGCGTTTGCATATTCATTTGAATCAATAAAGAGTCGATTTTGAGTTGTTGAGCTGTTGATGATGTCATATTCTTGAGGTCACTTGGAAACCAATGGAGGAGAAACACCTGCTGTCTCAGCCTTGGGACCAGACCAACCATGGTGGGTAAAAAATCCAGGACTCTAAGAGAACAGTGGAGTCATGTGTGTGTGTGTGTGTGTGTGTGTATGTGTGTGTGTGTGTGTGTACATGCACAGAATGATGAGGAAAGGATTGCTGTTGGAAGAAGATTACTGTTTCAGAAGGAGGGGTTAGTTACATGAAGTTATGATGCATCTCAGAGGAAATCATTGCCTTCCACTTGTTGTTTTAGGTTATAAGTTCACAAGGAGGTACACTAATTAACCCCATGAAATCCAGAACATAAAACCCATGTACACTCATGGGTCCATCGCTAAATTTCCCAAACTGTCCAAATTCCTTTATCACACTATGCACCTGTTTCATTAAGTATCATCTGCAGGTAGCCCAGTGATTGACCAAACCATCACCAATCAGTCCCGAATCCAAGGTTCTCTTTGGCTCAGATTTTCACTTTGCTGGTGCTGGGACATTTTCTGTTGCCTATATAGTAAGAAAGGATTATATTTTTTTTCCTAACTTAGCCTGTTCTTCTTTTTGGGGGAGGATGCATTTTATGGAATCATCTGCCAATCTCCAGGAAGTAAGATAAGCTCAAAACTTGCTCATGGGCAGAACAGCATAAGGAAATGTAGGCAGATTTACATGCAGTTGAGATCAGTTATAGATGCTTCATCTTTATTAAGAACAGGCTTTGGGTGGTGACAGTCACTGGCTGACTTTATGATTTCACTCTCCCTTTAGCATGGTTTGAGGTCATTATTTTCTTAGTTGGGACATCTCTGACCTTCACACCCAGGAAGAGCCATTTTCTTACTCAGGTTATTGCTCTCTGTGCCTGTCAATCTCTACTGCAGCCCTCTTGTCCCTCAAGCTTATGGGGGAAGTATGTTTATCTGCCGGAAGTGCAGATCCATCCATGAGCTCTTGCTGGGACTACTGGATGGCCTCTTTTATACCCTGGGGTCCTATATTTAGTCACATCTGTTCTTCTAGCTGAGATTCTGTCTTGGTTACTTTTTTCTCGTTGCTGGGACAAAAATACCTGATGCCCAAAATTAAGGAAAGAAAGGTTTATTTCGCTTACAGTTTGTGTAGGTTTCAGTCCATACTTGGCAGATTACAAGGCAGAGTGGCACATGGCAGAGAACTACAGCTCATGGCAGCAGAACACAGCAAAGCAACAAGCACACACACAAGGGAGGAAATGGCCAGAAGCACCCTCTTCCTCTCCCTTACACATGCAAACTATCCACCCCAGGGCGGGTGTAGCTCTCACACCCATAATCAGTCAAACTCTAAAAGGCTGCCCCATGGCCGCATGAGGCTTTGGGGGGACACACAGACACAAACAATAACAGATTCCTTCTTAGCCAGCTTGCATTAGTGATTCTTTGGTGGTTTTCTCCACCTCAACTCCCATCCTATTTTTGATGTTTTCCTCTTGGAAAACTTTTACTTCACTCAGTTCGACCTCTATTGTTATTTATTTCTTGATAAATCAAGCTTCTTAAAACAATTCCCTCACTCCCACTTTTTCAACTTACCTTACTCTCTCTACCTTTTTATTGTTTCAGGAGAATCACTTCCTGTTTCTAGATACACATAAAATATGCTACAAAACTGCTTAAAATGACTCAGGGGTTCCAAACCCCTTCTTATATTTGTGATGGTTTGGTATTTGAGCACTGCAGGGGTGATGACTATGCCCATCATCAAATTAAACATGAGTCCAACTAGAGATTTGAAGCTCCAGGACAAACAAAAAGTGCGTAAGGATTTAGGCAAAGGATGACAAGTTGAGAAAAAAAGAGTGATAGGTTTCTCACAGATGCACAACTGTCATATATCCTTGACAATCTGCCTTCACACCTTTTCTTTTAGAGCTTAGACACACAGAAGTCTGTGGAGCTATACACTAGATTTAATCTTTGAGATGATATATTGTGTTGATTTGCTATTATTTTGTTAACACAATTTTCATGTGAGTACATTATGCTAATAGAATTTATTTAAGCTCTGTGTCTTCTATGTTTCTGTTGCTATGACAAAATACCTGGCACCTGCAACTTAAAGGAAGAGAGGTTAATTTTGGCCTGTGGTTTGAGAAGTGTCAGTCCATGGTCAGCTGGCTCCAAGACAGAAACATCACTGCAGCGGTACATGGTGGAGGACAGTTGTTCTCCTCTGGTAGCCAGAAGAAGAGAGGATTGGGCTGGGAACAAGAATACATAAAGAAAGGAGTGATCCACATGTTTGATGGGATGGTGCAAGCCAGTGTGCGATTTCATCACGCTGCTCAGAAAGGCACACAATTCAAAATGTATTGATAGCTTCTTTCTATAATTCTCCATTAAGATGGTGTTTGACCACAGGTGACTGTTAACTATGGAAAGTGGAGCTACAGATAAGGTGGAGCTACTATATACACATACATATCCTTGTGTATATGGGTGTGTGTTTGCATGTGCATAGACATGCTTCTGTATAAAATTATCACTTCAAATAATTTATACATCATCAGTTTCTCATTTTGGTACCCAATAGCTTGGTGCTCAGACCCTATTCATTTATTTTCTCTAAAAGAGATATTTCTCCTACTTCACTGTCCCTCTTATTCTTAGTTTATAAAAAAAGAAAAATCCCATAAGACATTGGGCCTGGATTTTCCCTTGTAGGTGACTAGAGATCAGGAGAATTCTTCGCTGATTGAATTTGTTTCTGAGTTGTCTGTGTTTTAAGTAAATGCATCCAACTCCCACTATCCCCAGTACACAGATGTTAGTACTGTCAGGTCTGCCCTGAGCTCTGTGCCCACAGGAGACCGGAGAGGGAGGGAGAACAGTTCCAATCCCCCAGGAGGCCCCTGTGGGCTCCAGTTGCCTGCCTGCTCCCAGGAGCTCATTGTTTCCCAAATGACGAGGGTGCTGGGATGGGCCGAAGTCCCCAGTACAGGCTGCTGCTCTCTGGACCCACTGTCACACTCCTATTCCAGACATTGCTGAAGCACATCAACAGGACCAGGGGCTGCGAGGACTGCTAGAGGGAGGCTGCCGTCTTTGTGATTACATGTCAGTTCCAGGAGGGGCTGGACAGCAGGAGGGAGAAGCAGCAGATAGAAAGAGCACCCTGCAGGTGTGGTGGAAAGTGTCCATCCTAGTAATATGTGGTCTTTGTGTACTGTGGACTTCCCCAGAGGTCCCTGGTTATGGATGCGCCTGCAGATAGTGTGAAGAGGACCGCTCTGCATTCTTCAACCCCCTGCACTTCACCTGTAGTCTACCAGCTCAGAGCTCTGAGTGCTGTGCCTGGACCTGGGCAGCAGGATGTGACGGGCATTGGTAAGTCCCCTGTCTTGGTCTTGGCCTCTTCATAGGTGCCTCAGAGATTATCACGGTTTATCATTTTCACCTTGCTTGCAGTCTTTTTCTCGGACTTGGCTGGAAGGTTGAGGACTGTTTTGTTCATGCTGTGGTCCTAAAGCACCAACATCTCTGGCAGAGCACATCACTGATTTTCGGTGCAGCAGTGAGTCTCACTGTGATACGACTCCACTGCCTGTGTCAATCTCATTGTGCTGTTCCTCGCCCTGAATTTCCATCTACCCTACTCTTTCTGCTCCTTCTTCAGAGATAGGATTGGGGAGCTCGGCTTCAATTCTTCCCTGCTGTGTCTCTTTATTCTCTGAGCCTTCCTAGACTCTTGGCTGCTTAGCACACAATCTTCTTGATTATTCTTTGCCACTCAATTCTGGCTGCTAGCTGTTTGGCTTGCCCCAGAGTGCTATTCATCTGTGTCCTCCCCCTACCATCTGTCTTTCCAAAAACCCAGCAAAGACTTGGATCCTTTTCTTGCTGACCCTCTCTCTTATTCCTCAATCCTGTTCTGTCAGTCACTTCAGAAGCCCAGCAGCCATAGGTCCCTGATGATCAAATTTACAGCTGCAAAGATCCAGGAGAACAGTACAACTACTACCCTATCTGCATTTTCAGTGTGTTAAAAAAAGAGCCATCTTCTGTGATAGGAAATTGTTTTGGGAATCAAAAGGCACAGGGATAATTTAAGCAGGAGAATTGAAAGGCGTGACATGGACAGAAGGAAAGATGAGAAACAGGGAGTGGACTTTCCGATGGGTCCCAGGGCTCTACAGAGTTCTTATGTGAGGATGGTAGAGCTATCCCTATGGGAATTTTAACAGAGAGTTGAATTGCAAAGCCTGTGGCATGAAATACTTGGAGAAAGATGGATGGGATCACTTATTTGTTTCAGTTTGATAGTATAAACAAGTTCTAGAGGTTTAACATATAGGGTGGGGATTATAATTAATGGTGCTGTGTGATGTACTTAAATTTTTCTAAAAAATTAGATCTTAAATTTTTTCTCCACACACGCAAGAAGTAGCTGTGTGAAGCCATGGGCATATTAATTAGGTTGACTGTAGTAATCAGATCGCTATGAATATGTATATTAAAATATAATAATGTATACCTGAAAATCTATACATATAATTTAATAATAGGCAGAGACAGCCATTGTTAATATTTTAAAATGCCAGGCTGGGGATTTAGCTCAGTGGTGCAGCGCCTGCCTGGCAAGCATGAGGTCTTGAGTTTGATTCCCGGTACCAGAAAAAAAAGAAGAAGAAAAAAAAAAAATCCCAGTATTTTAAAATGTGTCCTTGTAGTCTTTTCCCATATGGAGGGAGATGGCTTGCTAGTTTAATAAATGGATTTTAACATGAATTGATTTTGTATATTTTTAATATATAAATGAAATCTTATTGCCTCAGATTTTGAAAGGCAGCCAGTGGGCATAGTCATTTAGGTAACTAAATATAATAGCAGTGCATAGAGGGGTAGAGAGAGGGGACTCTATGAAGAAAATATATTAAGTATATTATTGTACAAGTAATGAACTCTTGAACTAGGATGGTAGCTATGGAAAAGGCTGAAAAAATAATATTTTCAAAAACAGCAATTTGAGTGGTTTAGAAAGAATAGGAAAAATATCAGCAGTCCTTTGCAGTGTCACCCTTAGATAATGAGGAAGTGGAGGCTATGAAGATGATATCAGTGCTGAAGGAGTCAAGGATGGCTAGGTATTTGCAGATGCACTGAATGTGTAATGGGGGGTCATAAGGTTGTGTGGGATGTAGGCTGAGACTTAAGAGAAGGCCAGCAATCCAGATGTGAGATTCACCTACTTTTTCAAGATTGGTTGAGAGAGGGGTGACTTCCCACAATGAATGTAATATGCACCTGTACTAATTAAATTAAGACCACAATAAAAGGTAATGGGAAAAAGAGATTGGTCTTTTGCGAAAGTGAATGGGACCAAGAAATGAAGGGAGAGGAAGGAGATGAAAAATAGAAGGAAGATGTGTATGTACATGCAGCAACTCCTCACAATGAATTTAATCATTACATACTGCAAGCATGGACTGATGTAAATTTAAAAAAAGAGAAAGAGAAGTGAAATTTCTGCAGGAGAGACTAGATTTAGAAAGAAAAGAATGAGAAGAGAAAGGTGAAGAATCTGTATTAAACAGTGATGAAAAGACAGGCAACTGGAGAAGAGGCCAGGTAAGGCAAAGTCAGCACTGGAGGAAAATGTGTAGAGTCTGGGATCCCTGTTGTCCAGGACACAAGCAGTTTCAAGAAGGGGTTACATGTGGCCTAACATATCACAGAGAACAAAACTATCCCAAGAATTGAGTATAATAGATGAAAAAGCAATGTATAACGTATTTCCTCCAGAATTTGGGGCACACGGAGAAATCTTTTTAATTAGAAACTACTATTTGATCAAAGTAGTTAAATCTGGAAGTTAGCTAGACAGTGTTTACCACTTTATCCCTAGACCCAGCCAAATATCCTGTACAGAACTGGTGCTTGGTAAGTATGTTGGATGAAACTGTGAAAGAGTTAAGGTAGAAGAAGAACATAGCTGACTCCTAAATCTGTTCGTCACAGCCAGTGCGTTTCTGGCCTCAGGTAGCTTCTACACTTTGGCAGTATTCCAGCTGGACATTGAGATCAACCATGCCCACAGGGTCGTATGCTTGATATCCAGGCCACCATTAGGGGCTCAGTCAAGGGAGAAGTTGGTAGTCATTTTCCTCTAAGATTTCTTGATCTTTTACAGATATCACACAGAAGTGGTGTCAAGTGCATTGAGTAACCACAGCAATGTCAGAGAATTTGTTCTTCTGGGATTTTCTTATCTCCATGAGTTCCAAACTCTTCTGTTTGGCTTCATCCTGTTGCTATACATGCTAATGATGCTGGGGAACCTGGCCATCATTGTCCTCACTTGCCTCGACTCCCGCCTCCACTCTCCCATGTATTTCTTTCTCTGTAACTTCTCCATCACAGAGATGCTGGTCATGTCCACTGTGGTTCATAGGATGCTGGCAGACATGCTGTCTCCACACAGGACCATGTCTCTGGCTCAATGCCTGACCCAGTCATTCTTTTACTTCTCTCTGGGTTCTACCACCTTCCTGTTCCTCACAGTCATGGCCTTTGATCACTACGTGGCTATCTGTTGCCCTCTGCACTATCCTATTATTATGAGTGGCCCAGTTTGTGTGAGGCCGGTGGTGGCCTGCTGGGTGGTTGGGTTCCTCTCTACTGTCTTACCTACTCTGCAGAAAACACAGCTCTGGTTCTGCAGCCCTAAGGTCATTGACCACTACTTCTGTGACTTTGCCCCACTCTTCAACCTGTCCTGCTCTGACACCCGTCATATTGAGCTCATGGACTTCTTCCTGTCTTTGCTGTTTGTGGTGACCACCATGCTGCTTATCGTGGTCTCCTACATCCTCATTGTGGCTGCTGTGCTCCACATCCCTTCCTCCTCTGGGTGCCAGAAGGCCATCTCTACCTGTGCCTCCCACCTCACAGTGGTGGTTCTGGGCTACGGCAGTGCCATTTTCATCTATGTGAGGCCAGGCAAGGGCCATCCACACACTTTAACAAGACGGTGGTTCTGATGACTGCAGTGGTAACCCCTTTCCTCAACCCGTTCATCTTTACCTTTCGGAGTGAGAAGGTCAAGGAGGTTATTGAGGACATGGCCCAAAGGATCCTCCTCAGAGACTCAGCAGTCCGCAGATAAGTGAGGTGGAGAGCATCTACCTGTAGCATCATTAAGAGTAAGGACTCTCATTGCCCGTGGATACCTGATATCCAGACTGGGCTCTCCCATCTCCACCTTCTTGGCCTCTCCCATTTCCTCATCCCCACATAAGTTTTGGCTCTTGCACTAAAAGGCTACTGAACATATGTCATTGTTCAATTGTCTCAAAGGCAAGTGTCTCTGAGACTGATGGTTAAGAAATGGAGGATTTCAAGCTACCATGGAGTGAAAAATGGTTAGATATCTATTAAATGGGATACCCAAATAAAGTTCTTACAGTGGGATTTAGGATACAGTAAGAGCTCAGTAAGTGTAACCGTTGTTATTAAAATTTGCTATTAAAATCTCCCCTCCCCAGTCTTGGCTCTGGAGTTTTCCTTACATTTCTTTATGTGTCTTTGTGTGTGCAGTTTTTATTTTGGGTGTGTCCCTACCTCAGGAACTGGATTTGGCACAAAGGGGAGGGGTTTTGAAAGGGAGGCTCTCTATGAAGGATAGAGAAGTTTGGTACCCCAACACTGAAGAAACTGTGTTTCTCCCTTGGTTCCCCTGTCTGGGACTCTTCCTGCATGGAAACACCATGCACACCCAGGGAACCCACTTCTCGCTGATAGTCCCAAAGTGTTTTGCCTCTCAGCAGTAATGGCTCCCTGAGCCACTGTTCAATTCTTCTTCCAAGGTCGGGAGGGCCTTATCTTTTTCATACACTGCGGAAAGAAAGGACAGCTGCACCTCCACTCTCAGACTCCCTGCTTTCCCCTCCACAAGGACTACTACTGTCTTCTCCAACAGAACTTCAGGTCCATGTCCCAGAGGGAGGGCCAATTGCCTGGGTCCTCTGGGGTTGGATTCCCTAAAAGCAGGCTGGCCAGATTACTAGGGCTTCTGGCTGGGAAACCAAAGCTGGGAGGAACCAGATGAAGAGAAAATGAGTTGGATCAACGCTGTGGTAACTGGGTGGGAGGAGAGATGAGAGAAGGCATTCCTGGGAAATTTGTGGGTGGCTAATGGGATGATGGCAGGGTGAGAATAGCTCTGATGTTTGATTTTATGTACCAGATTGAGTCAGAACAAGGCTGGGATAAACAGAGCAAGGCAAAAAGTAAGTGCAGAGTTCTCATTTCTGAACCTAGCTCTGTCCACAGGACACCTTGAGGAGAGACCCTGGTAGTAAAATGCAATGTGGATAGCTCCGTGTGGGGCCACCCCATGGAGCCAAGTAGGACAGGGCATGAATGTAGGAGAAGTTCAGGGTACACAGCCTAGAGGCACTAATCTCTTACTATTTCCATTTAGTTTGCTCTCCAATTAAGCTTTGTCTCTTTTAAAAAAAAAAAAAACTAGCATAGGAAAGTTTTGCATTTCTGGGCTTCATTAACAAGGGGGCAGATACTTCTGATTCTGCTGAAAAGGACAGTGGGGAAATCGTTTTTCAGCCTAGGAACATTCTCTCCCTCATCTCTCAAGGGACTAATTATTTACCCTCCTTGCAAACTTCGTGAAAAACTGAACTAAGAGCAATTATCTCCTTCTGATATGCAGATACTTTCTTTCCGTTTGTCCTCCTAAAATAACCACCCTCCAAATCCAATTGGAGTTTTCTTCCTGAGGGATTCTTTCCTGTTTACTTTTTCACCTCTGCACATTCCCATCTTTAAAAAATTAAACACAATCAACAGCTTATGGCAGCTCATTGCCTGCTTTTTTATTGAGATTTTCTTAAGACTGGAATCTCTCACTGGTCACTTCAGGGGAAGATATGGCTCTCCTTAGTCCTCCATAATAAACACCCGTCACATACAGGATGAGACCACGTGATGGTGCTTAACAAAATTCACCCTGATCCTTTGTCGCTGCAAGTGTAATCTCCTGGGAGCTTGTTAGAAATGTAGAACCTCAGGCCCCGCTCCAAACTGCCTGAATTAGAATGTGTTTTTACAGGGCAATTCCTGTGCACATCAGCGATTGAGCAGGACTGATTAGACAGTTTGCTCGTAGAATTTTCAATTAGGAAATTGTATTTGAAAGCCCTTCTCCTAGTCTCCATCTGAAGGGCTCTAGATGAGGGAACGTGAAGTCACATCTGTTTGTAACAGTGACATTTGTTCCAAGTCCCACATCTGGAGAGAGTAAGCAGGAAAAAGGTTCCCAAGATTTTATTCCTATTGTGGTATTACACTGTCTGAGTGGCTTTAGCTAAATGGTCCAGCCTCTGACTTGCGTTAGAATCCTGTGTAGACATCATCTAGAGATGTTTAGGTTCCCTACATTTGTCTTGATGGAACAGGTGCTCCCCTTGTCACAGTGGCAAATGGGTCTCCGGGATAATCATGACAGAAATTTGAGTTTCCCGACTTGCTGGAAGGAATCTTGGGATTCAGTCCTAAGTCAAAGTAGTTGTTATGAAAGTCTCCCCAGTTTTAAGCTATGAGGTAACAAAACCTTAGCCTCATGGAATTGCATGGGAGCTTGTGGCTGATCCATGTGTATCCTGCCAGATGAACACAGGCGTCCTCACTGGAGCACATGGTTCAGCCTCGAGTAGAGGCTCTCCTGCACCAAGCCCAGGGATAGGGCACGCAAAGCTGGCTGAGGCAGCTCCTTCTTTAGCTGCAGTTTGAAATTTTAAGCTGAAACCCTTGTGCCACTGTAATCCCTCATGCAGTATACAACAGGTCCCTCTTTGAATGACATAGGCTAACTAGCAAAATAAGTATCAATATCCCTTACAAAATATTCACATTTACAGGGGAGAGGTTGCTGCTGAAAAGTTTCCAGAACTCTGGCTACCCACATTCTGGCCCCTGTTACTAGGTAGGTTTTAGAACTGGTTGCGGTATCACTTAGACAACTGAGAGTGGAATGCAGTAATTCCTTTCCTTGGTTTGTCTACTACTTTTCTATTACTATTGACTAAGATGGCATCCCATAGCTTAGATTACAGTGCTAACTTGTGTTCTAAATTCATTGAAAAACCTCATTATAAAAGACAGCTGGCCTTTACTGAATACCTTCTGTACAAAGTCTAGGCGCAGGGGATACAAAGATATGTAAAGCATGGTTCTTAAATTAAGGAGCTATGAATTTATTGTGGGAAGATAGAATCATACAAAGCATTCGGGAGTGCAGGGGAGCAAGTGCCTCCTCTTTTGTTAAGTTGAAAGTTCTGTGGAAACAACTTTTTGTTGTGTGAGCTGGGCTTTGAAGTACACAAAACGGTTTCATAGACTGTGAAGTGGAAATGTGAATTTTTGGAGAGGCAACTGACTACATAGCCTAATGGAGACACAAAATAGTATGTTGTGTTAGCAATCAAGGCTCTGGGAGATGGAATTAATGAATGGGCTTTCTGGAGAGTAGCCATGCACACCTTCACTCATCAGATCCAGGGAGTCAGGAGACCTGGGAGTATCTTCTCCAAGATACTTTGCTCATTGAAATAACATAACAGGCCATCTCTGAATCCAGCAGGTATGCAGAGGATGTGGTAGAAGTACCAGCAGAAAGCTTTGTATGCCCTGGCAATGGTACTATATCCACAAAAGGGACTGTGTACTTCCAGCTCTGGAATTGGTTTCAATTGTGTGATAACTCATGTAAGTTCAGAGAGAGCTCAGCATTTTGAAATGTTTGGTGGCCTCTCTTCAAGAAGCTGCACTGGTCAAATGTGGCCCTCTAGGCAGCTTTGTTCAGGTCCTCACTGAGAACATGGAATATCTGTCTTTTGGTCTTCTGCTCTATGTCTGTGGAGGAGAGGAAATCTGTGGCATCTCCTCTCTTTGGATTATACTGGCTTGCACCATGACGAGGGTAAGGACTTTCGATACAATCCTTTGGACTCACACCATGGTGGGAGACCCAAGAACTTCTGGGTGAGCTTTTCATCAACCCAGGGAGGTAGAAATAACAGGGGTATGAGTTGTGAGATTTCCAACTGCTACTGGAGAAGGTGTGTCCCTCACATCTTATCTGGGGGATTGCTGTCTGCAAGACAGAGAAACATAGAAAGGCAGTGCCATGATACCTGCACAGGATTTAGCACATGTTTAACTGAAAGAAATGGCAATGACAAAGATGAGGGACAAGATCTAAGGGAAAACTCAGTGGTGGAAATCTGGTGATGCTCTTAAGAGCTGGTTGTTAAGCATCAGGAATTAAACACAATCATTAAAGACTGGAAAACAGAAACCCACAGTAAGAAAAAAAAAAACATGCTAAAAACAAAGGTGATAAAAATTTAGAAAAAGCTCCTGCCTCACCACACTTTATCTTAATTCATGCTTTTCAGGTTATTTCTGTCATTTGGATTAGTATGGTCTAAATGTTGTACAATATTTTGCTTCTGAGCATAATTTACTAGCTCCAAGCTCAGAGATGTCATGTTAATAGTTTGAAATCAGACACTCACCACAGATGCTAAACGTCAGCACATGGAGAGCTGCTGGTTAAACATTTGTTGTTTTTCCTCGATATCTTTCAGGCTTTGTTGCCAGAAACATATTTACATCAAGAAATTTAATACTTGAAAATCAGTGAAGTAAGTTGATGAATATATAGAAAATTTAAAAAAGAGCCACTATAGAAAATTTCTGATTTTGACCAAGGACTTTTCAACTTATCCAACTCCTGAAGTTCCTTCTATGTAGGTCTTGGTTACTAATGGCCAAGCCTAACTTTCTTCAGAAAAAAATGATTGGATGCCTTTTCCTTTTCTCCTGAAAAATATCCATGCCTTTAATGTCTTGTTCCTACAACACCTCAGCTAAGAAAAAATCTAGCTTTTGGCTTCCTTTGAGGTTTACATGTATTATGATAAACTCTTGTATTAGCTGTCCAGAAATCTCTAACTGTATTAACTGGAACACTGAACCTCTGAACCTGGAACACCAAACCAGTGGAGGGTGAGTGGGAAGATATTTGGGATAGGAAAGAAATTTAAAAGCCAGGATCTCCTGCCACTGATTATGTCTATATTTAAATTAGTTCTGAGTTTTGAACAACCTTACCTTTCTTACAGCTTGAAATTACCTTCTGGTATAAATTGCTTCTGTGGAGTGGGATGGCTTTGATTTCTGTGCAGAGCGACCAACATAGAATAACTGTACAGATCATTGTTCTCATCTCCCTGGGAAAATGACATTATGGCAAAAGACTGAATTTATTGAGAAACTGACACTGTACATGAACTGAACAAAAGTGTTTATTCAAAATAAAATTATCTTGAATGTGTTTTTCAAATCTTTACAAATGCTGTTGTGATAAATAAAACCCTTTTGGGGAAAAACAAAAGAAACTAGACAAGGGTCTTCTCACCCAGCCAGGTATTGTGCCTCCCCCTAAACTGCTCGACTGAATCTGGCCAGGTCCCAGGGTTTGTGATCGTGTATTGTGAAGGCCTTTCAACCTCTGCATCTGTCCTCATAGAACAGTCATGGCTGAAGGGGTGAGCAGGGCTGTTACAAAGGCTACAGTCTTATTGACTTCTTTGGAGAGAGTTTTGCCAGGTCTGATGTTTAGGAAGATGGTGCTGTTGTAGCTGATGAAGATCAGTGTGCAGTGTGACCCACGTGTGGAGAAAGCTTTTTGGCAGCCACTGCCCTAGGAGATCCATAGCCCAGTGTTCATGGTGTAGCAATAATAGATGAATCCCAGAATTCAATGAGATAGGTTTTGGAGCAAGACAGGTGCAGAGGAAGTTCCTTGTCATAGAAGGAGTGGTTCAAGATGTTGCCTGACAACAGTTGATATAAACTCAGGAAGGACAGTGGGTACCATAGCTAGGAGAGGAATTGCCCAAGCAGCTCCAGCCAGCTGCACATACATAGCACAGCCCATAGTTCCGTGGGTGGCAGATGACCACAAAGTTGTCAAGAGCCGTGTCTGATAGGATGAGGATGGAAGTGGAATCCAGAGAAAAGTAGGAGTAGAAGTGAACCATGGGGCCAGTGAAGGAGGTGACGTGCTGAAGACCAGTAGGTTTCAGAGCATGCTGGGCACTGCAGTTATGATTACCAAAATCTTCAGAAGGGGAAAACTGTCCAGGAAGAAGTACATGGGAGTATGTAGGTGAGCGCCAGCAATGACTAGGACTATGATGAGGGTGTTTTCCATCAGGTCTAGAGATACAGTACAAGGGAGGTCCATAGAGAAGAACCTATAGCTCATGAAAGAGGAGAAACCCAAGAGGACAGATTCAGAGGCTCCAGTTTTCATGTTCCAGGGATGTACATGGATTGGATCCTTGCCTGTAAGGGAAACAAGAGATGGATGGAGGGGCAAGAGTAGAGACAGAGAGATGCAAGTGGAGAACCACTGGCCAGTAGACAGGGATAGATGAGGAATAGGGGACATGTCTTGGTTACTTTTCTCTCATTGCTGAGACAAAATACCCAATGTCCAAAATGAAGGAAGGAAAGGTTTAGTTAGCTTACAGTTTGTGGAGGTTTCAGTCCATATTTGGCTGGCTCCGAGGCAGAAGGTAGCAAAGCAACAAGAGCAAAGGGGGGGATGGCAGCCGAACAGCAAATCAGCCAGAGCAAAAAGGGAGGAATGGCGGCAAGCAGCTTCTTTCCCTGCCTTACTTTGTAAACAGGCTCCCCCCACCTAAGGGGCGTGTAGCTCTCACATAATCTCCATGCCCTCCTCTTCCACAGGCTCAGGATATATACAATGTAAGCACCCTGGCTTCCTGCCAAGTCACTTAGCCAAACCTCTAGACTCCCCAAGTTGACACAATGTATCAACAGGACAGAAAGCCATGGGCCCAGTCAGTGATACACAGAGGGACAGAAAAAAAGAACAACAGAGAGAACAAAATGGGAATGTGAGATTCATGAAGAATAGATTTAGGAAGAAGAAAAATGGGAGACATAAAAAACCATTGACAAGAAGAGGGAAAAATAGAAGAGCAGATTTAAAAAGATGACAGAGCAACAGACATTGACATGGAGGAAGAAGAGAAGGAAATAAAAGAGAAATGGAAGGAAATGAGGAAAACCAGAGAGACAAAGAGACAGACAGATATGGAGTAGGAGGAAAGAAGGAACGAAAGAGAGGATTAGACTGTTTTACCCAGAAGCCCCCTAGTGTAGGTTGGTGCTAGGAGTCTATGCCATGACCCAAGGACTGTGCACCAAGACCTTTTCAAAGGGTCCTGGAAATCTTTTTGGGTGGTCCTTCTCAAGATGTTCACCTGCTCACATTTCTGCACCTGTGATCTTGCAATTAGTGAAAAGTCAGCGTTCTGAGGCAGTTGCTTTCCGCTAGAGTGGCCCTCCGATATGCGGTTATAAAGATTAAGAGCAGAAAGGATGCAAGAAGACTGGGTATATCCTGGCAATCCAGACAGCTCTGTGTTCCAGTGCCTGCAGGTCCTCAGGTCTATCCAGTGTCTGGCTTTGCTGTCCTGGTGTTTGCGCCTTGCTTCCCATCTTCCGTCCTTCTTCCTTGGTGGTGTGGACTTCCTGTGCTGGGATTCTGGCTCCAAAATGTGAGGCACCTGTGATTGCTAGGATTGTCGACCGCATGACCTCATCAGGGTGGCGATCTGAGAGTAGTTGGACTCATCACATGATGGGCCCCAGACCAAGCGTTCCAGCACAACAGGCTCACACAGATGACACATATCATCACTTTTAGTCAGAGCGGTACAAGTCTGTCAAGGATCAGGGGAAAAGGAGAAAAATCCGTGTTTTCATAGGAGGATTGTCAAACAACTCCTGGCCCTTTTGAAAATCCCTCAGGCATAAGCCAACAAGATTTTCTTGTTCAAATGCTTAGGCTGTTCTGCCTGGTTTGTGATCCTGACTGGAAGAAATATTGCTAGCCCCTCCCCTTCTCTTTTCAGAACCCGCCTCAGGGGGCAGGAGGTCATAATATTTGAAGCTCATACAATGACTTCAACTTATTCTGATACTACAGAGCACATTTTCTTTCCTTCCCTGTCCCTGTACTAGCGCAGCAGACATAGTGCTTCACTGAGAGCGCTGTGTCCTGGCTGCTGGCATCCTGGAAGTATAGACAGAAAGAAAAGGCCAATCCTTCTGTCACACATGCTCATCATCAGACCTCTAAAACTACATACTTAACTTACTTTTACTCCTTACAAATGACTTCCAACATAGTCCACTTCAATACCTATAATACTAAATGCAGACTATATTTGATCTGTCATACGTTTAAAAATCACACAGCACAACCTTTGCATATATGGCAATGCATCACTTAAAATTTGTGATGAATTTGGTTTGTGTAATACATTGTTCTCTGATGGTGGATGTTCATTTTTCAGTCATCTATTTGCCCCTCAAAAATTAGAGAAAGAATATTGTTTTTAGCAAGGAACAAGATTGCTAAAAATGTTCCTTCATAGTGCTTGCATATCACTCAGTTGATTACTATTTATTTAATACTTTTAGGTAAGATATTTTGCAATAATGTGGGGAGAACATTAGAGACATAGGAGAAAGAAAATTTACAAAAATTCCTATATTCTTTTCTTGAAGAAGAATGTAGATGCTCAAGAAACTTATGAAACACCCAATATTTCTAGGTTGTTACAAGTCGGGGGCTGAGATTGAAGCTTTTCTTCTAGCTTATACCAAGAATAGTAATGCAATTACAGTTTCAAATATTCTTAGCTTGACAGTGACAGAAACGGGTTAACTGAAGTTATCCATATTACTTGACGAGTTAAACCTAAAATTCATGAGAAAGAGAAAAGTTCTACAAAACATCCTGTGCCGGACAGTTCCCACTCACTTGTATTTTACTGTCCTTCCTGGAGGAGGCTTTGCCTATGGGAATCGCACATAGTTTTATGTCATGGAGCTTAGCGGTGGCCAAGTGACTTGCTTGGGTGAGTGTGAGGTAGGTGGAGACACATGAGTCACTTCATATCAGCATCCTTAAGAGCCAGCATTTGAGTCACTAGTCTCTTTCTCTGTCACTGTTGGGATCTTCTTGGCTCCCTTTGAGCATTTCTGTGTCAAACCCTATTACTTTTGTGGTGAGAGGCAGGGAAACGCAGAAGTTCTGAGGGCAAAGTCGGAAACCGCGAGCAGATTGTGCCTGTAAGGACTGCAAACCCAGAGGCAAGAGACTGAAAAGCAGAAATGCAGTGAGAGAGACACGGAGAAGAAGAGTGGACACAGAATGGCAGAGAGAAAGCTGAAAGGGAACAGAAGGGAGAGCAAGAGAAGCAGCTGGGAAAGGTCAGGCAAGGGAGAAGAGCCAAGCAGAATCCACAGATCACAGGAGGGGGATGCAGGCAGGAAGAGGCAGAATTAATGGGCATCATGCAGAATTCCTTGAATAGAGTTGGCATTTTAGGGGTTGGGCATGGCCCAAAGACTGAGTGCAGAAGCCAGTCCGGAGCATTCTGGCAAGGCTTTCTGGGTGTCTTTATTCCAGGAGCTCTCACACCATCAGACTCCAGCCCTTCTGTCAGCAACTATGCCACTCCATCCACAGAACTAGAGGGAGCCAGGACAGAGGGGCGATGATGGGACCCCTTTGGGGTGACTGTGTGCTGCGTATTTAAATAACTGAAGGCAGAAAGGGTGTCCAGACATCCAAGAGCAAAAGCACCGAGCTCTGGAATCCAAGCAAGACCCCCTGGGTGGTGCTGTGCTAACAGTCCCTGCGAGCCACGCAGGAACACTAAGGATGGCAGTGGATTTCCTTTGTGGCAGCACCTCCCTGCGCCCCTTCCCAGCCTTGCTCACTCTGGAGCGGGGCTTACAGCAGGTGGCCTGGGTTGCATTTAATCCTGGCTCTACTAATTGCCAGTTGGCTGTAGGAATCCTCTTGGAGCAGAGTTTTCTTTGGTTATAAAATAAAAGCAGTGGGGCTATTAGGATCATCCAACAATGATATCTGCCACAGAGTAAGAGTTCAATAATAGGAATCCTTACTGTCATTGTTGACATGGAAAATTTATTTTTGTTGACCTCTCTTCTCATTTAACAACACTTTTTTAATGTGAAGGTGATGCGCACATGTGTGAATGTGTGTGTGTGTGTGCACATGTGTTCAAGAGAGAAGGGGAGGAGGTACCTTTGTATGTGAACATCATCGTTTCCTTCTGGCTGAACATTTTCATTATATTTACCCAAATGCATACATTAGACAATCAGTTTGAGAGTGGAGCAAGTGAGGTCCCAAGGAGACACATTCTGGCTATTTCTCCAGAACCATGGCTGCTTCCCAAGCAATACCCTGGTTCCTGCAATTGTACCAATCGCAGAAGCAAATCTGTGACCTTTGCAGTGCAGCATGTGACCTTCTGACAAGCTCAGCAGCGCCGCTAGCGTCTGTGCTCATCACTTGACCCTAACCTTTATATTTGCCCTGCTTCTGATTAATCCAGTCTTCAGACCTCATCAATACATGGTAGCTCACAAGTGCAGAGAGCTCCTCTTAGGGTGCTGTATTAGGTCACTTCTGGAGACTCCTGACTTTAGCACACAGATTTTTATATAGAGATTAGGCTCTTGGGGATGAAACAGCCTTCTTGACACTGGAGAGCCAGTGAATTTATAAATTAAAATATGTCAAGACCTCATATTGCATCTCTGCTGAGAAATAATTTTTGTTTGTGTTTGTTTTGGTACTGGGAATTGAACTCACGATCTTGTGGTTGCTAGGCAAGCAGGCGCTATGCTGCTGAGCTATATCCCTGGTGAGAAATAATTTTTTCTCCCTACTACTCAGGGCAGCAGTATCTATGATTGATGTGGGACTGGAAGGAGATACTGGAGTCTGCAGGGCAATCAAACGAGCGTGGTTCTCTGGTTGGTTTTTGTTTGCAAGGATACATTTCCTGGCACTGTTTACTCATCTGATTCTGAAGCAAACTTTGGAGTCTTGCTGGTTTGTAGAACGAGCTGGTCCTGGTGGGAGGCTTTCAATTCCTGTTGGTACTCTTTGTGGAAATGACAGAGGGAAGCAAAGAGACTTCTGGGCTTATGCAATGCTGATGTGTTCAAGCTCGCAACAATCCACTCTTGGAAAGCACCCAGGGACAAGGTAGGAAGCAGGGCCAGCCAATGGCTCCAGAAGCAGATAAGGTGTGTGTGTGTGTGTGTGTGTGTGTGTGTGTGTACATGCACACATGGAGGAGGGGTTCCTTCAGAGTTAGGCCTGATTTGGAAGTTAGCATTTGCACAGTGAATGGTCATTAAGCATTTATTGACTGAACACATCCAGATACAAATATGGGATTTTATGCTGTAAAAATGTCCTCTATATTATGGGAATAGTGATGCCTCCCTCATAAGCATACTTTCTGAATAAGTGAGAAATCACATTTAAAGCACTAGTACAAATCTTCCTGCAACAGAGAACAACATGATAAATGCTACTAAGTGAACATGAGCAAGTCAAGGTTTGCTTAGGGGAAGATGTCCTACTCCAGCTCTTTCCAATCTCCGCAGTCTCTTTGGGTCATCTATGCCAGTATTAAAGATTAGAGGAGAAGCTGAAACTTCAGGATCCTCAGCTATGAGGACAGAAAACTAAGTCTTCTTGGTACTCCACCAATCATCCTAGGTACCTAGATCGCTATAAGTGATCCACACATTTAATCACATGGAGTAAATGCCCATCATGTTCAGAAGAACATTTAATTATTACTGATAAGGACAATTCACATTCATTGCCATAGTATTTACTGAGCACCTACTTTGTGCTGGTAATGGTCACATTCTTTGATTAGGAGACCTTGGTACACAGAGTGAGCTTTGTAAGTAAACTCTTGAATCTTGGAATTTCTCAGTCACCAGGGTTCTTAGGAGTTGCCCCAGCCAACTGCAGGGAGGGTAGAGACCCACATATCAAGTCCTGCTGAGAACAACTCTCTCCACGCTATAGAAAGTAGATGCAGGAAGCAGGAACCTCTGATCTCTCATCCTAATTGACCTGGCAAATTGCTGCTTGACCTTAACTAGTCAATCTCTCTGACCAAGTTTGCCATATAAGAAATGCATTATGAGACATTATTTTTTCAGTAAGATTCTCTGTCTTCATTAACATCATTAACCAGTCCAACCTCTTGCTCCTCCACATCTAAAGGTGATATTTTTCTTGCCCCAGCCCAGACAGAGATTTTTTTTTTTTGCTGTGGTAGTTCTCTGAACTGTTTTTTTTGTTGTTGTTCTTTTCCCTCTCCCCTTCTCCCTTCTTCCATCTTACCCATCTCCCCTTCATTTTATGCTAGAAATATGCATTATATTGAAGAATACAGGGAGAAAACCATAGTCCTGGTTCTATAACCTAGGCTTCCAAAAAATAAATCCAGATGGTTCAAACAGATTTGAATGTAGACAGTAACAAATGAGAAATGTTTTTTTTTTTCCATTTTAGTTGCTTTGCAATATGGATGTAGGTTTTTCTAAGGAAAACACAGATCCTGAGAGAGTAAAAGACTGTTAAATGTAACTACGTAAGAATGAAATATTTATATATGATCAGAACAAAATGTGAAAATAAAAACATAGGAAATAGAAGTTCTTTTGATTTATAAAGTTATGTTGCAAACTGATAAGTTCATTACAGAAAAGTATAAACACAAATTATTTTTAAAAACAGGAAAAGAATTCTTTGCCCAAAATTGAAAAAAAAAAACTTTCACAAGAATGAGTTTTGAATATTATTTTTTGACAAGGAGTTAAAGATACAGAGGTGGGTGGAGAAGACTTGGTCCCTACCCTAATGGAGCATGTATTTGATGAAGACTTGTAATAACATACATTATAAAAACATGAACACACAAAGAACACACAAATAAAATAGTGAATCATCATTTCAAGGAGGAAAATGCATGGTTATTACAGGTCTGAAGTGATCTTTGGAACAAGCCCTATAATGGCATGCGGGGGGCGCATAGGCAGAGTGTGATGAGGTTGTCTGAGTCCCACAGGGAGCTCTGGAGTTGGGGTGGGTCTTTGTAGCTGTTCTGAAACATTTCTGGACTTGAAACATTGGGCCTGGGCATTTATAGTGTTGCAATCAATAGGAGCTGCAGTCTGCCCTAAAGAAAACACTATGATCTTGGGGGAGGCATTTCTGTTTGACTGCAGCAATTCTGGGGGAAAGCCTCTGCTGTGGGCTGGGGGAATGATAGCCCTGATTCAAAATGGGGTCTGGACCATGCAGTGCAGCATCGACACAGAAGCAGCAGGAGAGAACCTGGCAGTGGCTGATGGAAGTGCGTGCAAGGGCGTGATCACCACCTACTGCTGTGCGACTAGACAGCCTCAGTGGGAGGTGGAAATAGTGCTAGAGTGCCTGGAGCTCCTGCAGAGCATGGGGTGAAGGAGGAGTGGCATGAGATGATGCTAGATGAAAGCATTTGTAGAAATCATGCAGGGTCTCACAGGATTCGGGCTTTAACCTGCGGGCAGAGAGAAAGGCTTTGATCAGCATAGAGGCTTGCTCTGCTCTGTGTGTTAAAACTTCACATGGGCTGGCATGAGAACAGGATAGAGAGAGGGAAGTAGGATAGATGTGAAGTCCAGGTAGGAGGCTTTGGTAGCAGACAGGTAAAGGATTGTTCCTTATCATCTGTTCTTGGGGTCAATGGACAGAAACCTGTCTTTGGAGTAATGATCCCCCCTGCCCTCTCTCTCTCTCTCTCTCTCTCTCTCTCTCTCTCTCTCTCTATATATATATATATATATATATATATATATACACATACACATATACATATATATACACATATGTATATACATATATATATATATTTATAGAAATGTTCCATACATTTAATCTCAAGGAGCCTGTCATGTTCAGAAGAACAGTCAATTATTACTGATAAAGACAATTCACATTCATGGCCATGGTATTTATTGAGCACCTACTTTGTGCCAGTAGTGGTCACATTCTTCGATTAGGAGACCTTTGTAGACAGAGTAATCTTTGTCAGTAAACTTCAGTCTTGGAGTTTCTCAGTCACCAGGGTTCTTAGGAGTTGCCCCAGCCAACTACAGGGTGAGTAGAGACCCACATATCAAGTCCTGCTGAAAACAACACTCTCTACACTATAGAAAGTAGATGCAAGAAGCAGGAACCTTTGATCTCTCATCCTAAATATATATATATATATATAATTAACATAATATGTAAAAGGATAATAACCCTATCTATTGGCACCAAAAGGATTTTTCCTTTCTCTGGGCCCTGATGACTCCTTATTTCATCTCTGTCCCCAGTGTGGTTATGTGGGAAAGTCAAAGACATGGGACGCCTTGGACCTAAAGGATGTTCATGAGACAATTGAACTTACCCATGTAATCGATAATCTAGGATAATTTATGCACTGGTTCTGTTGTGGGCTCTAACAGCCAGAGATGTTATCTTCAGAGAGCTGATTCTGACACAGAGTAACTGGGGGAGGACAGTCTTTGATAGAGATTGAGAGGCTTGGTCCTCCATTAGGAAGCCCCAAGGACTAACTCTCCTTCTATTTCTTGACTTTGGGAAAGGTAGAGGTGGAACAAAAATCACCTCTCGTGTGCATCAGAGCCTTGTTTTTTCAGATGATAAATACAAACCAGGGCGGCAGTGAGAGCACACACTGTTTATCACACAGCGATAAATGTGGAAAGGAATTAGTGTTTGGGTTTCCTGGTCTAATTTCAATGGCTTATTCATGACCTTATGGTAACTTGAAATTTTTTGCTTTACCAAAGATGTTGAACTGATAAGAATTGTGTTCTCAGTATTGTAGACTACTGATGGGAGATATCTACTTTCCTTTTCAGAGAGGACATTTAGGGGAACAAATAATAGCCAGAATCAAGGGATTCTAGAGGAAGAAGTAGGGTCTTTTCTCAGTCCTATCACTCCTTGTAGCTCAGCTCCAGTGAATATGCCTTTTTGAGAAATTAACTTTCTGAGGAAAGAAGTTGAGAGGAGAAGGAAGAAACTGCATGAAACAGCTCAGCATGACCTGAGACCAGGCGGCTGTGATCTTTGCCCGTGCGACTGTGATCCATGCCTAGCTGAGCATCCGCTGCCCAATGTCCTAATATCCCAGGTTCCTTCCCCCTTGGAAATAGAGTGCAGCAGCCAAGTCATTCACAAGAACAAGAGCTCTCTGATTAGAGCCAGAGGGCGGCAATTGAATTGGGACCAATGAGTCCCTAGGACAGAAAGAAATAAGGCTTAATTCTGAATAGGGATCCAGAAACAGGGCAAGGTGTGTAGCAAGTGAGATTGGTATGGTCCTGGGGTGGAGAAGAACCACTAGAGTGGTATGGGTGCACTCCTCCACTCGTACTTCAAACATCGCAAAGCTCTATGCCCTCCCACTTACAGTGTTGCTTTCTAAAAGCCACACACTTTGGTGCTCACGAGGGATCCATTCCACCAGCCATGTTATAGGGAGAGTGATCCCAAATAAATAACCTAATGATGCAGCTCAGGGTTCTAAAAATTTTGTTTCATTGTTTTTTTTTTTTTCTTTAATATAAAAAAGAATTCAAACCCAAAACTGGTCCAAGAAAAAAAATTATAAAGATCAGAGGAAATTGATGATATTGAAACTAAAAAGAAAAACACAAAGTATTAGTGAGTAAAACAGTTCTTCAAAAGATAAACAAGATGAGAAATGCTTAGCCAAAATTATCAAAAAAAAAAAAAGAAAGGAAAAACTTGTAAGAATGAAATTAGTTATGAAAAAAGGCAAAATTACAATGGACAATGCCCAAATACAGAGGATTATGAGGAACTATTTCAGAAACTTATGTTCAGATAAATTGGAGAACGTAGAGGAAACTGAGAAATTTCAAGACATATGAATTACCATAATTGAACCAAGAAGATATAAATGCCTGAATACATTAATAGTAGACAATAAAATAAGGGCAGTAATAAAACCCTACCAACAAAGAGAAGTCCAGAACACAGTAGATTCATTATAAACTCTTACTAGAACATCAGGGAAGATCAAAGATCAATACTCTTCAAACTTCCCCATGAAATTGAAAGAGAAGAAACACTACTCAGCTTATTCCTGGAAGCTAGCAATACCCAGATACCAAAGCTGGACAGGAATTTAACAAGAAAAAGAAAACTACAGAACTGTTTCTTTAAGAAGTGTACATGCAAAAAATCTTACACAAGACACTGGCAAACAGAATTCAAGAAATCATTGAAAAGACTACGCATCATGACCAAGTTGGCTTCATCCCAGTGATGCAAGAATGGTTCAACATATGTAAATAAGAAATGGTAACAAATCACATGAACAGAAGCAAGAATAAAAACTCCATATCATATCAATAGATCATATCAATAGATCTAGAAGAAGCCATTGATATCTATTCATGATAAAAAATGATGAAAATAGATACAGAAGGGCCTAATGACAAACCCACTGACAACATTGTAATAAATGGGAAAAAAACTAAAAACAATTCCTTTAATTAGGACCTAGTCAAAGTTGTCCACTATAGGGGCTGGGGATTTAGCTCAGCGGCAAAGCGCCTGCCTGGCAAGCACAAGGTCGTGAGTTTGGTTCCTGGTACCGGAGAAAAACCAAAAAAAAAAAAAGTTGTCCACTATAACCACTCCTGTTCAGTATAGTACTTACAATTTTAGCCGAACAGTCAAGCAAGAGAAAAATAAAAGGGACAGATATAGTAAAGGAAAAGCTCAAGCTATCTTTATTTGCAGGTGACATGATCCTTTACATAGAAGACCCACAAAAACCTCCACCAGAAGACTCTCAGAATTAATAAACAAATTCAACAAAGTAGCAGGATACAAAATAAACACACAAAGATCAGTAGCATTACTGTATATCAACAATGAAGCCACTGAGAAGAAATCAGGAAAATAATTCCATTTACACTAACTTCAAAAAATTAAATACTGAAGAATTAATCTAATGAAGGAAGTAAAAACCCTACGATGAAAACTTTAGTACTCTGAATAAAGAGATCAAAGGGGATATTAGAAAATGGAACATTTCCTGTTCTAAGAATGGCAGAACCAATATTGTCAAAAGGCCATGATACCAAAAATGATACAGAGATGGAGTACATTCCCAGACAAAAAAACCAAAAGTATTCTTCACAGAAATGTAAGAAATATTCCTAAAGTTTATATAAATTTTAGCTCAGAATAGCTCAGAACAGCCAAAGCATTCCTGATCATCAAGAGAAAAGCAGATGGCATCACGATCACAGGTTTCAAGCTAAATTTTAAAGCTATAGTGATAAAAACAGCATTGTACTGGCAAAAAATCAGACATGTTGACCATGGAACAGAATCAGGAATGTAGAAACAACCACAGACACCTTCAGCTGTTTGATCTTTGACAGGGGGACCAAAAACATATGCTAAAGAAAAGAAAAATAGTTTCTTTAACAAATACTGCAGGGGAAACTGGTTATCCACATGCATAAGTCTAGAACTAAACCTTTCATTCAGTATTAAAATCAAATCAAAATGGATCAAAGACCTAGAGAGAAAAACCTAATCTTCAACTAGGTAAAATAGGTAAAGCTCTTGAAGATACAGGCATAGACAAGGGCTTCTCAAATAGAACTCCAATTGCATGAGGAATAAAAGAATCAAATGGGATAATGTCAAACTGAAAAGCTAGTGCACAGCAAAAGAAACATTAGAGTGAAGAGTGACAACCTACAGAATGGAAACATTTTTTGCCAGCTACTTCTCTGATAGATGACTAATATCTAGAATATACAACGAGCTCAGATGACTAATATCTAGAATATACAATGAGCTCAAAAACAGACCCACCCTCCCAAATAAAAAGCCTAAGAAAACTGGGCAATTGAGATGAATAAACATTTGTCCAAAGAAAAAATACTAAATATGGCCTGTAAGTATATGAAAAATTGCTCAGCATCTTTAGCAATAGCAAAATGAAAATCAGACAGCGTTGAGAATTCATTTTACTTCAGAATGAATGGCTTCCATCAGGAATTTAAAACACAAGAAATGCTAGAAAGGTTTTGGGTAAAAGAAACCCTGGTACATTATTGATGGGACTATAAACTAGTACAACTACTATGGAAATGAGTATGGAGATTTTTAAAAAAAACCTAAAAATAGACATTCCATTTGACCCATATGCCTCTTCTAGGTAACTTCCTGAAAGAGTTAAAGACATCATATTATACTGATACACACATACTTATGTTTGTAGCAGCAGAACTCATAACAGCTAAATCTTGGCAGTGGTCTAAATGTCCATCAACAGACAAATGGTTAAAGAAAATGTGCTGTATAAGAGTCTGCCAAAAGAAGTATGCACACTTCAACAGTTCATCAACTAAAAATGTCTGGAAGATAATGGCCATCATTTGGAGCACCTCTTGTAACTGTAGAGGCCAAAGGTAACTTGTATTCATCTCATGATGCCTCAATAAATTTAGTATTAAAATACATACGCAAGCTTTTCTTTTCCTGACTGTTGAGGTCAGTATTTGCAAAAGAAACAGATGTAATGCAGGACACAGAAATTTACAAGATTAGTTGATGATATCCACTCAGAGTCAAATACAGAAGAGTGCAAGAGATCTGTCTGGGTGCTAGAGAGTCAAAGAATCCCGCTGAAGGCCTGGAGCCCACAGCTATGTCCCTTATGAATTCATATCAGGAGGCTGAGGAATCTACCACGGAAGAGTTAAGGGTCTGAGCCTGAAAGCCCAAAGGTTGGTGCTGGAAGCAGAAGAATCTGTGCTGAAAAGCATGAGATGATGTTCAGGGTGAAAGTGAAGACCAGAGCTTCTCCAAAGAGAATAGCAGCTATCCTTGGCAAAGGTGAAGACTAGAGCTCAGCTGAAGAGAGCAACTGAAGCCCCTCTGAAGAAAAGCAGCTAGAATGAAGCTCTTCCAAGGAAAATTAGCATGAAATCCTTCCCTCCTTTTCTCCATTTATACCGTTCTGACAACCGGGCTCCTTAAGTGGGCCTTCTACATGCAGAACCATGTTCACTCAACTCAGCTGGGTGTTCCCACCCAAACTGACAATCGACCATTTAACCATCACGTTGATGTATACCTTTTTTCTTTTTTGGTGGACTCTGCATATACAATAGAGTAATACTCAGCCGTATTACAGAATAAATTTGATGCACTTATAGGAAAATTAATGCTTAGTGAAATAAATCAAATACAGACAGTTACATATTGCATAGTTTCTCTTATAAGAGAAACTTAAAATAGAGATAATTTAAAGAGAAAATAAAAGATAAAAAACAGGTAGGTAGACTTTATGGAGAGGAAAAGGGATTTGGGATGTGTGGGCAAAAGGAAGGAGAACGGAGGAAGTGGAAGAAACAAGAATTCCTGTAACTTGTATATATTCCAATTGCCCAAAATGAATATCATTCTTTTGTATTACAAACATTCTAATTTTTTAAAAAAAGGAAAAATTGGGGGTCCACCATGGGAGTCCACAGGATTATGACATCTTTTTTACTCTGTGTTTTACAAACTCTGAAATTGTAATAAGATTTGTTGCTGAGAAGCACCTTCAGATATGACCAGAAGAACCATCTGTTGATGTATCCATCTTTGAATATCAATATATAGTCATGATCCTTCTTAAAAAATAAATTTTGCACTTATGTTCATAAGAGACACTGGTTTATAGACTCAGCCTCTTGATATATCAGGTGTCAAGAAGATTCTGGTCTCAAAATGAAGTAAGAAGTGCTCCCTTCTTCTCAATTAACTTTGTAGAAGATTTTGTGCAAGACTGGTGTTATTGCTTTCTTTAATATTTGATGGAATAAACCCATGAAGCCATCTGGACCGGATATGAGTTTTCTGTGTAAAGGTTTTAAACTCTGAAGTGAATTTATTTAACATATTTAGGCATGTTCAGTTGTATTTATTTTTCAGTCAATTTGGGTAATATTTATCTTTCAAAAAATTTTCCATTTTTTCAGATTTATTAATGAACTTCACTTTTAAGGTGTTGTATTCTGTTCTTTTCAATTTAAAATGAAAACAAGGGGCTGGGGATTTAGCTCAGTGGCAAAGCACCTGCCTGGCAAGCGCAAGGTCATGAGTTCGGTTCCTGGTACCAGAGAAAAACCAAAAAATAAAAATAAAAAATAAAAAAAAAATGAAAACAAAATTTTATTCCTCTAGTTCAACATAAGATAGGAAAAGAAGAGCTCTCTTTTGTGCAGTCATAATAATTATATGAGGTGCTATTTAGTGCATAAAGAGCAATAGCTTCAGTGCATCAATATCTTAACGTGGAAACTCCAACTTTAAAAGTTTATTCATTAAGTATGCCCTTACAAATGTCTAAGAAAACTTATAACATCATTTTTCGTAATGAAAATGGAAAGAACTTCTAAATGTGGTAAAGAGAGGATGAGATAATAACAAAAGACATCTATATAGTGGAATATTATTGAAGGAAAAAAAGAGATGGGACAGTATGTGTTCATACAAGAAGGTATATTTCATATGGTTCTGAGTTAGGAAAGTTTGTAAAACAGATTTTCACAGAATTCTCTTTAAAAATATGAATGCTTAGAAAATGATAAAATTCAATGGCAAACTGCTTAAGCTGAGGCAAATTTAAAAATTAGGAAAGGAGATTATTCCTAATTTATATCCTTAGTTACCAGGTGGCAGTCTCAGATTTGACAGGTATGCCTAAAGTGAAAACCCAAGCCAGAAAAACATTTTATAATTTTTACTTTCCTTATCTTCTCCAGCGAGGAGCAGGTTTCTGATTTCCATTTCACCAGTTCTTCAAGCTTGCAAAGGTAGCTCCTTGCTCAGGTTTCCTGGGTGATTTATGGTGGAGGACTGAGACCTACATTCTGGTTTCAGGGCATGCGGGTCCATGTTTTACAGACCAATTGTGGTGTCCCTTGGAGAAAGGAGCTGGTTTGGGCTGTAAAGAGCAAAAGGATTCCACAGAAGAGCCTGTGATGAAGAGCAGAGAAGATGAACAGCTCAGAGTAGGATACACTCAGAAATCTAGACTTGAGATCTTCAAGAAGTTAGGAGCCTTGGAGTTAAAAATTCCCTGATTGAGAAGCTTTTGAACTTTCTCACTATGTGAAAACTTTCAAAAGTTCTACAACTTAATTGGCCAAAAGAGGAAATAACTAAGTCTTTTATCTGCTCTCTTCAAACTGATTGCTTAGGGACTCCCTGAATGTGAGCTAATTAAGAAGTGGTATCTCAGGGACAAAGTCTCCTTGGGAAAAAGGAATGGGGATAAATGGAAAGAGAGCTAGAGAACCCCAACTCTACAGAACACAGTTATTACTGGGCTTCTTCCAAAACTCTTCCATGAGGACAGCTTCCTTTATACAATGAGTAGGCACAGCAGCATCTTGCATGACCCAGTACTCACCAGACAGAACATGGCCTCAGCTGGGCCCCAAGACAATCGGTGGTGAAGCCCCTCCATAGCAATGAGTCTCTTCTCAAGAGTTCTCCTTTTTAAAGGAGTGAGTAGGAGGGCTCAGGCTGGGCAGTTCAGGGCCTGGTCGTCTTCTAGAATCAGGATACTGGAGCTGGGAGAGGATAAGGGAGCAGCAGAGTGGACCAGCTCAGTCCTAAGTCCCTCCAGGATAGCACAGGAACCCTTTAGCAGTGCACTGCCCGACACTGGACACACACAACTCTCTAACATTAGTGACCTTCCTCTTCCTCCTTTTTTTGGATGATGTTGTTGTAGGTTGTATTGAAATGTCCCCCAAAAGTAAAATACAATCATAGCTGGGGCTTTTTCAGAAATGGCTAAATCTAGAGTGTGTAACTGATTCATGGTACAATGTTAGAACTGAGGGTGCTAGATTTAAGGGTGCTAGCATTAAGAGTGAATGATTACTAAGTCCGTCCACTAGTTTCCTTGGCACTGCCCTAATCCTGGTAGCCTAGATACAATATAAGGGACAGAAAAAGGCTTGTGTTACACCTCTCCTGCTTGCTTTGCTACCTGCTGCCTATCATGAACTGTTTCTCCTTTGCAATGCCCCTCTGCTATGCCAGCCTGCCTTGGAGCCAGCAATTGATGGACTGAAACCTCTACAAACTGTGAGCTAAATAAATCTTTCCCCCTTTAACTTTAGGTGTCAGGTACTTTGTCTCAGTGAGGAAAAAGTAACTAAGGCAGATGTGAATACATAATTTTAAAATGTTCATATGTGTTTGTGGTATGTAATAAAGACATTCACATGCTGCATCTTGATCCTCTTTACTTCCCCTTTCTCTCCCCTCCTCCCCACTTCTACCATCGCCAGACCTCCTTCCTATCTACACAAAGTCTATCTTTCCATTTCCTGTTTTATTTTTTATTTTGCCTTTTAAATTCTGTATACTTTAGATTTCCCATATAAAAGAAACCATGTCATATTTAACTCACTGTTTCTGACTTATTGCACTTAGCATGTGACTTAAAGTGCATCCATTTTCCCATAAATGACTCAAATAGTAAACATTCTTCTTTCTCATTTTTCTTCATCTAGTGATGGTTATCTCTAGTTGTGGGAAACCAGAACACTAAGCTTACTCCGTTCATGAGTCCTGATTTTTTATCAGTAAAATAGCCACAGAGAAACTGACAGGGTTGCACTGGAAGAGGAAGGGAAGAAAGAAAGTGGTAATCTGACATACTAAGAATAGCCAAGGAGAGTAGAGCAGAGGGCTGGACCTTTGTGGACCTGGCTGGAACATTCAATCTCATTCAATCATGTATCATACCTCTATGCATTCATGACCTACCAAAATTTTTCAGCACTACTTCTTTGGTTCAGGAAAGAAATTTATATTTAAATATAAAATATAAATATAAATATATATTCTCACAAATATATATAGAGAAATATCCCAGTCTTAGAATACAAGTGTGAAGAAGATGTACTTTCTCTCATAGAATTTACCTAACAATGTCACAGGTGAAATATAAATGAATTAAATGTCATAAATCTCTTCTTTGCTTTATTTTCTCTCTATGAATTGATTAATGAACTCATTTATTAGGTATTATATTTACTTTTCGTGTGTGTGTGTGTGTGTGTGTGTGTGTGTGTGTGTGTATTAGCCTTTGTTAAATTCCGCAGTTCAAGGATTTTTGTTTGTTTAGTTCATGACTACATTTGTTTAGTATTAAGCAAAGGAATGAAATCAACCATTAGTCATGTGCTACCAGGTAGTAGCAAGCGCTACTGGGAGAACTGAAGTCCAGCAACCAGCGTGCTCTCTTGCTTTGGTATGGTGCTGGGGAAGAGTCCTCTGGAGAGAAGACACATGAGTGATGGGGTCAGGTGAGCGTGGGATGCAGGCACCTAGCGGCGACCACCTCAGGTCTAATCCTTGACTGTTCCAGCTACTGTCTTCCCTACCTCCCTGTGCTTCAAGGGGAACTGGAGTTAGAGAAGAAGAGATCTGCTTTGGGAAATTATCCCATGACCCAGAGTTCTCATGTGGGGATATTGCTGCTCCATAATACGGAGATTTTAAGATCCAGGAACAACAAGGATGTTGGTCCCAGAGCCCCAGCTTCCTTACTGATGCCCCAAGGGGAGTTTGTGCACTGCCATAATATTAAGCACTGGGGGTCAAAGTTCCAGCCTCTGCACAATAACTAGAATTCTTTCACATGTTCTGGTGCTTCAGTTTAGGAGGACATAGGACAAACCAAGCACCAGAAGTCCTGCTTGACACAGCCTCAAATTTACCTATATGGAAGGTCTTAGCCTTTACCCCTAAGACAAGGAACATTTAGTGGGGAAGAGGACAGGAGCATTTTCCTCACTATGACAGAAAACAAGGTATCTTTACTCATGCTAAGGAACTAGCTCCACATGAACTGAAAGCCTCATTTACAGATCAAGATGATAATACTTAGCTAGGCTGTATGCAGAACACACAAAACAGGGCATGCTACTTAACAACCAGGTTGGAAATAGTTCCTCATCCTAATCTCTCTTCTTTCTGTCTTGAGAGGAGGACCGTATGGAATAAAGCTAACTCCCTTTGGATCCCCAGGTTTCTTGAAGAGCTGAAGTAACAGCTAAGCAATGGACAACCGCTCTAGTGCCACTGAATTCTGCCTTCTGGGCTTCCCTGGGTCTCAAGAACTGCATCACACTATTTTTATTATATTCTTTTTCTTTTATTCAGTGACACTCCTGGGAAACACAGTGATCATCACAATTGTCTGTGTTGATAAACGTCTGCAGTCTCCCGTGTATTTCTTCCTCGGCCATCTCTCCTTCCTGGAGATCCTGACCACATCTGTAATTGTTGCTGTGATGCTTTGGGGTCTGCTGCTCATGGAAACCCAGGCACTATCTCTGAGTGGATGTGTTGCCCAACTCTCCCTGTACCTCGCTCTGGGGACCACTGAGTTTGCATTGCTTGCAGCGATGGCTATGGACCATTACGTAGCTATGTGTAATACTTTGAGGAACAACATCATTATGAACAACTGCACCTGCATTTGGGTGGTCATCATGTCATGGGCTTTTGGATTCCTTTGTGAAATCTAGCCAGTCTATGCCACCTTTCAGTTTACTTTCTGCAAATCAAATCTATTAAGCCATTTTTACTGTGACTGAGGATAATTACTCAGATTTTCATGGGATGAGGCTTTCTTCACAGAATTCATCCTTTTTTTAATGGCTGTTTTTATTGTCATTGGTTCTCTGATCCCTACAATTGTCTCCTATACCTTCATCATTTCCACCATCCTCAAGGTCCCCTCAGCCTCCGGCCAGAGGAAAGCCTTCTCCACCTGTTCCACTCACTTCACATTTGTTGTGATCGGCTACGGCAGCTGCTTGTTTCTCTACGTGGAGCCCAAGCAAACACAGGCCAGCTGAGCACAACAGGGTAGCGTCACTGCTGGCTTCTGTGTTGACCCCTTTCCTGAACCCTTTCATCTTCACTGTCCGGAATGAGAAAGTCAAAGAAAGCCTCTGTAATGCAGTGAAATGCTGCTGTCAGTTCCTCAGAGATTAGTCTTTCTCTAAAACAATGGTGTGTCCTCAGGATGAGTTGTTGCATACCCTAGAAAACCCTAAATCTTCTCTTCCATTTTCATTGTTATGAAAATCAGATTGTGTGTACAAATCTCAGGTGTGTCATGGAAGTAGACAAAGTAGAGAAATATGAGTTCCATTCTTGGCCAAGTAGGACCTCACAGACACAGCCTCTGCTTCCTTCCACTGCTGACTTCATGCAAGCATGTTCTTGGGATTTAGGAAGAACTAGAGAAAGAATACCTGTTTCCATGCATTGTCTCATCTCATTGTCTTATTAGCCATGTCTAAAAACAAATGTATTTTTTAGTGGGGAGAGGCCTTAAGGAAGAATAGGTTGTTTCTGGTAAAATCAATGACGTACAAAGGTAGGGATGCTCATTTGGTCCTTTATCAGCTCTGCTAAATCTTTCTCTACATTTTTGTATCATCTCTTGACAAGATGGATACGTGCATCTTAAGAATCCTGAGGCTCTCTTTGTGTTTGGTTGTAGATCATATAATCCTGGCCCCATTGCTACTGCAAAGTAAATGTAGTGGTTTTTACATTTGCCACAGAAGGTCTCCGTAGTGCTGTGACAGGGTTTGGGGTGGTTTTAATTTGGCTAATCTTGATAATGCCTAGAGGATGAAAATATTTATGGGTAGGGATCAGGGGGAAATTCCTTTTAATAAATCCAAAAGTCCCACTAGCCTTCCAAATATCTTCTTTTTGGGCAGAATATAAGAAATCAGCCGTTACCCTTTTGACTTATAGCTCCCTAACAATTTAGAGGCTTGGTTTTTAGGAATGAAACTGTGGGAATTTCACATAATGCTGGAGGAATGGGTTAGAAGGAAGGAATTTATCTAAATGATGACAATCAGTAGATCCTGAGAGCCTGAAGTGGGGAAAGGGGCTATTTCCCCTTCTTCCAGCAGTAGGAGACGCAGCTACTTCTGGCTTGTTGTCTTGCCTTATGAGGAAAGGCAAAATTGTGAGACATAATTGGGTAGCTTGCACTGCATAAATGTCCAGATAAAATAGTGTGTGTTCCCTTAATCCCAGCCAGCCCACCCTCCGGAAGCTAACCAGTAGGTTTCGGTTAGACTGTATCAGTTAGAGAAAGAGGAGACTCGTGCTTAAAGCAGTTTCCAAGTGTAGTTCAGGAGGGTCTGTTCTGATGGGAAGTTATCATTCTTTCCAATTCATTAATCCTGATTGGGGGAGCTTTTAACAGAAGAGAAAATGGGGGCTCAGAGATGCTAAGTGGCTTGCCAAGTTGACTCAGCCTTCTGCTATGTCACAGCGGCATCTGTGAATGGTGAGATCCTGGGAAGGCAAGAGACCAGAGTGGCTCAGGAACTGACACCATGGATGCTGCACCCACGGGACACCTTGTGCTCTGCCCACAGCCCACCATCGGCTGCTCACACAGGAACCTCCACCACCCCCTGCCAGGGACTGCACAGTGCATCAGGCACTGAGGCTCCACTGCACGCCGGAGAGTGACGCTGTGGGGAGGGTGAGGCGGGAGGAAGCCTGGGTAGACAGCTGGAGAGTGCTCCCTCACCGGAAGGCCTTCTGCAGCGTGCTTAGCCAAATGCTTGTTGACTGAGGTTTGTCAAGGTGGCTGCACGGTTTGCCATGCAAGAGTGTTGGGATCAAGAGGACCATGGTGGCACTGGACAGAGAATGGGACCCTGGGCCAATCACTATGTACCCTCCCCTCCCCCAATTCCTTTATTCCTTCCATCTACAACATGTATTCACATCTCAGTTTACCGATTAGCAGCAGTAAACTACAGTCTATGTGAGGCATTGATAGAAAGGTGAGATTGTTAAAACAAGTTTAATATTTTGAATTCATATAATAATTACATTCATTAGAGAGAGTTGGTACATGAACATATCATATTTTAAAAGTTTTTACTTCTCTTTACACTCCCTCCCATCTTCCCTCTTTATCTTGGTCCCCTTATCAACTGCAAAGACCTACCTCCCTGTATTCTATTATCCATCTTTTATTTTACTCTTTCAATTACTTATACTTCAGGTTTTTCATATAAAAGAAACCATGCAATGTGTAAGCTGGTGTGTGTGACACACTTCACTTAATCTTATTGTCTCATTGTATATCTGTTTTCCTACAACTGACTCCAATTTGTCCCTCTTTATGGCAGAGTATTACTCCATTGTGTATAAACACCACATTTTTTTAATCCATTCATCTGTTTATGGACATCTAGCTTCTTCCAAGATTTAGCTGTTATGAGTTAGGTTGCTATAAACATATGTCACTATAAAGTGATGTCTTTAACTCTTTTGGGAAGATGTCTAAAAGAGAAATAGCTGAGTCAAGCGGAATTTCTAGTTGTAGGATTTTGAGGAATCCTCATGCTGATTTTTACAGGGATTGTACTGGTTTATATTCCTATCAGAAATGTAGAATGGTTTCTTTCTCCTTGTGTTCTCTCTTGGGTTTGTTAATAGATTTCTTGATGATAGCCATTCTTTCTAAAATGAGATAAAATCTGAGTGTTGTTTTAATTTATGTTCCTCTAGTGGCCAGAAATGCTGAAAATTTTTTTATGTATTTATTGGCCATTTGTACTTCTTCTTTTGAGAAATGTGTATTTATTTCAGTTGACCGTTTTTTTTTCATTCAGTCTTCTATTTGGGGGGTCTATTTCTTTGAGTCCTTTCTAAGTTCTAAATATTACTCCTCTTCTTAAGGAGTAGCAGGCAAATATTTTTCCCATTCTGAATGTAGCCTTTTCACTCTGTTATTCTCTTTGTTGTGCAGAAGCTTTATTTTAATTTGATAGAATCTCATTTATTGATTTTGATGTTATTTCTTGTGAAATTGGGACTCTCTTCAAAAAGTCCTTGTGTACAGCTATCTTTTCAAGAGTTTTATTATTTTTATCTTCCAGCAGATTGTTTCTGTTTTAATATATAGATCTTTGCTTTATTTTCATTTAACTTTAGTGCTTGGTGAGATATATATTTTGGAATTAATCTTCTGCAGCTGTAAGCAAGTTTTTCAGCCCTGCTTGTTAAAGAGGTTATCTCTCCTCTAGTGTATGTTTTCTACCCAATTTGGTCCCCAAGATTGGATGGCTGAGTATACTTAAGCTTATGTCTGAGTCCTGTATTCTGTTTCACTGACTCACATGTTTTTATTTTTCTGAGACCAGTACCATACTGTACCTCAGTATTTTTCTGAGGCCAGTACCATACTGTTTTTATCGTTGTTGATTTGTAATACAATTTGAAATCCCCAGTTGTAATTCCTCTGCTTTTCTCTTGTTATCCAGGATTGATTTAATATTCTGGGTCTCTTCTTGTCCATAAGAAATCTAGAATAGTTTTTTTCTAGCTCTGTGAGGAATGCTGGCCATATTTTGATTAGGACTGCATTAAATCTATAGATAATTTTTGGTAATATGCCCATTTTCACAATATTGGTTCTGCCTATCCAAGGACACAGGATATCTTTCCATTTTCTGATGTCCTTTTTGATCTCCTTTTCATAAGATTATAGTTTTTGCTGTAGAGATCTTTCACTTCCTTTTTTAGGATAATTCCTAAGTATTTATTTCTTGAAGTTGTTGTGAATGATATTGTTTTCCTAATTTCTTTCTCAGTAGGCTCATTATTGTCATACAGGAACAACTGATTTTTGTGCATTTATGTTGAGTCCTGCTACATTGCAGAATTTGTTCATTAGGTGTCTTTGGTAGAGTTTTTAAGATCTTCTATGTAAAGAATCATATTGTCTGTGAATAAGGGCACTTAGATTTAAGTTTGTAAATATATTAGTGTAGCTTGGAACTTGCTTTCTTTTAGCTCTTGAATCACTTCACTCCAATCTCTGTTGGCCTTTGAGGTTTGTTTTAAATCTGCTTTTTAAAATACTAATGGATTTACCTTTCTAAGTGATGTATTGTTCTTCTCTAATAGCTTTTAAAATTGTATATATTCTTTTTAATCTTTTCTCTTGCCCAGTTGCTCTAGCTAAAAAAGAGTTCAGAAAATATGTGTTCACAGGAGAAAGTATCTTTTATAAGCTATTATTTGAGATAGAAAAGTATACAAAACAGGTTTTTACAACATATAACTTAAAAGAATATGGAGATGCATGAATAGAAAATACAAACATTCTGTGCCAAACTAATTAGGCTTCAGAAAATCAAGGAATTAAGAAGGAAGATGAATCTAATTTATGTCCTTAGGTACCAGGTAACATTCTCAGATTAAATAGGTGTATTGAAAATGAAACCAAAAAAGCAGAAAAATTGTTGTGTAACACTCAGTTTTTCCCTATCATCTCCAGCAAGGAGCAGGTTTCTGATTTCCATTTTGCCAGTTCTTCCAGCTTGCAATGGTAGCTGCCTACACAGTCTCCTGTTCTCCCTACTTCAAGGGGCCTCGGCTGGTAGTCAGGGACAGACCACAAAGAAGTGGCTGCAAGAACCTAGCTCAAATCCACACAGATGCGCAAGTGCTCAGGAAGGGGAGGAACAGGCACTGCACAGAGAGGGGTTAGGCTTTGAAGTACAGCATCCCAGAGGGTCCACAGCACTAGGACCAGCAGCTTCTGTAAAGCAATTAGAAGAGTCATTGGGCTTCACTAAGAAAGTCTTGCGAAGAACCTGATATCGAGAACAGTGAAAAGTTCTAGGACACCTGGACATCTAGATCTGGGGTCTTAGGGAAAGCAGTCCTTGTGTTACAAACTTCCCAACTGGTAGGACTTCAGGTTTTCTTACAAAAAAAAAATCGTTCAAAACTTCTATAACTTAATTGGTAAAAAGGAGAAATAACTAAGAGTTTTTTTTTTCTCTCCTCAAACTGATTGCTTAGGGACTTCCCAGCCATGGGCTAATTAGGAAGAGACATCTCAGTAACGACGCTCTCTAGGGAAGAGGGAATAAGAAGAAATGGGTAGAGAGCTAGAGACTTTCAACTCTGCACAGCAGTTATTACTGGGCCTCTTCCTCAGCTCCTCCATGAGGTCAGCTTCCTTTGCACCATGAGTGGTAGAATCAGTAGCAGCTTGCATTGCTCCATGCTCACCAGACCAGACTTGGGCCCAGCTGAGCCCAGAGAACATGAGAATCAGTGGTGAAGCCCCTCTATAGCGGTGTCTTTCTTTTCAAGGATTCTCCTATGTGAAGGAGTGAGTAGGAGGGCTGAGGATGGGGAGTCCAGGGCCTGGTTGTCTTCTGGAAGCAGGACACAGATGCTGAACAGAGGGTAGAATCAGAGCAGCATGGACAGGCTCATGCACATGTCCCTTGCACTCAGCATAGGACGCCTTCACCTCTGCAATAGTCTGACAGCCCAATCCTAGGCACAGACAGCACCCTGGTATTATGAACATTCTCCTCCTTCTCATTTTCCTCCTCTTCACTTCCTGCTCCTTCTTCTGGGAATCTATAATATAAAAATATTTATATAAGTTTATGGTACATAATAGGTACATTAATTGTGGGAAATTGGTTCATATACTTATCATATCATATTATACCATATCCTATCCTATCCTATCATATCATATTTTGATCCTATTTCAGTCCCCTACCCCATCTCCACCATCACCAGATCCCCTTCCTACCTCCACAAAGTCTATCTCCCCCGTTCCTATCTGTTATCTTTTATTTTGCCCTTTAAATTGTGTATAATTTATGTTCTTGTATGAGAGAGACTGTGTGACATTTAAACTGCATCTGATTGATTTCACTTATCATTATGGACTCCAGCAGTGCCAGATTCCTTGCCAACGACTCCAACATTGAGCATTCTTTTCTCTCACTTTCCTTGTCTAGTGCTGGTTACTTGGAAAATGTGGGCAAGCAGAACACTGAGCTCTCCCATAAATTCCATCCTTGAAGTCTGATCATCAGGAAAATGGCCACAGAGAAATTGCAAGGGTCACCTCTAGGAGGGAAGGGAGGAAGGAACGTGGTAATGTGAAAAGGAGGAGACAGAGAGGAGAGCAGAGGCAGGGGCCTCCCTGACCCTGGCCAGGGCACCGTGATTTAACCACATACCACACATCCATGCCATCATCATTTGCTGAAATTTTCAGCACTATTACTTGGCTCAAGACAAAAATATCTATATTTCAACATAAAACTAAATTAAATACACACGTGCACATAATTTTATGTCCAAGTCTTGGAATACAAATCTGAAGATAATGTCTTTTTTCCATTGAATATACATTCTAATGTCATAGATGAAACATGAATAAATATCCCAACCCTCTTTCCTGCTGTATGGTTTTTCTCTAGGGTAGGATCAATTCATTTATTTTGTATTTACTTTTCTTTTTGTAGTTTGCCCCTATTTATAAATTTACAGTGCAAAGGTTTTTGTTTATTCAGTTCATGACTACGTTTGTTTAATACTAATTGCAGGATGGAAGCAACCATTAGACATATGCATCAGATAATAAAAAGTGTATGGAGAGAACTGAAGTCCAGTAATGAGCATGCTTTTCTGCTCTGGGTAGGGCCCCTGGGCAGAGTCCTCTGGAGAGAGATGTGTGAGTGATGGAATCAGTGAGGTGAGAGGGTAAAACAGGCACCCAGCTGATGATGCTTCAGGTCCAATCCCTGACTGTTCCAGCTACTGTCTTCCCTTCCTGCCAGCACTTTTGAGGGAAATTGCAGTTAGAGAAGGGATCTGCTTTGGGAAATTATCCCCTGACCTAGAGTTCTCATGTGGAGATGTTGCCAGTCTACAATATGAAGGTTTAAAGACCTGAAAACAGCAAGGATCCTCATCCCAGACGCCAGCTTCTTTACTGGTACCCCATTGTGGGTCCATACATTACCATGACTGCTAAGCACTTGGGATCAAAGTCCTACTCTTTGAACATTATCTGGATTCTTTTATGTCCTCTGGCACTTTAACCTAGCAGGAAGTAGGACAAGCCCAGGACCAGAAGAGCCCATAGGATTTAGTCTCAAAACTTGCCTATTTGAAAGGTCTTAGCATGTAAGAAGGCACATTCAGTGGAGAAAAAGATCCCTTCCTACCAAAATGCAGATATCTTCACCCATTATAGAGAGATAGGTCTACACAAATAAGAAACCTCAGTTAACAGTCTCAGGGTGGCAGCACATAGCCCTGGCCATGTGTAAGTTGGAAATAGTTCCTTATCCTAATCTTCTTCCTTCTTTTTGAGAGGAGGATCCTGTGAAGCAATGCTACCTCTACTTTAAAATCTAGGTTTCACAAGCAAGAGCAAAACAATGAACAATCACTCTAGTGCCACTGAATTCTGCCTTCTGGGCTTCCCTGGGTCTCAAGAACTGCGTCATACTATTTTTATTATATTCTTTTTCTTTTATTCAGTGACACTCCTGGGAAACAGTGATCATCACGATTGTCTGTGTTGATAAATGTCTGCAGTGTCCCTCGTATTTCTTCCTCGGCCACCTCTCCCTCCTGGAGATCCTGATCACATCTGTAATTGTTGCTGTGATGCTTTGGGGTCTGCTGCTCATTGGAATCCAGACACTACCTCTGAGTGGAAGTTGTTGCCCAACTTTTCCTGTACCTCGCTCTGGGGACCACTGAGCTTACATTGGCTGCAGCCATAATTTTTTCAAATATTCTTGGTACCTTGTATCTCTCCTGTCCTTCTCATTGTCCACTACATGTATATTGGTGCACTTAGTTGTATCCTTATTTCTCTGAAGCATTTTCATTTTTCTTCTCTGTTTTATTATTATTATTATTTCTTGGTCTCTATCCTTTGGATTGCATAATTAATGCTAACCTGTCTTTAAGTTTACTAATTCTTTCTTTTGGCAGTTTAATTATAATGTTGAACTCCTATAGTAAATTTTTAATTTTAATTATTGTATTTTAATCTATAAAATTATCATTTAAAAAATTTTTTATTTTATTGATAATCTCTGTGCAATAGCATTATCACCATATTTTATCTCTTATTTATTGTTTTAGTTCTTCATGTATTTACAATGTCTACTTTCAAGTTAAATGTAAAATGTGACGTCTGGTTCCTCTGAGAGGCAGTTTTTATTATCTGCTTTTTTTCCTGTGTATGGGTCACACTTCCCTGTTTCACTTCATGAATTATACTTTTTGTTGAAAACAGGACATTGTGGTAATAGGGGCTGAATCCAAGGCTTTCACACTGAGCTACATACCTGGAACTAGCCATTTATTATCATTATCTCTAACAGTATTATTGTTACAGTTATTATTACTTTGAGACAGGGCATCACTAAATTGCCCATGGGGGCCTTGAACTTGCAATCAAGAGTCAGCTTCACAAAGTGCTTAGATTACAACCGTGCATCACTACACTTCAGTTATTATATTGTTCATTTTGGATACTTGTACCCCGCTGTGAGAAGCTTGTTATTGCAGTTCTCTTATCAATGTATTTGTTGTCCTGGATGAGCTATATTTTTAAACATTTTTTTAACTTAAAGAGAAAAGAACAAAAACAAAATCCACTGAGGAGCACTGAACTGTTTTACTAAAGGCTCTGTCTTGTCTCCAGTCATGTACGTCCTAGTGTTCCTCAGTGGATACAGGATTAGATATGCACCCCGTCATTGTAAGTCGCAGTAGCCTTACCGGGTCTCTCTTTGGTTGTTCCTCTGGGCGCACCTAACTGTAGGCATCACTAATTGCCTGCTGATTGTTCTGTTATCATGCTTTGTGCCATAAATTGCCCCACTGAGTGATCCAGTTAAGTTTGCATTTCTGATAGGGTGGTTTTTGGACTCACAGTCTGAGATGTGTTCTGACTCCAGGGAGGCATTTCTCAGCTCTTCTTTTCTCTGATTCTCCTTGTTAAACTCTCTGACCTCTCATTTATCTTGCGTCTCCTAGGAAATCATCAGGCTTCCTTTTTGCTTTCCACTAAGCCTTCATTATTTTCAACAATGCCCTCAGACTCAAACTTTGCCACATTTTGTTTCAAATAAAGTCAATTTCTTGAGCTTGAGTTTTATGACTTCCCTCTCTCACTGGGAAAAACATCTTAGCTTGGGCTCAGGAACTTGGTGGGGAGCAGTTGTTCAATGATCTCTCAGTAACAATTCTGCTTTTGTGGCAGTGTATAAGGCAAAGGGTAGCTTTTGAACTTCTTGGATTATTTGTTTGCTATTGTGTATCCTTCACCCTATGGGTGAGGATAATTGGGGTCCTGTGTTCATAATGTTCTACTCCTAAGACAAAGTTTCCGTCCCATGAGTGAGGAGGCTTGAATAGAAGCAGGGAGCCTCTGACTTCATGTCTCCCCTCTCCTGGAATTCCACTCCTGCAATTCATGATGAGAGGGATGAGAAATGGTAGCTACTTGCAGCTTCTGGGAAGGTGCCATAGCTCTGCTGGCATCTGGCAAAAGGAGATCAGTGTTTTTACCTGCAGATATCTGGAGTGGGTCTTCCATCCCACTGAGCTAGAGTGGGTAGGAATGTAATGGGTCATGGCTGGAATGTCACGGACTTTCACTTTCTTACTATAATTTACTAGGTTTTCTTAAATAAATGATTTATTCACTTTGTATATGCTTTCAGTACCATATTAAGAGACTCTAAATGTTTTCTCTTAAATTATAGTTTTCAACAATTATCCTCGTTTACTCAAACTCCCTTATTAATCGTAGCTGTTTCAGTCACAGAGACTTCCAATATCTGGGTCAGCTCTGCACTGCGTTCTTTTGCTCTTTTTCTTGAAAATGGGGTTCCTTTCTTTTTCTGACTCATAATTTTTTGAATTAATTATGCAGATTCTACATACAGCTGTCAGGTCTGAGGTAGATCATGCTTACTTCTGGAAATGTGTTAACTCTTTTTCTGATCTAGAAGTAAGTCTGAGTCTGATTTATTTAATCTGGTCAGAATGTTGACCTGGCTTGTAGTATTTGGTTGTATTTAGTGAAGCACATGTTTCAAATTCCTTTAAAAGGGGATGGTATTGACTTGCCTTACAGTATTTAACCTAGATATACACATTTTGTTTAACACAAAACAATAACGCACTTGATATAAATGAAGCATTTAAAAATATTCACAGTATTATTACAGTGACTTTGATATTCTTTGGTCTAGTCAGATAAACAACTGGGTGAGGGATAATCCCCCAATCCCTTGGTCATTATTTTCTGTGGTGAGATAGTTTGGACTGAGTGAAATAATTTGCTTTTTATATTAATTTCTAAGTATATTTTCTATTATTCTCAAGGACATGAATGTAGTGTCCAAAATTGTTTTGAGCTATTTTTTTACATCACCCACATATACAAATGTTCTCTTCATTTGCCTGGAGTTACATTCAATTGATCCCATACATAGCACTATAAAAACATTCTTAGAGAATTGATCAAGTGTCAAATTTATTTTCTCTTTGTCAGCTACAAAAGAACTGGAGCTCTCTTTTTCAGAATTAGGAGGCAGAAGGAAAAACTTTTTAACTTTAACTTTCATCTCCTATTAACTTTCTAAAGAATAAGATGTTAACAGCAGGGCCTAGGACATCAAAAACTTCTAATTTTATAAAGATTCACTAGGGCTTTAGCCTAGCACATGAAAACAGCTCGGTAATTTATTTATAGTTTCCTTGAAATTGACTTGATGTTGAAATCTTGTCTAGTGACTTAAGCCAACCCCATTTGTATACTTGACTTGTCTCACACTGAATATATAAAAAGTCTGTCTCCATTAGATGACTTTTTTGGAAACTGGAATTTGAAAACTATTTATCTACTTGCCATCCTCTCTACCAAGCTATGGTACTCATCCCCCAGCTGCACGCAACTCTACCTTATTCAGAGAATCACACTGAGCTGGCCAGGAGCCACCTCATGCATGAAACATATGTTCTGTAACTTCCCAAGGAAATCTTACAGCCCCAATTGAATGACTGATAAAGAGACACAAAAGGGCTTTGCTTTGTTTTACCACAAGACCAACTCTATGGAGCAATTCTTTCTTCATCGGTTCTGTGAGACGATCCCTCAATCCCTTGACCATTATTACCAGCCTGAAGAGTCTGGTCTTCAACTAAGGCATCTTTCTTCCCTTGACCTTCCCTGCTCTCTCATCTTGTTTTCTTGAGAGAGCTTCTACAGTAAATCATTTCCACAAGAATCCCTTAGGCTGTGTCTCTAGCACATTTGAACCCAAGGCAGTTGATATTAAAAGTGCTACTGAAAGCAGAGGATCTGCAGGTGGATCTAGATTCCTTGGCCAGATATTGCTGAACATCCCATCCTGAAGATATGTACAGACCCTACAGTGATTAGATGATGGAGCAATTGCAGCATTATTTAGATTTTTCCCTCTGGTGGACTTATATCCATGAGGTTCCTGGTTAATATTAACTATACAAAATATAGAACTTGGTAGACACTGCCTAGTGCCACATTGGAGACAGGAGAAGATAAGTTCAGCCCTATTTACAGCAGTGGATGAGAGTTGGAGGATGAATTAATGCATTTTCTGCTGCCACAACAATATACCTGAGGTTGGATACTTCACTGGAACATTAAGAGTGGGATACTGGCATCTCCTTGACTCTGGGGAGGATTCATTGTGGGTGGCATGAAAATACCATGAAGTAGAGATGACACGGCAAGACAGGGAGCAAAAGAGAGATCCAAGACAGCTAAGGGAATTTGCTTCATTCTCATGAGAAGCAGTCCACTCCTCGAGACCAGCACCAATCTCTTCTTGGTGCAGAGACATGTAAGTTCAAACAGTGAGAACCTTGAGCACCCAGATTCCTCTAAACTCCCCTGGACTCTGGAAACAGCCTCCTCTCCTATGGCAGATGTGCCCTGTCTTGCACTTCAGGACTATGCAGAGACCTCAGATAAGGTAGGTGCCTTCCAAGACAATGCTCACCTTCCTCAGAATCTTCCATCATCTCTTCTTCTTCTACTACCTGTTTATAAACGGAGTTAAGTCTCAGTATAACCTGTGACAAAGCTAAGACTGCAAACAGAGCGAAGAGGTCATGGACCCAAGTTCAAGGACGTTGCTGGGTGAGAACTGATGGCCCTGGAGACTGAGCCTGAAAGGCCTACGGCATGGAGGTTCAGGGAAGATTGGAAGCTGGCTATATGAGTTGATAGGGAGCTGCTCTTCCACCATGCAGAATTTAACACTTTGGCAAGGAGCCTACAAAATGAATCTAATGTATGCCATTTGCTGATTCATGGAAGTTTGGAAAAACTAACCCTCTTCATTAAAGTAAGTAGAGATGCTGAAAATTGCCTTGGAAGGTTATGAAAGAAGGGATCAAAGGCTTAGAAAACTAGCAATGCTGTAATTGGTCCATTACATAACACAGAAAAGCCTACCAGCTGATCATGTTCCTCAGAGGGCTCAAGGACACTCTGTTTACCAAGGTGACTTTAAAAAGTGAGGCTAAGGATGAAACAGCTGAGATGGTTTGTGCAAGGAGCTGCTGTTGCAGAGTTTAGTTCCTTAGTATCAAGGGGACACAGGCAAGCAGAAGAGCAGAGGCCAGGTAGCAGCGTTTGCTGTCAGATGTGAAATGTGCACAGGTACCCTAGTAGGAGAAGGTAGCAGGTAGAAGATGTGTGTGTGTAGCATCACCTATGGAGATGGCTAATACAGCATGGTGCCCATGGGGCAAAATATATGACCAACCTACAAGATTACTGCTTAATATACCTAATCTGAAGACATCAAGAATGGATGAGAAGAGGCTAAAACAGTCACAGCGTGGAAAGGCCTGATGCTGTGCCCATCTCCAGATTTCAGCCACTCCAGAGACCCATGATCTCTCAAATGAAAAGGAACCCCTGAGGCAGCAGAAGTTGGGCTGTGTGACACCACGACAAGTACACCCAGGGTGACTTCCTGGTCCTGCCCCAAAAGCCAGTGCCCATCGCTGTGGATAGCTATCCCTGAAGGAAAGGGGAGACCCAGATCTTTTGAGGGCTGTAGGGCACAGGAATATGTGAGCTGAGACTAATACCCAGCAAGTGAAAATATTCTCAAGGTATGTTTTACTAGAGAACGTACACACATTGAGGTACCAATAGAATACTGACCCAAGACCATCAGTTGTTCCACTCTAGCCAATTTTTCCCTTTTTCTTTTCTCCTCTATTTTCTTCTCTTTCTCCTCTTTCTACCATTCTTTTTTTCCCTGTGTTTCTGCCTCCCCAATTCCTTCCTCTGTCTCTTTTCTGTACCTCTTTGGTTTCTTACACACACACACACACACACACACACACACACACACACACACTTCACTCTTTTTGTATTAGGCCTCATGCTAGGCATAGAATTCAGAAATGGAACCAAGGCTTCTTGAACTCCCCTGAGGCAGAGGGACAGGTCACTGAACAGCACACTGTAACGCCCACATTATAACACCCTCTCAGAAGTAGGCGTGGGGGTATGATGGCCCGGAAGAGGAACAACCAACTCAGCCAGGGGGCAGGGAAATAAAGGACAGCCTCTCAGAATCAGCGATGTGTGACCTCACATTGGAAGGGAAGTAAGTGTCATCGGGCAGAAAATGTGGGTTCCCCCTGCTCATTTTCAACTACACTTGGTTTCCACCAGGTTAATCTGTTCATGTGCTTTTGTAGTCGTGCTGAGCAAACACTTGGGCCTGCTGAGTGGCAGAAAGAAGGCAGCCCAGGCAGAAAAAGGGGCAAGGGAGGTAACGCACATATATTTCACAGTCAAATTTATGGTCGTGAATGCTCCGCGTTGATTGGACCACTCAGAGAACCAGTAGAAATGAAGAAAGCTTCATCATCAAACCTTGGAAAGAACTTTCCAGAGGGGAGAAATAAGGCTAAAATATGAAAGGAAAAAATAGATGAGCGAGAGCAGAGATAAGGGGTTATTGATTAATCAATAAACAGACTGTAGACTTAAAGCAGGGTGAGCACCACCCCTGGAGGACCGGCCAGGCCTGACCACGCCGCGGGCTGGGAGCATCTGGGAACGGCGTGCGGAGCAGAGCGCATGCCTGGTGACTGTCACGTGTTCTCTCAGTGTGCTGAGACCCGTCTCTGTGTACGAGGGGAGCTGGAGGCCAGGGCAGGTTAAGAGAGAAAGGGTGTCTGTGAATAAGGTGCATCTGCCACAATGCATATGCTGGAAGCTTAATCCCTGGGCCTGTGTTCATGGATTAGGAAGTGGGGGCTTTGGGAGGTCATTGGAATCGGCACCGTGAGGGTGGGGACCCCCATGGTGGTGCTGGTGGCTTTGTAAGAAGAGAAGAGACCCACGCTGACACGTGTGCTCTGTCTCCCATGATGCCCTATGCCATGGTATGATGCAGCAAGATGGCCTCACCAGGAGCTGAGCGGAAGTTCGCGTCGTCCTCTTGGACCTGCGGCCTCCAGAACCAGAGCCGCATAAACCTTTAGAAATTGTCCAGTCCCAGGTATCACATTTTAGTGACAGCAAGTGAAATAAAATAGCGGCCTGGACTTTTGCAGCACTGATTTGGGGGCCTCTCAAAAGAGGGAGGCGGTGAGGACGGTGAGCGGTGCTCCCAGAATACTGTGTAGGAGAAAGGGAGACAGGTGTGAGCCATCTCCATAGGCTTCCCTGAGTTATGGGAGAATATACAGTAAGCTCTGTGAAAGAAGCTGTGAAGAATTTAGAGATTAAAAACATTAGAAAAAGACTGTGTTTAGTAATATAAATTCGCTCATCTCTTATATACACATGATTATATTTAAAATTTTTTCCCTCGAGTTAGAGTAAACATATAATATGTTAGTGTAAATTTGACCTGGACTGGAGAGTTGAGGAAGGTGGATAGAGATTGGGTGGGGAATAGGTGTCCAGACATTTTCAGACCATACAACTCAAAGAGGGAGAGAGGGAAGAAGAATTGGTGTCAAGTGAAAAAAAAATAGTCTCCAACTGACAATGTTTTGATTTACCATTTTTGACATACAATCATTTTCAACCTTATGACTGTGTGAAGCCAATACATATTTGGCAGAAATCACACTTCAGTTGTTGAACTTTTATCTTTTCTGAAGTAGAAAACATGCTGTTTTAGTTACTCTTCTCTTATTGCTGAGACAAAATACCCAACACCCAAAGTTAAAGAGGGGAAGGTTTATTTAGCTCATAGTTTGTAGAGGTTTCAGTCCATAATCAGCCAGCTCCCAGGAAGGGCACCTGGCAGAGACGGAAAAGTGGAAGACAGAAAAAGCAACGAGAGAGAGAGAGAGAGAGAGAGAGAGAGAGAGAGAGAGAGAG